>NC_053157.1:25319665-25652165 GCF_016835505.1 Polypterus senegalus
TGGTGAAACGTGGTGGTGGACGCATCATGCTGTGAGGTAGGTTGTTTCTTCAGCAGCAGAGATTGGGAGACTAGACAGAGTTGAGGGAAAACTGAACAGAGCAAAGTACAGAGATATCCTCAATGACTGCCTGCCCCAGAGCACTCTGGGCCTCAGAATGGGCTGAAAATTCATATTGTACCAGGTCAGTGATCATAAACACTAAGCAAAGACAACACTGGAGTGACTTAGGGACAACTCTAGGAATATCCTTGAGTGACTTAGTCAGAGCCTTCTTGAACCCAACAGAAGCAAGAAACAAGAACTGAAAACAACTGTCTGATGATGGTCTCCATCCCATCTGGGAGAGCTTGAGAGGACCTGCAGGGAACAACGCCAGAAAATCCCCCAACCGTGGTGTGTGGAGCTGGTCGAGATGAATCCAGGTGTAATTGATGCCAAGGGGGCTTCACAGCAAAGTACTGAGGAAAGGGTCTGAATACTTGTGTCAATGGGATATTTCAGTTTTCTCTCTCTAGTACATTTGTAAACATATGTGTCATAATGGAGGTTTGAATGTTGCTTGATGTCTCAATGATTTTAGCACGAGGCTGCAATATAAAAAAATCTGAAAAGCATGAAGGGGGTCTGAATACTTTCTGAGTGCTCTGTATTCACCCCCTTGGAAGTTTTTATACAACATTGATTCAGAGTGGATTACATTTGGCTTTTTTTGACACTGATCAAGAGAACACGACCTTAACGTCAAAGTGAAAGCAGATCTCTGCAAAGTGGTCTAAATTAACACAAACTGAGGCTGACTGAATACTTTTTATAGGCCTTGTAATACAATGAAATTCTTCTTTTTGTGCCCCCCACACACTGGCGACCCTAATACAATACACACAGCAGAAGACAAGAAAAACAATGTGCGCTTATCTCTGCCGGGTACCCTCAGGACCCGAGGAGAAGGAATTCTCAAGCAGTAAGAAAAACATCTGTACAGGATGGCCAAGCTCTTTAATAATTCTGTAAGGCAGTGTGTGGTATGTACAGTATGCCTTTGAATGAAGGGAACTCGAAGCTCTGTAGTGATTTGTGGTCCTGAGTTGAATCTGGCAATACGGGTGCAATTTAATCAGACACGATAGGAGGGGGGCTAACCTTCAATATGTTCAAGAAAGGTTTACCTGGCACCTTTCTCCACATGTTCTGGCACTGCCCTCCTCTCGTCTCCTTCAGATACGCCAGTTTCTTTGTCTGTTTCTGTTTCAGTCCATTCCTCCAAACTCTTCCTCTGCTGGACCACTCAGTGTTCTCATGAATGGCCACCTCTCACCAACATGAACTGCTCTGTGTCTACAGTCTCTTGGCTAAATTACTTCCTGCCTCTCAATAGAAACTCCTTGAGCTTCGTTATTTTAACATTTGTCAATCCTCATTTTTAAAATCTTATTCACTTAGAACTTTTGTAGGAAAACACTGGTATTGCTTTGCCTGCTCACAAATGGCTGCCAGACCTTCAGTTCTGTCTGCGAACTGGCAGGTAAATGTTTTGTGCAAAACTGGGAGATGTGCATAAAAAAGCAAAACAAAAAAAAAAAGTCAGAAGGTGAAACAAAACTGAATCTCAATATGAGAGACAATAGTCGTAGTCGAGAGAACAAGAGGGTCAAAACACGCGAGAAAAGAGCACAACGATAAACGTGGAGCTCTTCAGAGTTTTGGTATCCGCAGATCCACGTAGGATTTGCACCTTTTATCCTTATACATGGGTCATGACCTCAGAAGCCACACCCCTAGCAACACTGGAAGCCAACCTAATGACGGAATTAAACAATAGCGGCGTTTAAGGATCCCAAATCATGCCACCTTCTTTTCTAAAACTTCAACTTAAGTGTCATTTCTCCTCACAGGCCCTCTCCTTGGCATGCTGAATCTGATCAACCTCAGGCAAATGACATCAAAATATGGCTCAGTAGGACTCATCTCTGCTCCAGAGGTACTTTCATTACATCGGCCTAGCTGGGAAAGGAATGTTCCTCAACCCTAGTTGGGATGCCAGACCATCCTCTCCGGTACTTACAAGAGACAGGTTAGAACTCTGTTGTGTGGAAGAAGATTTTTACATGCTATAAGCTTCATTCAGCCCTTGGCACTTTGTGGTTGACTTGTTTTAGCTTCCTCTAGATGTTTCCTTATAATCTGAAAACATTACAAATGGTACCTAATTCAATGTGTAACTCAAATCCTGCCTGTTCTTCTACTCTGTCTAACTGCCTGTGGTTATACATGTAAAAGAAAAATGGGGAGGACATGCTGAACTACTGTACCTGACAGACTGGTGAGTGTATGGGATTTGAGACCTTTTCTTCAGGTCTACACAATAAAGAGTATAACGGGAAACAACACAAAGCAGGTCTGAAGAGCCGTTAAGTCGTACAATCATGCCTTGCTATGTCTGTGATGTTCGCTCCCATTTGTGATGTCAAAAACATACACTCAAGCAGCTGATTTTAGAAAGATGATTTTAGTTTTATGGACCTTGGATAACAGCAAAGAGCTTCATAAGACTGGGAGAAGAGCTGATTAAATAGGAGAAGCAGAAAGAAAGAAAGTGATATTAGAGACAGAGATACATCAGAGACACCAATTCATCTGGACATTGAAGAAAACAAATCACATATCAGCCCGAATGATGAATCTAAAAGACACCCGGGACAATGTCCTGTGATGAAATAGGCACGGAAGACTGTAAAAGTTGCAAAAGCACTCCCAATAATGCCCACTAGAGGGGGATATACTGCCAAACCCTGGGCCAGATAAACTAGCCCTAACCCTAACCCTAACCCTAAACACAGAAACTTCATAAAAATAAAAACAGTTTTATTCTTTACTATTCTTCAAAAACATGCTTGGTAACACTTTTCATTAAATGTCTGTAAATACCATGTAATTAGCTATATATTACCAAATGCTTTATAACACAGTTAAGCTCTGTAAGGTATGATGGCAAAATGGAGTTGCCTAAAAACACAAGGTAATCCCAGGCAAACACAGTTCTAATCCAGTAATCCCAAAGTAAAGTCAACAAACAGAGACCAGATATCAAAAATCCAGAGAAATCAAAAAGCATAAGCACAGGAGCAACACAACAACTCAACCAAACTCACCAGCACACTTGAAAATGGACAGCCAGGAACTATGGGAGACCCTCCAATGCATAGTGCAGAGGCAGGAACTGTGGGGGACTCTGCGAATAGATAGGGTGGGCGGAGGGCCGTTCCTGCAGGTCACTGGCAGGCGGCCACATCTCTTGGGAGACCACCCACAAAGCACGTGGGACATCGCACAGGGAGCTTACATAGACAGAAAAAACTGAAAACAACGAGCAATGCACATAATCAACAAAAGTAACATTAATATAAATTAAAGAATCAAGAATGAACAAAACATACATAAAAGATGATTTGAACTCCATCCGGGGGTGAAATATATCACAATCCCCCCCACACACTAGGTTATTTATCTTATTATTTCAATCACTCTAGACACAAAAACAAAGTATAGACATTTAGAAGTAAACTAGTATTTATTACAACAGAATGATAGAAATACTGTACAGTAGAATATAATATGAACTAGATAGCAAAGTCTTGATTTATATACAGTATGGTCATTAAAGCTTACTGAAGATTACCGGCAGTGTCAAATGAGGATGTGTCAAGGCTCAGCCAGGTTTCCTCCCTTAGCTGGGGTTCAAATTCATGGTTTATGTTGTTGTCTTTGTACGTTTTTGCTTCTTTAGTGTGTATTGCGTTTATTTTTGTTTATTTGCCATCGCTTGTGTTTAAGTTTCAATGCCTTGGTTAAGTTCCAGGTGTTTTGTGGGTGGTTCCACAGGGACCGGGGCCACTTGCCAATGACCTGCAGGAACGGCCCTCCACACTGTCCATCCAGAAAGTCTCCCACGGTTCCTGGCAGAGCACTCTGAACGTGCTCTGGAGTTGCTCTGAAGTTGGTAGGTCTTTGTGTCTCCTGCCATGCTTAATGGATTTTTTTGATATCGGGACTTTTGTTCGCCTTGGATTACCTTGCTTTCAACTCCTTTTTGTGTTCCACGGAGCTTCACTGCATAACAGAGCCTTTGAAAGTAAATACTTTACATTACAAAGATTCTACAGGGGGCTTTTTCTATCTAGCCAGGGCTTTTTGATGAGATTTCCCCCTCTAGTGAGCATTTTGGGAACTGTTTGAGACTTGCTTGTTTTCGAGACACCACATTCATAACAGATTGCCACTGACCTTCTGACAGGGTTTAATATGTTGAGGGGAACACCTAATAAGTAGTACACCTCAGCGTAAGAGTGAACACGTTGTTGCTAAGCACATGATTTTTCACCAAGGTGTGTAAGCCTCCAATTGACCCTGAGACACCTGCGTGATATCTATACTGAGGCTAGCAAGTCCCTATGTGGAGTTCTGAAGAGTGAAATGCAGTATAGATATCATTCATAAACAGTGATTGAATTGATAGCATCTGTGAAGTTTAGGGTGTGAGTTGGCCAATCCAATAATGAACTTTGTAAGTTCAGCTCATCCCTGCCACACAGTGTAGACATGAGTGCTAAGAGAAGTCACTTTACTGGTGTAACATCCCAGTCCATCCTTCTTTTCTGTCTTCTTCTTCTTCTCCATGGTAATAAATTACTGTCTATTTCTGGCCTGGCACTTTGTTAAAATGGGTCTCCAGTATGGTTTTGCCATACACCCTTAACAATAACATTCAGTTTCATTTTGATGGCGTTAGTTTTAATTACTGTCTTTGCTATTGTCACTCATACTGTATGTGTCTGTGGATCACCCTCTGGACTCATCTGAAGCAGGTACTACCACCCCGGGTTGAGAGGTGCCGCTCACGCTAACCTTCTCCTCTTTTCTTCCCTCCGGAGCATCGTGGAAACGCCCAGTAATAGCAGTTGACTCCGCCCCTTGTAGTCTCCTGTTGTTAAAGCCTGCTGCCGGCAGCAGAGGCGGTCAGCTGTGAACAGGCTGCACCTTATAACTGAGCTCCCTATCATGTGACAGAAGATGTTATTGCAGCCGGACGGCTTTCTTTAGTTGTTTGTAGCAGCGTGCATTGAGGACCTTTTTGCCTGTATTTTGCGACTGAATTAAACAGGGATGACCAGGTTGGCGCCTGTGGGAACCTGCAGTGCCTTATGCGACCACACTATCTTGTTATTTACTTGTGTCTTGTGTCTCATGTCACTGTTACAACTTTAACCTGTGGCTCATTTAAGCTCATCACTCTCATGATCATATAAATGGAGTCCTGGCCATCATCACTCAGTCACTGATGTTTGCTTTAGTGCCTTTCTCTAATCCTCACTGCTCCAATATTTCATTCATAAAAACTGTAATGACATGTCCAATGATGGGATGTGGCATCGGTGAGCCTGAGGATTATTCGGCTCTGTGGTTTAACAGACATGGCTAAATAAGTATCTGAATAATGAAGAGTAATGAATTTGTAAGTTTTTAATTAAATTGCTTGATAAATGTAAAAATCCCTTTGAAACGCCAATTAGCTGAGACTCCACTGTTGACTTCTTTTGATTCACATTTCTCATTTTAGAAGGTCTAATGAACTTGACAAATGACATTACAGACAGGCCTCATTGCTGACAGAGATTATAAGGCTCCAGATCTTTGAAACAATGGATGTCTAATTGTAGAAGAAACTAATGGCAAAGCTAAAGTCAATCTGAACCTTAACTGACACGCTGGATAACCTAAAATAAATTAAAATGATGCACCATTTGAGTTGCTGCAGGCAGTGTAATGAATCAGGAGAGAAGTCATCTCGATGTCAGCTACGGCGATTCCTCTCTTAAATTACTGTAATTAAATAAGAGATAAGGAAGGCAAATTGAAGGACGGCATTAAGAGCAAAGAGAAACAGAGGTGGAGAAAGAAACACAGCGATGGAGGCTTGAATGCTACGTTTTCTCTTACTGTCGTCGTGGATATGTTTTCTGCCACAACATTTAGGACGGACCACGCATGCATAGATGGAGAGGGAATTGTGAAAGATAACTTGTGAAAATCATTAAAGGCAAATGAATTCTCATAAGGTAATGCTCTGAGCTGGTCACCTAAAAAAGGAACAAAACTAAAATCAAATAAAACTAAAACTGCCCTGCGGTGGGCTGGCGCCCTGCACGGGGTTTGTTCCTGCCTTGCGCCCTGTGCTGGCTGGGTTTGGCTCCAGCAGACCCCGTGACCCTGTCGTTAGGATATAGTGGGTTTGACTGACTGACTGACTAAAACTAAAATGGAACATGGCAGATGTGGTACTGCATGGATGAGATACTAACAGCAAAGTAGACAGCAGAGGACGACAAGATGACTCAGGCAGAGTGGTGCTCACAAGCAGTGAATGCTCATCTGGAAGTACAATGCGTACAATGGAGTGACAAGGAGTGAGGAGTCTTTTGGACCACACAAACAGAGGAGGAGGTCGTCTGTCTGATGTGTCATGTTTTATGCTCCAAAACAGAATGGGAAAAAGAAAATAAAAGGTAAGAGAGTCACCGTATCTGTTAATCCTTGTAGAGCACCAGCTCTGTTAGGTAACACAATGGCAGCTGCCACAAAATGGGCAAGCATGGCTGTGCTAGAAGGTCACGACTCAGATGGTAAAGGTGACTCTTTTCAGTCATGTACATTCACACGGTCCGGCAATGAGATCAGCAACTGCCATCGACAAGTCTGACATACTAGAGGTCGTGTAATGTGACAACAGCTTGAGCAAGTCACTTCACCCACTTGTGCGCCATGTTATGAATAGTGGCTTTTCTCAATTCTTTGTGAGTTTTTGTGAATGAATATTTACAAAGTATACATCTCTTTAGGGGTTTACATTGTAAAGATTCTAAGCAACATTGGTTTTTGCTCTCATGACAAATTGAAAAAGTTGTAAATATTTTAGTCATTCTGAGAAACAACCTTGTTTTTTGTTATGGGTTCCACCATTCTTGAGCAAAGACGTTGGGTGTTTCCTAGGTGATCAATGCCAGAATTGTGCAGAATGTGCGACACGTGTTATGTCATCAAAGCATCAGGATAAATGGATGCCCCTAACACCCCATCACTAAGCTGAGATTGATGGATTACCTCTGTTTACCATGCAAACTGAATTCTTAATAAAATATTAATTTTAATTAGAAACATATAACATTCCATACAGTCAAGTCACAATTTAACATCCATCCATCCATCCATTGTCTAACCCGCTGAATCCAAATACAGGGTCACGGGGGTCTGCTGGAGCCAATCCCAGCCAACAAAGGGCGCAAGGCAGGAACCAATCCTGGGCAGGGTGCCAACCCACCGCAGGACACACAATTTAACAAGTCAAAACAAAATAAAATTTGACTCCCACCCAAGAGAAAGAGAGAGGAGCCAGCAACTGAAATTACTCAATAGATGGAGCAAGAAAAGAAGAGTATCCTTTTCCCCGAAATGGAAGCTTATTCTAAAATGTTACCGATTAGATTTTACCATATTTAAAAAAAAAAAAAAACTTTTGTGCACATCCTCTAAGTGAGAATTATATTTTTTTCCAATTTCAAATCGGATCAAAGATCGGTTACCCACTGACTTAAGCGTGGTGGGGTGGGATTCTTCCAGTTGAGCAAGATATGTCTACGTGCTAGTAGTGTAGTAAGGAAATTCCAGTTTGGTTGTCCTTCTCCACTTCACGCCCATCTGTGAGCCCACCAAACACATCTGTTAATGGATAAGGAGTGTAGTATATGGCCGGCCATTCATCCAGGCTAACACCCCCAGGCCTCCAGATGGAGCCCTCCCTGCAGCATGGAGGTGCCCCGAATGCCAGCAAGGAATCATGGACAATGGAGTGTTTATTCACAGCCCTGCTGGATACCATGGGGGCCGCCAGAGGATGCTGCAGGGAGGATCAAGGACTATTTTCCCTACAACCCGGAAGTATGTCCCAGTCACGTGGACAGAAGAAATGATGTACTTCCGGGTTGAAGAAAAGGAGTTTTCAGCTGACCCAGAAGTGTTGCCAGCCACATGGACAGAGAGAGAGAGAAACACTTCCAGGTCAAGGACTTTAAAAAGACGATGAGAAATCCCAGCGTTGAGCTGAGTTGGGAGGAAGGGAACAAAACGTCTGGGAGAGGAGGATTGTTATTGATTTATTATTGTGTTATTATTTATGAGTATTGTGGAGGGAGCTTAGTGCACAGTATTGTCCGAATAAATTTAATTATTGGACTTTTACTTGGTGTCTGGCATCTGATCTGAGGATTCTAGGGGACGACAGCGCCCCCTATCTGTCACAGGAGGGACTGTGACACTCAGGCTGTCTTGAAGGCATTTAAAGATTTTGGTCCCGAATGATGATAATTTGGTGCAGGCCCAGAACATGTGACCCAGTGAGGCTGGAGCTCGATTGCAACGTTCACAGGTTGGATCTTGCCCTGGAAACATTTTGGACAATTTTAGATGAGATAAATGTGCTTGATAAAAGATTTTAAGTTGAATGACTGAATGCACTGCACATATGGCGCCCGCGTGAATTCTATGCATGGCTGCCTTCCACTCCTTTTGTGAAATATTACGTTTCAGATCCTTTCCCCAATGTACTCTGGGGTCTTTGAAAGGAAGAGACTTTAAAATATTTTTATAAATTGTAGAGATGCTATCTGAGTCTTCGAGACTGATCAATGATTCTTCTCGAATAGAACAAGGCAGAAAGTGAGGAAAATTGGGCAGGTTCTGTTTAGCAACAGTTTCTGCTACAGGGCTGTTTCAGGAACGTTGCCTGAAAGAATCTGATGTGGTGACTAGCTGTATTTAGGAGGTTAGAAAGATGTCTTTTTTATTGTTGAGAAGAGTGAAAGTTGTTGTTTAAGTGGTTCTTAGAGAAATCTGCAATCATCCATACACTGTCTGATCAGGTAACAAGGTAAGGAAATGGTAAAAGAATACACATCCTTCAATGACTGAAAGAAATGTATGTGCCACAGTTTACTACGGGATACAAAGGAGGAACGCTACAAAGAATGAGTTGAGGAGCGTCTCCCTTCCTGCCTAGCACTTTGGTGCAAGATATCTTTAAAAATCCATTTGCTGCACTCAAATTTGGATTTTATTCTGTGGGAACATGGGAGCAGTCTTTGATGGGAGAGGACATCACTCAGATGGAGAGACGTCATAGTGGAAAGTGGAGTGAGTCTCTGTTAGCTGACATCTGTTGGTCATTCCACTGTGAAACACCCCCAGATGATTGTCATCATTATTTTTGACTTTGTTCTTTGCTCATCATTATTTTTGACTTTGTTCTTTGCTCGCCATTCTTCTTACGCTTTGGTTCGATTGCCTTGTTGTTTCTGACCTTTGATCAGAATTGGCTGATGTTAAGAGTGGTGTCCCTCATCGGTCAGTACTAAAGCCACTGCTGTTTTTAATAGATTTAAATGATTTACATATGAATATAAGTGACAAGCTGGTTAACTTTGCAGTTGATACCAAGATAGGTGGATTATCAGATAATCTACAGCAGAATCCTTTAATTCATTACAGAGGGATTTAGACAGCATACAGGCTTGGGTAGATTTGTGGCAGATGAAATTTAATGTCAGTTAATGTAAAGAATTACAGATAAGAAGTAAAAATGGTAGGTTTCAATACACAATGGGAGGTCTGAAAATTAAAAGTACACCTTAGGAGTCGTAGTGGACTCTACGCTATCAACATCTATTGAGAAGGTGAACAGAATGTTAGGTTATATAGCGCCCTGATGTGTGGAGTACAAGTCACAGGAGGTTCTGCTCAAGCTTTATAACACACTGGTGAGGCCTCATCTGGAGTACTGAGTGTAGTTTTGGTCTTCAGGCTACAAAAAGGACAGAGCAGCACTAGAAATTGTCCAGAGAAGAGCGACTAGGCCGATACCAGGTTTGTAGGAGGTGAATTATGTGGAAAGATTAAAAGAGCTGAGCCTTTACAGTTTAAGCAAAAGAAGATGAAGATTAAGAGGGAATTAATCCCATGAATTGAGACTGTGACCTTAAAATGAGTTCATTATTAACACACAGTTAGAAACTTATTATGGGTAAAAGTCACACAAACATCAGGACGTTTTTCTTCACAAAGAGAACCACAGACACTTGGAATAAGTGACCAAGTAGTGTGGTAGACAGTAAGACTTCAGGGACTTGATGTTTTTTGGAAGAATTAAGTGGATAAGACTGGCGAGCTTTGTTGGGCTGAATGGCCTGTTCTAGACTGTTCAAATGTTTCTTTTCCCGATCCCTAACTACCTTCTCCGGCCAGTTCTCTCTCATAAGATTCTCGAGCATACTGTGGTTACCCAGGACAGGACAAACTGAGCTGGTACTGATAATTAAAGTTTCCTGTGTCAAACATTCTGCAATTGATATTTGTTTGGTCAATATTGATCATGGATCTTTTTGTGTCTTATATGTGGATATACATTATTTATTATTTCCTGCTTTTATTAGTTCATTTATATGCATGCTGCAACTGCATTTAAACTAATGATTTAAATGGTTACAGAACAATAATTGAGATAAGCATTTTTTTCTTAAACATTTTGGACTTTAGCCAGCTAGTTTAGTTTCAAGCACAATCTAATTAACAGACCACACACTCCCACTCTGTGTACGCTTTTTCTTAGCTGGAAACGTGGTGTACTGCAGCCGTAACTGTAAGAGTAATGGACTCTGCTTTCAGCGAGTATCGACGGAATGTCATTCGCAAGTAACAGCTCAACTGCTTTTGTCCCTTTAGCTCTGAAGTAGGCTGCACTCTTTTAGTCTAATTACCTTTCTTGCATTACAAATTTTTAGCTTACTTCTGCCGCACGTGACATTTGCAGATCACAAGGAACCCAATGAGCTGTTTTGTTTCTGTAACTTATAATTAATGCATCAGCTTATTAGTCCACCATATTCAGAAATTCATGGTATTGGACACAGTGCTGAAAATTTTGCTTACCTCATTGCCTGCTGCTTGTCTTATAAGTCATCTTGGATAGAAACGTCAGCCAAATATCTAATACTAATAAGAATGAACTCCTACTTTTGCTACACTTACCTAAACATTGGGGTCTAAAAATGACCCCACCTGATTCTAATGCTGTATGATTGTATCAGTTTACAGCAAATGGCACTCAGATTTATAGGGCTGTAAGGCCACACTTGAAGTCAAAGTAAAACGTACGTGAACCACTAGTAATTATCTTTATTTATGTCTAATTCCCATATAAAACATGGCTGTATCTTCATGTCAGTCACAATAATGAACAAACAGTCTCCTATAACTAAAGATACACAGATTTTCAGAGAACTATTGACCATATTGAATAAATCATTCAAACTGTGAAACTGAAGGTTGGAAAAAGTAAGTGAACCCTAAGCTAATGACTTTTTAAAAAGCTTGTTGCAGTCAGAATTTAGCACACCTGGACTCCATTTAATGATACGAGTTCAAAGGTGTGGCCTACAATTACTTTGACTGATAAAAAACATTATAAAGTTTGAGTCTGAGCTTTTCACAAGAAGCATATCCAGATGGGAATCATGCCTCGCTCAAAAGAGCTGTCTGAAGAGCTACGATCGAGAATTGTTAACCTACATAAGGCTGAAAAAGGTTACAAAGTCATCTGAAGGAGTTTAGATATTCATCAGTCTACTGTTAGGCAAGTTGTCTATAAATGGAGACAATTTGGTATTGTGACTACTCTGCCTAGAAGTGGGTGCCCTGCCAAGATGACCCCAAGAGCACAACGCAGTGAGCAATGAGGTAAAGAACAACCCTAGAGTGACAAGGAAGGACTTGAAGTAATTATAACTGGCTATCATCTCTGTTCACAAGTCAACTATACTCAAAACATTGAAGAAGAAGGAAGCCACTGCTATTAAAAAAGACCATTGCTGAGTGCCTGAAGTTTGCAAAAGAGCACTTGGACACTCCACAACGGTACTGGGAAAATGTTTTGTGGAGTGATGAAGCCAAAATTGAACTATTTGGGAGGAACAAGCAGAACTTCATTTGGCGTAAAAAGGGCACTGCATATCAACATCAAAACATCATCCCTACAGTAAAGTATGGTGGAGGGAACATCATGATTTGGGCCTGCTTTGCTGCATCAGGGCCTGGACAGCATGCCATCATTAAGGGGAAAATGAATTCAGAAGTTTATCATCAAATTCTCCAGGATAATGTGAGGGTGTCTGTCTGTCAACTTAAGCTCAGAAGAGGTTGGGTGATGCAACAGGCCAATGACCCCAAACATCGCAGCAAATCCACAGCGCACTGGCTTCAGAAGAACAAACTCCGCCTTTTGGAGTGGCCCAGTCAAAGCCCAGATCTCAAACCTATTGAGATGCTGTGGGGAATGACTTGAACAGAGCCATACACAGAAGACAACCAAAGAATATGGAAGAGTTAAGGCAGTTCTGCAGGGAAGAATGGGCTAAAATTCCCCCCGCATGATGTGCAGGTCTGATCTGCAGTTACAGGAAGCGCCTGGTTGAGGTCATTGCTGCCAAAGGAGGCTCAACCAGTCATTAAATCCCAAGGTTCACTTACTTTGTCCAGTTCCACTGTGAACATTGAATGTGTTTGTAAAATAAAGACATGAAAGAGTAGAATTTTTTGTGTGTCACTGGCTTATGCTCATTATGTATATGAGTACCTGTGACTTAGATGAAGATCAGATCACTTTTTATGACCAATTCATGCAGTAAACCAGATCATTACAAAGGGTTCACATACTTTTTACTTTGACTCTAAAATAAAAGTCCGACAAGAAGTACATTTCATCAAATTTATTGTGCAAAGCAGTTACAAGAACAACTCTTACCAGGCTAAGACAATATGCATGATTAGCTGAGGCGCCTCTTCTTATACGCAGGTCACGCACTGTACGTGAAGCCTTGATGTGGCGGGGGGTGTCCGTTGAGGGTTCCCAGACCCTTGTGATTCAGGAGCCCTGATGGACAGCCAATTGAATTGCACATTTTTGCCACCTAGTTTACTTGACTTGAGTCAGATAACTCCTTCCATGACTCTAATCTCAACCATAGTCTAACCGGGCGTATCTCGCAAGGTTCACCGACAAAAGCGCGATAGACATATGCGCCCCGACAAAATCACGACCGACCCGCTAACTGGTTTTCGACAAATGCGCCCCGACAAAATCGCGAGATAGGCCAAAAGAGTGGGACGCCCTTGCTGCAATTCTTCCTACATATGCAGGGCGTTATCTTAAGGACTATCTGCGTGCCGTGCTGATGGCATGCCGCATCTCATAATATTGACTTCTAAAATAAACATTATTATATATGCTTTAAACTAGTAATTCATATGAATTTTAATGAAACTTTCGCGATTTTGTCGGCGCGCCTATGTCTATTGCACAAATTTCAGGTCTCAATCTCGCAATATCACCAACATATTGTAGCGACCCGTGGTTGAGTCTTAAAGTTTTCAGAGCTGAACTCAGCCGTGCACTTCGCCCAAGCTGGTCGGCCAGCGGAATGCCAGCGCCATGCACGCAGCTCATTAAGCAAGCGAGCACTCATGTCCCATACACCGCACGACTCCGAGTGTCTCGGCAATCATTGCTTAGATGAAATCTTAGCAATACACAGCTCTGTCCTGTTGTATCTCTTTATTAGAGCAGATAGTCAGAAAACAAAGCTCAATCTCATTGCAAAGCCATTGCCAAGGTCATTAACGAAGCCACCTTTCTCATTGATGGTAACTATTTACAATTTAATAACCCCGGACGGCAATAACCCAAACCCACCCCACCAGTTGAACACAAACACATACAACAATTACAACAGGAACAATAATTCGATTGCCTTGCTAATTTAACACAACAGTAAACTTTACATAAATTACCCACAATGCATCATGCCGCCAGCGCTGGCTGCCGGGTCACTACAATATAATTTAATGTGACAACCTCCTCAAAAAGAGTGGAGCTCTGGGGGTCTACAGCTTGACTCTATTTGGGTTATTGCTGTTTCATGAATTGTCAAATTAACGTCATTGACTGTTAGCCTGTTGTGATAATTTTCCATTTACAAGATGAGAGATGGCTTCAAGTCAACACGAGTCAGGAGTGCAGAAAAGAAAAAAGCAAAAGCATGAAGAAGAACCTTGTACTGCATTTGCAGGTGTGTTTAGAAATCTAAATTTGTCTAATGTCCAGTAGGATTGATAACGTTACATTAACTGCCATTACACTAAAGGTAGCGGATTACTGGGGTAACAATGAAGTAGCATAATGTACAAGTGTTTTTATGTCATGTGTACAGATATTATCTGAAGTGACAGTGCACAGCTGACACATGGCTGAGGATTATTTATTACTACCATACAGACCTTAGGACCTCTACACGCTGTTAAAGGCTGCTGACGTTAGTCGACATATGAAGTGCTCTGAGTGTCGTTGTATTGAGGACATGTTTGTTAATTTCACCCACACATGCAGGCTCTACTACATACTAGTCAGCTGTCAGATGAAATGAGGAAAAGCATCAGGCAAGCAACTTGGACATCCAAAAAGAACAATCAGCTCAGATGAACTTCAACTGCTGGTTCATTTCATTGGTAGCGAATATTACTGATTTAGTGAATACTTTATTGCTATCTGCTCTCATTGGAAGGACAACATGAAGTTTAGATAAAATCAAAAGTGGAGGTCCATCCATCCATTATCCAATCTGCTATATCCTAACTACAGGGTCACGGGGGTCTGCTGGAGCCAGTCCCAGCCAACACAGGGCACAAGGCAGGAAACAAACCCCGGGCAGGGCGCCAGCCCACCGCAGCAAAAGTGGAGGTGATACATTCAAATGCTAATTTTTTAAAAATCAAAATATTCAGCTTCATTTTGATCTCGTATTAAGTTAGTTTATTAAACACGTTCGGTAGTAGTAGTATTTTATTATTATTATTAGTAGTAGTGGCCTTTTACATTATTATCAGTAGTAGTAAAAGAAATAGTAATAGTTGTTGTATTTCATATTATTATCTTTATTATCAGTAGTAGTGATAGTAGTAGTATTAAATTGTTTTTCTCCTTGTTGAATCACATGTCTCAAATGATACTGTTCGCTATATCAATTAACAAAGAGTAACAGCACACTGATGATACCCTGGACCATTCTTCTTCTTCTTTCTATTATTATTACTATAAATAATTTGGCCACCATTTATAAAAGAAACAACTCAATTGGTATGTTCTTGCCATTACATATCATTGAAGTCCAAATCTATGGTTTGCCCTCCCAATTACCAGTTTTTCCAAACATCAACTCATCACAACACACTTGAGGTCATCCATGGCACAGCAACGTATGAGCAGCTTGGCTGTCCTCAGCATCAGCTCAGATCTGCCGTGTGATGGCCTCATAGATGACTTTGCCTTCAGAAAAGGTAGACGTGTGCTGGTGTGATTTGCAACAAAGAGACTAAAGAAATCCCTGAACATTCACTTTAAGGTTATGATTATTTAAAACAATGTATGTATTTGACATCTAAATTATAGCCAAGTTTGTGATGTGTGTTTCTTATTCATATATTTATTGTTCAAATTAAAGGTGTTATAAGATACAAATGTAGTGGATTCAGGTTGTTGGGTATTTCGCTTAGGTAGGGCCCAAGTTTGGTTTGGATGTGTTACATGAACTCTTATTAGAAACAACAACTCTACATTGTTCTGCTAAAATAGGAAGAAATATCTCAAAATGGATTCTTATCATTTTAAATTAATAACACCAATTCATCCATCTATATATTTTCAAAACCAGTTAATCTAGTTCTAGCTCTACTTCTGAGTCATGAGGGGGGATTGATTTTTTTTTTTTTACCAAGTACTCACTAGTTGGTTTAGTCTGTTCATTCACTTACTGTATATACCTGTTCAGGATTTATGCTCTCTTTTGGGATTAATCCTGTTCTATCACCCCAAATCACAACGTCTAAATTACTGTAGCACGTTGACAACACCTTGGCTTAACTTCTACACAACGGGGCTAAATGAAACTTACTGCCTGTCACCCTGCCTTCAGCTCGCAGGACTACTGGGTGTACCCTTTCACACCTGGGATATTATAATGGAAGAAATGGAAGAAGACATGCATTCCCCCACTACAATGGGTGGCAGCATTCCCCAGGTGGATCTCCTAGGTGTGTGGTAGAAGTCATGGGGCTGGAACCTATCTGAGAAACATTGGGCATAAGGCAGGAGCCAACCCTGGAGGGGGCACAGCGCTACTGCAAGGCTCACACACAAACACACCCACACACACCCGATTTACGTTTGCCAGTTAAGCTAATTTGAACATCTTTAAGGTGTGGGAATACAGCCGAAGTACTTAGTACTCGAAAAATTTATAGCTGCTTGGAGATTTAATTGGTCACTGCACCTTGGCTAAAGGCCACACATGACTGCTTCAATTCAACCTGAGGATTATTTCTAAAAACAGAAGACTCTTATATGGTAGAATTAATGGATAAAGGATCTGTGTTGATAAAAAGAAATTATTGTGGTGACTTCTGGGCACACACACAGACCGTACTTGTTTCCATAAGTCCAAGTAATTACTCTCTGTTTTTCTCTCTGTGACCAAACGTGGCTGCTATAGACTATTCTAGTTAAACAAGGTTGTCTTAACACAATTATTAAACTTTATTCTCTAGATGTTCATAAGTGTAATTACTATCAATGCATCTATAAGTTATAAGTGGTAGACTGAAAATAAGAGTGGCAAGCAAAGCGGAAAAACTTCAAATAAATGGCTGGGCACTGTAATAAATCTCTGGATGAAAAGACGTTCCCACTTGAAGCCAAAAGCATTCAGTGTCCTGCTGATGTGGCAGTATAATAAATATAAAAGGAAGAAAGCCACATTATCAGGTTTTTATACTTTAATTTAAAAAACAATACACACAAACACGCACATCTCTGCATGGCAGTGACATATATTTTTCCCTGTTTTTGTTCCAGTTGTGTCTCTTTTGTGTTTTCTTGGCTTTTGGGGCCAAGAAAAATATTTTTGTAGGATAACTAAAAATGTTTTTAAAGGTTAAAAACACTGATCAGGCTGAATTTTCTAAAAAGGTTAAGTAGGCAATGAGCAGGCTATGGTCTGATAGTGGCAGGAACTCTTCAAACTTCCTGGCCAAGGTTTAAAGGGTCATTAATGTCACATGCATAGTGTGGCTGAAGGACCTACTTCGTCTCCAGAGAACTGCTGCAGTCGGGATGTTAGGCGCTTTAGACGGGATTGTGGGGAATGAAAACTAGTGAGTATCGTTCCACTTAACCAGGACAAGAAGGAGCATCATTTTATGTTTGACGGCTTCTGAAAACTAATACATTTTTAAAATGCAGATTAAAGTTATTTGAATGCTTGATTTGAACTTTGAAATTCTTGCTTAATGAAAAGTAGTCCACTATCCAGCCAACTATCTTCTAACCCACTTCTAAGCCACAGGTATCCATCCGGTGCTTAAAACTGCTTCTAAAAGTAATTGGTTTACTAGGAAACATGCAGACCTCCAGTCCTCAAATAAAAGGGGTTTATATACAGCAAGCTGAGTTTTTCCATTTTTTGGCAAGGCAGTGTTTTGCTTTCACCATGAAAAAAATTCAGCCTGACACAAGTCACTAGTCTTCTTTTTTCCTTCTTCTTGTTATGGAGTTCTGCACCATGGACAATGTTTCATGAATGTAAGGCTAGACAGATCTAAGAGACACTGCGTTCATATAGTGCTTTACAAGACACTCAAAATGCTTTACGCTCAAAGTGCCATAATGGATAGATACTATGTATGGAGGCGTATCCGGCCAAGAGGTTGTCTTCCCCAGCACAATAATTGGCAGTGTTGCTCTGACATGGCCCCAAGTGTGGACACACGCAGAGATCCATGGAATTTGGTAGTCGTTAGGTTCAATCATTTTGGGGTTCTTGGGTGCTACCAGAGGATGCTACAGGGAGAAGAATTTCTTGTTTTGTAGGGCTTCCACATGACCTGGAACTGCTTCCACCATTCAGTGCAATGACACCGGAAGTATTCACAAGTCCAACATAAACAAAGTAGTTGACTTCATGGAAGGAGAGAGTAAAGAAGAAAGAGTAGAACATGATTGTTGTGACTTTCAAAGCCTTTTGTAAAGTATTTGCAATGAGACGTCAAGCTAGATGACCCCTCTTATTACTTAACTGAACAGTTTACAATATGCAAGCTTGCAAGGCATCTAAGCCCTCTTCTTTGTGAAAATAAACCTTTTTTATTGTACCAGGACTTGTGTTGTGGTGGTTCTGTCTGAGGTTTCGGGTGCTGCACCACCCTCTACCGGTCACAAGTGGCATAGTCTGCAGGATTTCTGGCTGACTGCTGGGCAGGAACCTGTACTTAAAAATATATCTTTATGTGACTTTGAAAGATGTCACCCGAGGAAGCAAGACTATGTCAATTGCCACCAGGTCTCCATCTTACAGAGTTAATAATTAAATAGTACTGCATATAATATACATAATATGCTTTTCAAGATTAAAATTTAAAATTCTTTTTGATGACCTACTCAGGAAGAAATATACTGATTATTATGCTGCATATAGCACTTCGTATACTAGCACCACAAAGGAAGATCTCAGTGGATTTCCTGGCTTGCCACAGGACTCCTTATTTTAGTCTGCGTTAAACATGTCGCTCAGCCTTTTTATGCTTAACTTGTGAATGGCTGCACACTGTCTGGCTGTCAAAAGCACAGCGTGAGGCTCCCATCTGGAGTGGAACTGCTACTCAATTCTGCTTTGCTTTATTTAGCTACACATTTTTGCAAACAGCACATCTGTAGCATTTACAGCAACCATGATGGCAAAATAACAAGGATGCTGAAAGATCCGTTAGTTGAAGGTTTGTAAGCAATTGTTAATTTTCTGAGTGTACAGTACAGTAGTCCAGACTTATAAACATGACTAAGACTTCTTTATCGTCAGTTACCTTTTTCACAATGACTAGTGGAATACACATCCTCTAGTGCAGTGGTTTTCTTCCTTTTTACATTTGTGGAAAAAGGAGAATTATTTTGGGAATCACTAAGGAAGAAATAAAAGCTATTATTTATATTGTATTTTGTGCATTCATTTTTAAATACAATACTAAAATTTCTAAAATAACCAGAAACTGAGCAGTAAAAATGCTAATCTTCATTTTCTTTTGTCTGCTCCCATTAGGGGTTGCCACAGAGGATCATCTTCTTCCATATCTTGTCCTCATCATCTTGCTCTGTCACACCCATCACTTGCATGTCCTCTCTCAGCACATCCATAAACCTTCTCTTAGACCTTCCTCTTTTCCTCTTCCCTGGCAGCTCTATCCTTAGAATCCTTCTCCCAATATACTCAGCATCTCTCCTCTGCACATGTCCAAACCAGCGCAATCTCGCCTTTCTGACTTCGTCTCCCAAACGTCCAACTTGAGGTGACCCTCTAATGTCCGCATTTCTAATCCTGTCCATCCAGGTCACACCCAATGCAAATCTTAGCATCTTTAACTCTGTCACCTCCAGCTCTGTCTCCTGCTTTTGGTCAGTGCCACCAGCCCATATAACATAGCCGGTCTCACTACCGTCCTGTAGACCTTCCCTTTCACTCTTGCTGATACCCGCCTGTCACAAATTACTCCTGACACTCCTCCACCCATTCCACCCTGCCTGCACTCTTTTTCACCTCTCTTCCACAATTCCTGTTATTCTGTACTGTTGATCCCAACTCATCCACCTTCGCCAACTCTACTCCTTGCATCCTCACCATTCCACTGACCTCCCTCTCATTTACACACATGTATTCTGTCTTATTCTCCTGACCTTCATTCCTCTCCTCTCTAGAGCATATCTCCACCTCTCCAGGGTCTCCTCTACCTGGCTCCCTACTATCACTACAGATCACAATGTCACCAGCAAACATCATAATCCATGGGGTCTCCTGTCTAATCTTGTTTGTCGACCTGTCCATCACCATTGCAAATAAGAAAGGGCTCAGAGCCGATCCCTGATGTAATCCCACCTCCAACTTAAATGCATCTGTCACTCCTACCGCAGACCTCACCACTGTCACACGTCCCTCGTACATATCCTGTACAACTCTTTCATACTTCTCTGCCACTCCCGATTTCCTCATACAGTACCACAGCTCCCCTCGAGGCACCCTGTCATATGCTTTCTCCAGGTCCACAAAGACACAATGCAACTCCTTCTGGCATTCTCTAAACTTCTCCATCAACATCCTCAGAGTAAACATCACATCTGTAGTGCTCTTTCTTTAAAAAATGCTAATAAAAGAATTTAAAATTGAAACTGAATAAAACAGAATAGAACTGACATTTTTAGAGAGCAATATTTAATTCAAATAAAGTTAGTGCAAAATGTGCTGTTGTTTCTTTGCAAGAATACGTGATAACTGAGACTGCAGTGTTGCCTCAGAGAGACGAAATGCTGTTTTAACATCCATTTGGTTTCTCTGTCTGGTTTTTATCAGTGATAGGGATCAAAAACTCTTCTCACACAAATATAGTACTGGTCAAAAGTTTTTAAAACACCTCAGTTTTTCCAGTTTATCTTCAAATGTAATGAGTTGAAATTCAATGAGTAACCTAAAATGGTGAAAAAGTAAGTAGTAAACTGCCAGAGGTTTAAATTTAAAAGTTTAGGTTGGCAAGAACTGAAAAAGGAAATATCAGAATATTACAAATGGGCTTTCTTCAGGGACCAACTACAACCTACAGATGTTCTTCAGCAATTAAAGTAAATTAAGCCTTGCCAGTTGAAACAAACAGTTTCCACAGGTGTCCCAAGTTCTGCTGATTACTTAAAAACCCTCTGCCTGTCTTAAAAGAGAGATGGAACAGACTGTGTTATTACACACTGTGAATTACTACTTGGACAGTATTCCAGTCATAATGCCAAGGAAATGGCAATTAACAAATGAAATGAGACACAGCATTATTACTCCTAGAAGTGTAGGCCTTTTATTTAGAGAAACTGCAAATGAAAATCAAAGTGTGAGTGAGATGTCCTACACAGTCCAAAGGCAACTGTCAACTAGAAGAAACTCTGATAGGAAGACAACTGGGTGACCCGAAGTCACAACCCAATCAGAAGACGAGTTTTGAGGGTCAGTAGCTTGTATGACAGGTACCTTACAGCACAACAGCTTAACAGTGCAGGTCGAAAGAAGCAAGTCTCAGTTGCTATTGTGAAGAGGAGACTTTGTGCTGCAGATCTGATAGGGTGAGTGACAGTAGGAAAGCCATTCCTTAAAGGACAAAATAGGGCCTTGAAATACCAGCGGTGGACTACTGCAGACTGGAAGAAAGTCTTATGGATCAAAATGTAAAATCTTTGGTTCATCATGCAAGGTGTTTGTACGCTATCAAGTTAGTGAAACAATAGTTTCTCAGAGCGTGACACCAGCTATCAAACATGGAGGACGAAGTGTGATGGTCTGGACTTCTTTTGCTGGTGACTTGCCCAGAGTGACTGGCATTCTGAATCAAACAGGTAACCAGGGTTTGGCTGTCATATCAGCAAAAGGTGGCTACTTTGACAACTCAATCAACTTTTCTTTTTCACAATGAGTAAGTGCGCATGAGTTGACATCTTCCATTATTAATCCAGAGGTTAACATTATGAGGATCCACTTTTTCAGGGTAATAATGGCTAAAGTTTTGAACTAACATCCTTAAATTTTGACTTATTATATTGAACATGAATTTCTGGTTGTCTTGCAAAAGTGGAAACATTCCTATATCGGCTTCTTTTTATAGGTGACTATCCCAAACAGCCAGTTACTTTGTGAATGTTTCCACCTCATTTCTCAGTGTAAAAGTATTTGTGCAAAACCCTTTGTTGTGGGGTACAGAATCTGTACATTGTGGTTTAATTTTCCATTATATTTTGTTCAAGACAAGACAACAGATGAACTACATTAAGGACATATCAAAGCATGTCATCTTCCCTTACACCCCACTTTTATAACAGTTGTTCATAGCATAGTGCTAAAATGGTTTTACAGCCTGGGAAAGGATGCTGAGCCAATACCTTAGGCTACTGATTACTTTATGGATGGACATCTGGGGCAGAAATTTGGTTTATAGCCTGGGAAAGATGGACATAGCGATGTTTTAGACAACATCAAAAAATTTTATTATCTGAGAAAAGATAAATTAAAGAGTTTGAGCAAAATTCATCAATCATATGGACAGCCAGCCAATCAGGTGCATGTGTTGTGAAACCACGGCATGACATTTCAAAATAAATATGCCTCATTTTGAAAGCAACGTTAGAAGAAGAATAAGAGAAACAGCGACGATGGACGAAGATGTCACTGGTCGTCAGAAAAACATCCTGAACATCGATTGTCATCTGTAACTTTTTTCGTAAGCTTTTTCTAAAGACTATATATATATTCAGACTTTTCTATCAGTATCTATTTTCTATTATTCTTTGTTCCAGTGGTATTATTTTTATTATTCTTGTAAAAAATACCATGCTGCTTTTAACTTTCTATGCTTTGTCTTAATGTCTACAGTAGTAATAAGTCAGATTTCTTTGAGCACCTAATGTAGCCAGAGATTTGCCATTACCTCTGTGTTGCGAAGCTTATTTTGGCTGCAAGTGAGAGCTCCACTCAATAGTAGGATCAGTACGTAAAAAAGGTATTCTTGGCTGATAAATGGCCTATAGTCAAGACTGCTGAATCTTTGTATGTTTAAATGTATTCTTGTAGACCAAGAGTAATATTTAGGTCTGAGATATCATTAAAACATTGTATGTTGCTTGTGCTGATAATAAGCAAGTCTCTTGAAGTGCTGAGTGACAGGGTGTGTTATTCCTAAAGCATTTCTATGGTTTAAAGTGCCAGAGGTTAATCAGTGTGTGTGTGTCGTTCATGGGGCACTGTTGTGGTTAAGATCTGTGTGTATGCATATAGCTATGTGTGTGTGTGTTCATCTTAAAGTGCAACAGTATACCAACCCGATAACGAACTTGACGAGAACATTTACCCTTGAGAAAACAGGTAAAGGTTAAGTAGAGGGAAATACTACGATAATACAACCTTGAAGTGAAATATTAAGTTTGTTCAAAATGCTAAATATATCCACCATAGATGCGAGCTTAACCATTCATTCCTTATCGAACAAAGGCTCTACTAATGATAGAATTTCTCTCTTGCAGAAATGGTTTTACAGTTTTAACATCTGTTAATTTGAAGATCATTTGATGGCCACCTCATGCCCACATACAGAAGGAGATGTTGGAGTTGCGCATCCCTTCTTTCACACCGTGTCTTAAACAGCTTGGAGTTCAAAGCTCGAATACGAATTTTATTTATGATCTTCACCACGTCATCCATCACAGTGTTTAGTTCAGTAGAACGTTTCTTTGCAGCTAGGTACTACTGGTGAATCGTACAGTGAGTGGACAGCATTTCTGGATGAGCAGTGTTCTTTATTTTTGCACCCACACTCATACTCATCCTTTGTTTCTTGTTTTGTGATGAGGTGAGGCCGACCTTCTACCAGAAGCACAAGAGGGCAATTGGATCCATCATTCTACATGCGCGTAAACGACATAAGGCACCGAGAGTCAGAGGTTCTCAAGGCTGACTTCGCAGCACTAGTTGAAGACACGAAGGAGAGGACCCCATCCGCAAAAATCTTCATCTCGGGTCCACTACCTCTCGTCAGGCGATCGCATGAATACTACAGTCGTCTGCTGGGTTTAAACAACTGGCTGAGAGGCTTCTGCGAGAATCAAGACATCGGGTTTATAGACAACTGGGATCTTTTTTGGGAAAGGCCGTGCTTCTTCAAGCGGGATGGACTGCATCCGAATAGATTTGGCGCCCGGGTCCTCTCCGAAAACATCGCTAAGGTAATTCGTCTATCTTGACTGTCTACTACTGCTAACCCCTTACGTAATGCTACTGGTTTGATAGGACATAATGGCTTAACAGAGTCTTCCGTTAAAGTGCACATCATTAATAATCTAATAACAAATCTTAGCACGTAAAAATCTAGGCAGTGCGGCAAAACACCAATAATTTAATTGAAATTACTACTTCAGATCAACACTGCATTAAGACTATAAAACGGATTGTAGATTACATAAAAAGTACACACAGAGGCGTTAACAAAAATAACTTAATTTTTGTTCCGATTACCGATAACACGCATAAAATTCAGCTCTGCCCTTCAGAAACATTAAATATGGCACTATTAAATGTTAGAGCTTTAACTAACAAGACATTTTTATAAACGATCTTATTAGTGATAGAAACATTGATTTTATTGCGCTAAATGAAACATGGCTTAATTCCAATGGGCGGCAGTTTTAATCGAATCTGCGCCTCCGGATTACAGTTTTACTCGTGCGACCGCCAGGGAAAAAGGCGGTTTGGCAAACATTTACTCGAGCGATTAAAATGTAAAGATGTTAGTTTTGGTAAATTTAAGTCCTTTGAGTATCTCGCCGTTGTTATTCATGGAGATTCTCACGTTCTCGTATTATCCGTGTATAGACCTCCTAAATATAACGCGTCTTTCCTTGAGGAATTCTCTGACTTAATGTCAATTTTAGTTACAAACTATGATGCACTCTTAATAGTCGGCGACTTTAACTTTCATGTCGACAATCAGTGTGACCAAAAGGTAAAGGAATTCATGAACCTCCTGGACTCTTTTGATTTGAGGCAGCTCGTAAATCAGCCTACACATAAAGCAGGTCATACGTTAGACTTAGTGATTACTAAAGGACTTAAAGTTGATATAAAGCAGGTCACTGATATGGTCTATCAGACCATTTCCTTCTACTATTTAATATAGAAATAAAGATAGAAAACGCTCATGAGAAGCATTTTGTTAAAAAACGCTTCTTTGACTCATCAGCAGCTTTAAAACTTACAACTATTCTAAGCAATCAGTCCGTTTATAATGCCAGCTATAATAGCGAGGATAATGTAAATAGTAAAGTGGAAAACTTTAATTCTAAAGTAAGAACTGCTGTTGACATAGTTGCACCTGAAAAGACAGTTAAAAAATCCTCTAGTACTGTTATTCCATGGAAGACCCAAAGAGTGTCTGATTTAAAAAGAACATGTCGTAGAGCTGAGCGTAAATGGAGGAAAACTAAACTAACTATCCACTATGAAATATTAAAAGTTAAAATAACAGAATACAATAACACTGTCCGTCTTGAGAGGTGCTGCTATTTCTCTAATATTATAAATAACAATGCTAGTAATCCCAGAGTCTTATTTTCAACAATTGATCGTCTGTTAAACCCAGGTAACACAAAGGAATGCCCCCAGAATACTTCCAGTGAAACCTGTGAGAACATTGCTGTATTTTTCACTCAAAAAATTAATGATATTAGAGATAACATAGTATATCTCCCCAACACTGCAGAACCTCCAAAGCCCGGTACTCCGTTATAAACAAATTAAATGCTTTCACCAGGATAGATTTACCTGAATTACATAGTATAATCTCTCAACTGAAACCTCCACCTCGTCCTTGACCCAATACCAACCAGGTTTTTCAAAGAAATATCAGGCGTCTAATTGACAATATTCTGGACATAGTTAATTGTCATTAGATACGGGGTCTTTCCAGACTGTCTTAAGACTGCTGTAGTTAAACCCCTTCTTAAGAAACATAATCTTGACCCCTCTGCCTTTGAAAATTTTAGACCCATCTCTAACCTGCCCTTCTTAAGTAAAATTCTAGAGAAGGCAGTCATTATGCAGTTAAATGACCACCTCAATAAACATGCTATTCTTGATACTTTTCAGTCAGGCTTCAGAACAAATCACAGCACAGAAACTGCACTTGTTAAAGTAGTAAATGACTTGCGGTAAATGCAGACAGAGGCCATTTATCTGTTCTCATCCTCTTAGATCTGAGTGCTGCATTTGACACCATTGATCATAATATTCTTAGAAATCGCCTTAGTCAATGGGTGGGCCTCTCTGGCAGTGTCTTAAATTGGTTTGAATCCTACCTGGCAGGGAGAAAATTCTTTGTGAGTTGTGGTAATCAAATCTCAAAGACACATGATATCCGATATGGTGTTCCACAAGGCTCTATCCTGGGTCCGCTGTTATTCTCAATCTATATGCTTCCGTTAGGTCAGATTATCTCAGGTTACAATGTGAGCTACCACAGCTATGCTGATGACACACAGCTGTACTTATCTATAGCACCTGATGACTCCGACTCTTTCGATACACTAACACAATGTCTTACTGGTATTTCTGAATGGATGAATAGTAATTTTCTCAAACTAAATAAAGAGAAAACTGAAATTTTGGTAATTGGCAATAATGGATTCAGCGAGGTTATCAGAAATAAACTTAATGCACTAGGATTAAAAGTTAAGACGGAAGTAAAAAATTTAGGGGTAACCGTTGACTGTAATCTGAATTTTAAATCGCATATTCATCAGACCACTAGGACAGCATTTTTCATTTAAGAAACATAGCTAAAGTTAGACCTCTTATATCATTGAAAGATGCTGAGAAATTAATTCACGCTTTTGTTTTCAGTAGACTAGATTACTGTAACGCACTCCTCTCAGGACTACCCAAAAAAGACATAAATCATTTGCAACGAGTGCAGAATGCAGCTGCTAGAATCCTAACTGGGAAAAGAAAATCCGAACACATTTCTCCAGTTTTGATGTCACTACACTGGTTGCCTGTGTCATTCAGGATTGACTTTAAAATACTGCTTATGGTTTATAAAGCCTTAAATAATCTCGCTCCATCTTATATATCGGAATGCCTGACACGTTATATTCCAAATCGTAACCTTAGATCTTCAAATGAGTGTCTCCTTATAATTCCAAAAGCTAAACTTAAAAGAAGTGGTGAGGCGGCCTTCTGCTGCTATGCACCTAAAATCTGGAATAGCCTGCCAATAGGAATTCGCCAGGCAAATACAGTAGAGCACTTTAAAACACTGCTGAAAACACATTACTTTAACATGGCCTTTTTATAACTTCAATTTAACATAATCCTGATACTCTGTATGTTCAATTCTTCATAATAACTATTCATGGTGGCTCTAAAATCATACTGACCCCACTCTCTCTTCTGTTTCTTTTTCCGGTTTCTTTGTGGTGGCGGCCTGCGCCACCACCACCTACTCAAAGCATCATGATGCTCCAACAATGATGGACTGAAAGCCAGAAGTCTACGTGACCATCATCATCAGGTCCTTCCATGAAAATATGATGATTTATGTTAGGTAGATTGCCCAGAGGGACTGGGCGGTCTCTTGGTCTGGAACCCTACAGATTTTTTTTTTCTCCAGTTTTGGAGTTTTTTGTTTTTCTGTCCACCCTGGCCATCGGACCTTACTCTTATTCTATGTTAATTAATGTTGACTTATGTTTATTTTTATTGTGTCTTCTATTTTTCTATTCATTTTGTAAAGCACTTTGAGCTACATTTTTTTGTATGAATATGTGCTATATAAATAAATGTTGATTGATTAATTGATTGATACTCACCGTATCATCTGTACAACCACTCTAACTCACAAGCTCTGCGTTTGAAAATACTCCTTAAGAGCACTAAATATTTCTGAAATAGTCGTACATCCAGGTAAATTAAGGCAACAAAGAAGTTCTTCCTTAAAGTCTTCACTATACCTCTCGAAGTAAAGCAGAATAGCATGGTTACTCACAACGTTGATTCATCCAGTTGAATCACAAAACACCTCAATTTCTTTTTCCTATCTACAATTTGCTCTTCAATATCGTTGGTCAGATCATCAGTTCTCCTGTGACTGGTGTTGTCTGAGAGCAGAATAGCCCTTTGATGCTTTTGAAAATCTTGAGGACCCAAACTTTCCTAAGCAACATCTAATATACAAGGATTTACTAATTCTTCACCAATAGTGAACATGTTTTTTGTTTTTCAGTATTCAAAGAACAACTAAATAAGATGCCTGAAGCAGTGACTTGTCACTAGTCATGCTCTTCTTCATTTGCATTTTTTGACTTTTCATCTGGTTGTGTAATCTTTCAAAAAAATCCAGTGACTTCTCAGTAAGAGAACACAAATGACGAGAAAGTATGGAAGGGTTTTTAGATTCATTTGACTGAATTTCAGAACATACTACACACAAGGGCCGTGGAAATAGACAGCCAAGGGCTGCAGTGCAACTAAGCTTTAATGCAATGAATGCCTAACAAAGTTTCCATTTCTTTTTTTGGTTTGTGTCGCACATTCCAAAGCATCAACATATTTCATTATCACGGTTTCTTTGAAACTCGGCTTACTTCTGTGTTGTCCCTACTTTTCTTATGGCTATTGTTTTTAGTTTTAAAAAAGGTTAAAAGGTTTTGTTGTTTTTTTCTTTCCATTTTTTGTGGGGTTTAAAATTTTACAGCACAATGACACAAGAAATTACTTGCTTTCCAAAATATCATAAAAAAGTATTTGAAAACAAGATGCACGTGTTGTCAACCGGCGAGCTGACGCAGTACTTGCAAATTAATGTACTGTCATCAAAAGAATGAACCTGCCCCCTCCATAGCTGCTTGGCGGACAGTATGTATACTTATACACTGTCATCCATACATGTCGTCCCAGGCAGTGCTGTTCGCTCTACTCCGTTATATGATCCAGGCATAAGCGGTGTCACACACGTTGGCATGGGAGGCTCAAATGTGTTTCTCCACTGAACCGGGAGTTGGCGCTGTCCTCTGATTCTCCTTCCTTTTCTCACCCTGCAGACCATCAGAGGAACCCACTTCCACTTCCCAAAAAGTTGCAACCTGATGACATCATTTCCAGTCCCGGGGCCTCATGCATAAACAGTGCGTACGCACAGAAATGTTGCGTATGAACTTTTCAACATTCAAATCGCGATATATGAAACCTACACTTGCCGTAAAGCCACGCACTTTTCCACGCTACCTAATAACATGTTGTACGCAAGTTCTCCGCTCGGTTTTGCAGACTAGCGGCACCCAGCGTCAAAGCAGTGCTACTGTTCCTGTGTGATTTATCTTTACTTCTTAGAGCCACATTCCTGCAGCAGCTTTATAAATACATTGAAACTAACCGCATATTGTTTATTAGTGTAATGCATCTGATTGTAATTAACTTGTAACAATATAATGGTCCAGGGAATAGCCATAATATTCCAAATACCATAGCTGCTTTAGCGTTATTGTTCTCACTGTATCTTTTTTTTCTTCTTTCAGCTGCTCCCGTTAGGAGTTGCCACAGCGGATCATCTTTTTCCATATTACTCTCACTGCACAACTCGGAGTATTTATATCACTGTATCTGAGTGTGAATCACAGCTCTACAGCAGCTGATCGGAAAGAGAATTATCGGTATACAGCATCAGGCACACGCTGCCTCAACCACGGCAAAACGTTTCAAACCCTTTCCTGTATGGACCTCGCGATTCAGAAACAGTCAATCAGTCCGTCAAGTGCTCCTTGTAGAACTGTTTGTACTTATAAGTACACTTGCACTACAGTTATAATATTGCACAACCTGCGCCACTTTATAAAGCGCGTATTTACGTACATATAATGACGATATTATTTTTAAGACGAAATGCAGCAAAGTATGTCGATTATATTATACAGATAAAACTTTAACTTCATTTAAATAAACTGTATTGTTAATAATTAAACATGTGAGGACACGGTTCAGCAGCGCTAACTAGTTCACAGATTGATCCTATCTTGTGCTGTATTCTTTCTGGGGCTGACGCAACACTGGAAGGATAGATGGATAGAATAATTAAACTTGTATTACAAAGATATTTCAATGTTCCTTAAAGTTTTCAAGAATCGTCGTTGTAAGCTTACAGATGGCTTAACGTCTATTACAGAACTGATTGTGTGGTGATTTGGTATGTGGAGAAAGAAATGCAAGGACAGGAATTGGAGATTAGTACGTTTGAAAGAGACAGTACTGCTACAATAATTTTATCGAAGGTCGCGCACCATCACTCACTGTATTCCCCTGTTTAATAACATGCTTTAACTCCTATCATCATAAACAAAATATCACGTATACATCTCAGTATTTTAATTATTCAGAGAGCTGTAATATTACGAATGTAATGGATTCTGTGTCCTGTCGGAGAAAGAGAAAGCGGAAGCACGTAGTGATTCACACACATAGAGCAAAAGATTAAATACAAAACAAAGCATTTAACGTGATACTTTAATTATGATGTGATTTGAGAAACTGGTTAATTAAACGATTTTAAGATGAAGTTTATGATGTTCTACTTTAATGACAAAATAAACTACGTGATTAAAGTGGAAATTTTGAGACTGAAGTTGACATTTTGTGCTTTTTTCCTACTGTGTGCCTTTTTTTTTGTATGTACCCTAATAAGCTTTCATATGACACTCAAACAGTGGGCTAAAACTTGCCTTTTCACGGCGACTTTGATATGTGACAACTTCTTTTTTATTTTGGGCACTGTGCGACTATGTCAGGTGATCAGCTTCCTTTTGTTGTTTACACCACTGTTTAAACCAACAAATAGTATGTTTTTTCTTGGCCTCCACTTGGTATTCGCTGAAATTCTTCCATTTTCCCTCTTGCTTTTTCCATTGTCTTTTCACAGAAGGCTGAGCTTAAGGGTGATTTATATTGATTTGCATATTCATAGCGGCGTAATTCTGGGAGTAGTTGGGGGTGGGACAGAAGGCGCGTGCACGAGTGTTACTTTTCACGCTGACTGGGATTTATGGAGCAGAAGAACATGGAAGTTGGAGAACACACAGATTCCTACATCTAGATTTTTCTGTGCGTAAGCAAATTTTCGGCTTTTGTGCTTACATCATGCTATAGTGCGAATTCTACGAACGGCGTTATGCATGAGGCACACGGTCTCAAGATCCCTCCTCTTCCTGTTTCTCTACTATAAATCCGCCATGTTTTCTAATCTACTCAGCTCTGTTTTGGACTTCAGTCTGTAAAGACCGTTCTCATTCTCTTGCAATTCTTCAAGTATACAGGGATGGTTTCCCCAAACCTTCATGCTCGTTTTTGTCTCTTATTACAGTGGTAATTATTCTTTCACGGACCAGCAGGAAATTTCTGCCGGACTGGACCTGGCCTGCAGACTGATGGTTGAAAAACACTGCTCTAGTGTGTCTTTATGAATTAAAACTCAAAATCGTAAATGGACTTGTATAAGCAAACGCAACAGATGGGTGGATTGACGAATATGTTTGTCACATCAACACACACAATCATAATGGCCTGGTGATACAATTTACAGTGGTGTGAAAAACTATTTGCCCCCTTCCTGATTTCTTATTCTATGCATGTTTGTCACACAAAATGTTTCTGATCATCAAACACATTTAACCATTAGTCAAATATAAAACAAGTAAACACAAAATGCAGTTTTAAATGATGGTTTTATTATTTAGGGAGAAAAAATCCAAACCTACATGGCCCTGTGTGAAAAAGTAATTGCCCCTTGTTACAAAATAACCTAACTGTGGTGTAACACACCTGAGTTCAATTTCCGTAGCCCCGGCCTGATTCCTGCCACACCTGTTTCAATCAAGAAATCACTTAAATAGGAGCTGCCTGACACAGAGAAGTAGACCAAAAGCACCTCAAAAGCTAGACATCATGCCAAGATCCAAAGAAATTCAGGAACAAATGAGAACAGAAGTAATTGAGATCTATCAGTCTGGTAAAGGTTATAAAGCCATTTGAAAGCTTTGGGGCTCCAGCGAACCACAGTGAGAGCCATTATCCACAAATGGCAAAAACATGGAACAGTGGTGAACTTTCCCAGGAGGCGACTCATCCGAGAGGTCACAAAGACCCCAGGACAACGTCTAAAGAACTGCAGGCCTCACTTGCCTCAATTAAGGTCAGTGTTCACGATTCCACCATAAGAAGGAGACTGGGCATAAACGGCCTGCATGGCAGATTTCCAAGGCGCAAACCACTGTTAAGCAAAAAGAACATTAGGGTTCGTCTCAATTTTGCTAAGAAACATCTCAATGATTGCCAAGAATTTTGGAAAAATACCTTGTGGACTGATGAGACAAAAGTTGAACTTTTGGAAGGCAAATGTCCCGTTACATCTGGCGTAAAAGGAACACAGCATTTCAGAAAAAGAACATCATACCAACAGTAAAATATGGTGGTGGTAGTGTGATGGTCTGGGGTTGTTTTGCTGCTTCAGGACCTGGAAGGCTTGCTGTGATAGATGGAACCATGAATTCTACAGTCTACCAAAAAATCCTGAAGGAGAATGTCCGCCAACTGTTCGTCAACTCAAGTTGAAGCGATCTTGGGTGCTGCAACAGGACAATGACCCAAAACACACCAGCAAATCCACCTCTGAATGGCTGAAGAAAAACAAAATGAAGACTTTGGAGTGGCCTAGTCAAAGTCCTGACCTGAATCCAATTGAGATGCTATGGCATGACCTTAAAAAGGCGGCTCATGCTAGAAACCCTCAAATAAAGCTGAATTACAACAATTCTGCAAAGATGAGTGGGCCAAAATTCCTCCAGAGCTCTGTAAAAGACTCATTGCAAGTTATCGCAAACGCTTGATTGCAGTTATTGCTGCTAAGGGTGGCCCAACCAGTTATTAGGTTCAGGGGGCAATTACTTTTTCACACAGGGTCATGTAGGTTTGGATTTTTTCTCCTAAATAATAAAACCATCATTTAAAAACTCAATTTTGTGTTTACTTGTGTTATATTTGACTAATGGTTAAATGTGTTTGATGATCAGAAACATTTTGTGTGACAAACATGCAAAAGAAATCAGGAAGGGGGCAAATAGTTTTTCACACCACTGTATTATGCATGCGAGTCATCATTTAGGTGTTATGCCTACTTAATCAAGGGTGCCATCATTTCCCAGTTTCTCCTAAATGTTGTGTACACCCAGGTTACAGTTACTGTAAATATACACAGGCTTTTGTGTCAAGTTTCTCTTATGAATCCCGAAATTTGCGTGGGAAGTTGCGTATGCATACTTCGAGCCTCTGTTTGTGTGTACACAAGCTTTAGAAATGAGGTTCCTGGGTTCTGACCCAATGCATTTTGGTAAGTGTGGCTCTCTTGTAAAATTAAGTGAAGAACACTGCATTACATTTTTCGATCTTTATGTCCCAATTTGCACCCATTAGTACACCCCAGAAACCTCACAAAAATAAAGTGCAGAAGGTAGACATATGACATCCTTAATTAAAACTAAATAGGACTCATTAATTTGAAGGACTGAAGGCTGCTCTCAGCCAAAAAAACAGTTGCCTTTCATTTGGGCCATTTTGGGAAAGCTAAAACAACTCTGGCACAAATCAAAGTGACACACTTACTGCGCAGATCAGAGACATCACTGTGGAGTTCCCACCAGACTCCAGTCCTGCAATTACACTGATGGCGAAGGCTCATAAGAAGTCTGAGAACCACCGGCTTGTGGCACTCTTTGGTATGCAGTGCCATCAGGTATTTACACATCTGCAATTTCCCTGCAGCGTTTCAAAGAGTCTTTTCACTTACAGGGAATACAAAAAAGCCAATGAGCCACCCCACCCTCACCCCCGAAAACAGCTAAACTCTAAAACTGAACTTCTTTACCACTATCATCGCTTTTTTAGCAGAGCATAATGGCTTATACATTTCCAAGCACAAATTCCAGATCCAGATCCAGATAAGTAGGTGACAGCTACAGTTTGGATTTTTATACTGTTCACATCCTCCAGTAAGGAGTGATAAAATTAATGAAAATTCACCGCTGAGGCTTCAATATTTCCCTACCTCAAAGGATTAGTGTCGCATCATTGGCACAGAAGGACGATTACAACGTCATGTGATTCGACAAGGTCACTCAGGTTCTGACTCGACTGCAGAGTTTTATAGACAACTTTACTTCGATGCACAAGTTTAAAGTAAAAATATTATAATAATAATTATAACAAATAATTAATATAAATATAATAATAATAATAATAAGCCATTCAAGTCTGTCTGGCAGGTATTATAGCAATCTCTGAGGGATCTTCTGCTACTTGTTAAATTAGTGAGTTACTCACCAGAAAGGGCTAAATCACTCTAAGGTTAAGTCCACACTGCTACGATTTCTTTTAAAAACACAGACATCAGTCTTCATTTTTGTCTTTCATCCACACTACCCTGGCATTTTTAACCCCTGAAAACACACACTTTTGAAAATGTTGTCTAGAGCTGCATACATCTGGAAAAAGCCAAATCAGTGTTGCAGCGTGGATGAGTGAAAATGCTGAATTTTGAAAATGCTCTGATTTGTTCATGGAAGGCCCAGTGTAGCCACACCAATACTTTCACTTTGCTGCCTTTAAGTCATTTGGTAACAAGTATGAAGGTTTGCATAGCATCATTGTCCTACTGAAAGACAAACTTGTGACCAACTTTTAACTTCGGGCCGATGTCTTGAAGTGTTGCTTCAGAATTTCTAGACAATCTTTCTTCCTCACGATGTCACTCAAGGGTCCCAGTCCCTTTATTTACCATCATAATATGATGCTACCACTAACATGCTACACAGTTGGGTTCGTGTTCCTTAGCCTAAAAATCTCACCCTTCTTCCTTCATACATAGCGGTGATCATTAAGGCCAAACAAAGTTTCACCTGATCACAGAACACTCCTCCTCAAAGAGCAGGTCTTTATCCTGGTGATCACCTGCTAACTTCAGTCTGCCTTTTTTATGCTGGTCTTGGAGTATGGGGTTCTTTTTTATGTGATAGACATTTAGGCCATGGTCTAGAACAGGGGTCTCCAATCTTTTTTCCCCCTGAGAGCTACTCTTACAAAATGAACATGGCCGAGAGCTTCTCATGTTTTGTAACGTTTATTCTCATAGCTTATTTCAACCCAAACAAACTGAATAAGCTTGTTTTGCCTGAACATTTACAAAATGTACACAACTCACATTTTGCATTTAAACATCACAAAAAATATTTAGCTCACCTGCAAGTGCATTTTGTATGTCAGTATGCATTTTCTAGTGTATCTCACACTACTGAATTAAAACATGAATGCTGTCAAAACAAAACAATGCAATTACAAATACACAGATATGATTTATTCATTTGTCATTTTGTTACATGTCACTGTGTCACTTTATTCACATGTCCAGTTGCATGTGTGACATGTTTTTTAGTTAGTCAAATGACTGGCACTACATGGAGTCAACAAGAGAGGCAGGTGTATGGCGGAGTTGAGCAACTTAGGTACACTTTTATGGAGTCATTTCAATGTTAGTCTTGTTCTGAACTTTGATTCCATGACATTCATGTCAGACTCATAGAGGTATGGAGACCCAAACAAAGCTTGGTGAAGATTCTTTTAGCTATGTGGCTCTACTAAGCTCCAGAAATGCTGAGAATGCTGTTGAGTCCTTAACTGCACATTATTTTGACGGTTTACTAATATATAATATATAAAATCCAATGTCTCTCTGTCTGTATGTCTGTCCGCTTTTCACAAGAGAACTACTTAATGGATTTAGATCGGGTTTCTTTATATAATTGATTTTGCGACGTCTCTCATTTTGCTGTGTATCACAGTTCGCTTGCAGTACTGATTTATTTGCACGAATCCGAGAAACACACAGCGAGCTGAGGGGAGGGGCCTTCCTCACTCACTCGCCAGCTTTGGGGCGAGTACCTTAACTCTGCTTAGGTAGCGAACGAGAGAACAATTGAATTCAACTTTGTTACTAGGGATTCCCGGACATTTTTCATTCCCGCATTCCTGGGAATGAAACTGCTGTAATTCCCGGGAAAGGCCAAGTTTGCATACATAGCATGTAAAAGTGTAAAAATCGATCAAGAAATAACAGAGTTATAGTTGAAAACTGAAGACTTCATTGACGTTTGTCAGACAACAGCTTTGAACAGCAACTTGAAATTGCAATGCGTCAGTTTGTTGCATCCGCATTATCTGTTCCAAGAAACTTGCCATCACATAATGATGACAAGAAACTGGATGCATCAGTAACAGCTGAAATGGAGGTGTTTCAGAGCAACAGCAAGCGCGGACACTGATTAGAACACGTGTATCTGTATCTGATGACTGTGTCGCCTACTTCAGTGGAGGCTAAGCGTGCTTTCTCAGCAGCTGACGTACTCTGCATGAAGTATTTTCTCGCCTGGACGACTGCACGCTGGACAAGTTATGCTTTCTACGCTCTTATTACCGCAACTAACTAGACTGGGGTGCCCACAGTTTTTCGGCTTGCGAGCTACTTTTAAAATAACCAGGTCGAAATGATCTACCTACATTAAAAAGTATATACATATATATATTGTGACGGACAGCCGGGTCCCATGCCCGGTCGGGACGCCTCTGATGCATACGTCCCGGGGGAGCCATCATGGACTTTGCAATACCTCCCCCGGGGCGCTTGGGGGCAGTCTCCCTGGCAGTGGATTCCTCCTCAATCTCCCCCGTGGCTCCATGGGACATGGAGTCCACCACAACAGCCCGGTTGGGAGATGGGGTGGCCGCTAGGGGGTGTTGCAGAGATCCAGCCACCACACTGGACGGTTTATCAGCCCCACCCGGAGGTGCAATTAAGACCAGCTGGTCAGGCACCTGGATCACTCCCGGGTGGGGCATAAAAGGGCCTGCCTCCCAGCAATCGAGGCCAGAATCGGGAGGAAGAGGACGAGGTTGCCTGGGAGGAGTGGTGGAGCAGGAAAGTTTGGTTTTGTGTTGGTTTGGTGCTTGGGACTGTGTTTGGGCTGTGTGGCACGGGGAAGACGTGTCACACGGCTGAAGAAAAAAGAAATAAAAACCTTTGAGTGTGAACACGTGCCTCTGTGTAAGTCTGTGCGGTCGGGGCTATATAGCCTTGTTTACAATATACATATATATATATATATATATATATATATATATATATACATACACACACACACACACACTTGCATAACTGAACAACCTTTATGGCACAATAACAATTCAATACATTTATGGTCACTACAGTATTTGGATTTAATAATCGTCATGTGGGAAAAGGCTGACTCGCATAAATAAGTAGAGCTGAATAATGCAGTCAAGGAGCTTTTGAATTCAACCGAGTGAAAAATGACGGCTGTCCAATTAACTGCGATTTTAGTTCCCTCTCCTTTCTCTTTCTCAGATCGCTTTTTGGAAGGAAGTCAGTTTCGTAGTTTTTATGAACAGTTCGAAAGTGCCTTTCCACATTTTCCTTCTTTGGAAGAGCAATGATAGATTGACAGATCAGAAAAACGCACATCGATTGTGACAAATGCGAAATTCCTCTTCTAATTCCACACCCAGCCCATACCCTCCTCAAACATTTTTTTAAAATCCCTTCTTTAGTCGATATAAATTGGAAGGCTAACTAGATCACAGCCGGAGTTTTGCAGTAGCTCGCGTGTTTGATTGTGCATGCGGGATGACCAGTGTGTTAGAAGAATGGAGATCTCAGACTGGCCTGTATGTCAACCATGTGACAAATGCCATAGGGAGGATATATGATAGACTAACGTTTAAAAAAATTTTTTTTTTGAATGCAACACGATCTACCTGCACTACCTTTGCGATCTACCGGTCAATCGTGATCGACGCATTGGGCAACCATGAACTAGATACATGTACTTATATGACAGCACGAACAGCATGTAGATAAGGTTAGTCTTTTATTGGTGTTAACATACTGCTGTAGTTTTATTAAAAATAAGTGTAGGTCGTTCTAAAACCGTTAACAAGTGAGATGCCCGTGCACTGTGTCATCCCGGGAAGCCCAGGAATGACTTGCAGGATTCTCGAATTCCCGGGAATGGATAAACCCGTCCGAGAATGGATTCCCTATTAGTTACTTACCTCTTGATGAGTTTGAGTCCAGATATTCTCCTAAGTGTATGCCACATTGAAAAGACAGATTGCAATTCAGATTGTGGATTGTGATATGATTTTTTGTAAAGATTGCCCACCCCTAATTTGACTAATCAAGTTTTCAAATTTATGTTGGATTCATTAACCCTTTGGTGAGCTGCTAGGAAAGGGGTTGCGAGCTACTGGTAGCTCGCGAGCGATGTGTTGGAGATCCCTGGTCTAGAAGGACTCTCTTAATGGTGCATATAGATACCTTGGTACCTGATGCCTCCAAGTCCTTCACCAATTCCTCTGTGTCTGCCATGGGATCAGTTGAACCTTTTTCAATAAAGTTAATTCATCCCCAGTGAGTTAATTTGTGCATCCCTCATGTACAATGCAGTGTCAGTGAGATCCCTAGATGTTTGTACTTGCATACAACTGTTTATAAAGAAGCTTATAGTACCATCAGTTGTTTGGATATTGCTCCTAAGCTCCTAACCTGACATGTTGAGGTCCACAATTTTATTTTGAGGTCTTCCTTGAGAAGCTTGGATTTTCCTCAAAGGTAACACGGCAATGGCCCTTAAATACAGCTGCAGGTGCATTCCCAATGAACTCAACTAAGAGCACTGGTCAATCTAGGGCTTCTAAAAGTCATTACATCAATTTCTAGAACATTCCAGGCTGTTTAAACAGACGTTCAACTTGGTGTATGTAAATTTTTGACCCACTGAAAGTGTGATATACTAAATCTGTCTCTTAGCTATTATTTTGACATTACTTTTAATGGAAATAAAGTAGACACCCTAATTGTATGGGAACAGCTCAACATTCAGCTAGAAAGTCTTTGGACTAGGTGGAAAGTAAAGTTTTGACTACACTGTACGGATTAGGTGGCTCTAAATTCTCCTATATGAGTGACAGAGACCTGCAATGGACTGCTGCATGGTTAGAGTTGCTTCCTGGCTTGCACCCAAAGATACTGGGATAGGATGTGCCTAACTGGAGGCCGGAAGGTTAAGGAAATGGATGGATGTTACAAGAAAGCATATGAAAATGGAGATCTGTGTTGAGGCATGGTCATCAAATTTAAATTTGAAACCTGATGAGATTTACACCGTGAAGACTAGTGACTAGCAAACTAGACTGGACAAGAAAGACATCTATTGTATAGTTAGGACCCTACCAAATCATGGGCACATCTGGATTTAAGACAAAAACTTCAAATATACCTTTCAAATTGCCAGCATCCAAGGGGCCAGTGTGTGAGCCATGAGGTCTTAAATTTAAGTGAAACTCCTGGTCACGACAGAAAGCTCACATGTAGTCCAGGTGATGATAATTTAGCACAACTTAAAAGTCTGATTAGTCTCAGTTTAAACATCAATTAACCAATGCTGTAATGTTCATTTCCTAGTACCTCATAATGAGTTTTAGGCTTTTGGTAGAACAAACTGCAGAAAAAAATTACAAATGTAATTCAAAATAATAAAAAAATAAATTGGGATTAGGCCGTGACACTGTGTTAGGATATAGCGGGTTGGACAATAACTGACTGACTGAATTGGGATAAACTTCCCCATGAAGGAATGTTTGTGGAGTGATGGGATAGAAATACAGCAATATGTAATAAAATGTTGAGATAGTTCTACACACCCAGCAATAAACCACATTGATTAACAAATTCCTGTGGTAGATAAGTAAAGAGGCAAGAAAAACAAAAATACTTTAGTGTTGTAAAATGTCTAAGAAGAGTGGCAAGCATTAAGTGTTAGGTCTGTTAATGCCAAAGCAACAGTTCAAAGGAAATTAAAATGCCAAGCAGCAGCTGGAGAAGAATATTACTAGTAATGAAAAAGGGTCTTCTCTGAGTAAGAAGATGGAATAAGTGGAGCCTGAAGGAATCAAGGCTGGAGACGCTGCTCTTTGCAATACATGCTGTATAAATAATTCAGATAAAAATGTTAGAAAAAAAAGTTATGAAACTTTCAGATGACAGTAAATTAGATAGATTAGCCAATATCCTGAATATGGCAGACACACTTGGAGAAAATTCAAACTGGGATACAAATATAATGTAGAACATTTTATTTAATGAGTATCAAATGACAACATTTTACATGGAATTACACATTGGAGGTGGCATTCAAAGTTGGGCAGAAATGTGATAAATTTGATGCAATAAATGACATATATTACTTCAATATGCAGAGTTTATCTATCTATCTATCTATCTATCTATCATTTAGTGCCTTTTATTTCTATCTATTATATAGTGCATTTCATATCTATCTATCTATCTGTTATATAGTACCTTTATTATGTATCTATCAATCAAATATTGCCTTTTATTTCTATCAATTCATCTCACTTGGTGTGACTTAAACTATGGGCCAAGGGCATGTGATGTGATGTAAGATTTTGCATATAACTTGATAAATGTTTTGTATGTCTTTATTTATAATTTAGGCAAAGCAATGTAATTTTGTGTTACTTTGGTGAGAGGCATTCGTGTTTGCCCCCCCCTTTACGACTAAGTCTGCTTGTAATTTTACGACAGGATTTGGGAGATGTGTCTTAAACCAGTTTGGCGTGTTTTTCTCTTCTAAAGTCTATCAACCCCCCGCAAGGAAGCCAGGATGTTTAACATATGGTTTGGGGGGTGGCAGGTGTTAAGATGTTTTATTCCCCCATTGATTTGAGGTATGGCTGTTTGGAATTGGCTTGTCTCAGAGGTCTTTAAGTACCATGATGTCCTATTGGCTGTAGGGGTTGGACAGAAAACCCATAAATTTGCTTGCTTTATCTCACTCTCTTTCTCTTGCTAACCTGTGATGATGTAGAAGTATCTTTCTCTTGCTAACAACTGAAGAAGGCCATCACACCATGAACTGAAGACAACACAATGAAGAGCACAGCTTCAGCCATTTTGAACAGACATGTGGCTAAAAGCTGAGCACCAATGATGCCTTAACTAGAGACATTAAGTAACTACAAGTCTGTGTGCCACCTGAATTACACATCACCATTTTAATCAGGTTGTATGGTTGCCAATATTCAAATATACTTTGCATTTTGTTATTATTTATGAATATTATCAGTAATACATTACTTTATGTGTAACTTAACTCCTGCTTGTCTTTTTACTACATCAAATTGCCTGAGGTTATAGATATAGAAGGGAAGGTGGGGATAAGTTATATACAATAATACCTTATAAACATTGGTAAGTCTGTGAGATTAGGCATTCTAAGGCTACATCTTAATAATACAAAAGGGGAAAGTAGAGCAATATATATATTGTAATAATAATATATATATATTACTCTACCAAGATAAAACAGCATGTCTGTAATGGGTCATCACATGACTGTGTTATAAGATTTTGTATCAAATGATATGCCGCCTATTGTTTTGCTTACTATGTATTACTGTTGATGCATCTTGGACAGCACTTGTTTCGTAATAAGTATTCCTCACCTCTCATCTCACAACCTATTAAACAATCATCTTGAGAATACTGACTGACAGAAATGGCACATATAAGAAAGGGGAGAGGCAGAGAAGGAAATGTCAGGCTACGATGAGCTTGAGGGGTGGAGAGACCACGATGCTAGATTGAAATGTCGAAATGAAACTAACAGGTGCCAGAATGTTACGGTTTTCAGGGTGTTGTGAAGGGCAAGTGAATTGGGTGTTGAGTATATATTGCATTTCATTCTTCATTCTAACAGATGGTGCATCACAAACATTATTTAGAATCCTATATCTTATACCACATAAATGAGGCATTCGACAAACTGACAATCTAGCTTAACAAAGGAAGATTTAAACAGAACAATACAGGAAATAAAAAGAACGATAAAGGGAGTGTGAATCTCACTAAATCTCCTTTAAACATTTTGTTATTCTGCTCTCATTAATGTAGGTAACCAAGATCAAGAATAAATTGTGCAATGTGATTCAGGAAGACATGGATGAACTGGCATCCTGGCCTTGGATTGTGCTTTCTTATCCAGCAGGGTTGCCATCATAGTGAAGGAACAACATGGATGGATGAGTGTCCCTCCCAGGAACAACATGGATGGATGGGCAAGGATGAGTACTAATCCATGCTTTGGCTGGGAGTCGGCAGGGATAATGGATGGATCAGGTGTTCACCCTGTGTACTAGGTGGCAATGTTCCTCTGGTATGGCTCTGGGTTGGACACCCACAAGGCTGCATGGAAGTTGTAGTTCTTGAGGGCAGTCCTGTTGGGTGCTGTCAGAGGGTGCGGCTGGGAAAGGACTCCCTCATGTTATGTAGATTCAGTCTCACTTGGAAGTGCTTCTGGGATACAGTGTTATGGCACAGGAAGTACAAATAGCGGATAGCAGCAGTAATAACGCCACTCTGGCTCAACCAGGCAGAGCTGGGAGTGGAGGAAGACAAAACTCATGTAGGAAGAGTGAAGGTGAAAGAATTGGCTTGAAAAATGTACGTATTTTGTAAGTTTTTAAGTTTTTCATCCATGCCCCATAAACTACAATGTAAAGCATAGTGATTGTTTTAAATTTATTGACAGAATTTTGTGCAGCAAATGGATATATGCCATGTTTATGATGAAATAACTTTGATTTCAATAATACTGAACTTAATACTTAACAGTGGAGCCATATAGCTACCCCACATTTCAAACGCTGTTTCCAATAATTTCACTCATAGGATATAGTAAGTGAATAATATATAGATAGTCTAACACTCATTTATGGCCTTAACACAAGCTTAAATTTTAACACACACACACAATAAATCTCCTAAGCTCTTCTGTAGGAGACTGTTCCAGATGGTATGTGTGGGTGATGAGTGGAAGCATTTCAGCTGGATGGAAGACAGGAGACAAAGCCAAGTAATGGAGGCTCCTGGAGGAACATGACACTAAATAAGTAGCTAGTGGTGTTCACTTCATTACTTCATTATGTACATGTCAGATGTGTGGCGATGCTGAAAAGTGCCTCATCTGGACACCTCCTTGGATAACGTGCCGATTAAACGTATTCACTGCCTTGGGAGTTTTCGTATTTTATTATTAAACAACATTCAGTCACAATGGATTTTGACAATGATCAACAGAGAAAGTCAAAGTGAAAAGTGATCTCTGCAAAGTGCTTGAAATTAATTACAAATATAAAATAAGCCACATAATTAGTTCAATGGAGATGGAGATCAGAATGGGATTTCAATTGACTGCAGCACAAATGTACCTGTAACTGGAAGGTCAGGCTTGAGAGGAATCAGTATGGTGGACTAACCGATACATTGAAGTCCAAAGAACAGACCAAGCAACTCTGTGAAAATGAGACTGAAAAGCAGACAAGAAAATATCTAAGTACAGTACATCCGGAAAGTATTGTAAAGTAAGTAAAATGGATTAAATTAATTTTTTTCCTCAGAATTCTATACACAACACTCCATAATGACGTGAAAAAAGTATTCACAGCCTTTGCTCAATACTTTGTCGAAGCACCTTTGGCAGCAATTACAGCCTCAAGTCTTTTTGAATATGATGCCACAAGCTTGGCACACCTATCCTTGGCCAGTTTCGCCCATTCCTCTTTGTAGCACCTCTCAAGCTCCATCAGGCTCCTCGGCACCACACTAGTTCGAATGGAGTGGAACAGTGTGAGGGGAGAACAGTTAAATAACCATTAAGAAATGGAAAGAGTGTGGCACAGCTGTAAATCTGCTAGAGCAGGCCATCCACAAAAAACGAGTGATTGTGAAAGAAGATGACCAGAAAGGGAGGAGGATAAGAGACCTATGAGAACTTGGGAGGAGTTTCAAGCTACAGTAGCTCAGATTGGACAGATTGTGAACACAACATATGTGGCCCGGGTGCTTCACCAGTTGCAGCTTTATGGGAAAATGGCAAACAGAAAATAATTGGCATCTCAGCAGATGACATCAGGGAATGCCTCTCTGCAGCAGGCCCCGGAAGCTGTGTTAGGGTTAGAGGGGAAAATGAATGCAGCAAAATCCTGGAGAAAAAAAAATGATGCAGTCTGCAAGAAACCTACGCCTTCAGAGGAGACTTGCTTTCCTGCAAGATGATCAGCCCAAGCATAAAGCCAAAGCTACACAGAAATGGCTTAAAAAGAACAATGTGAATGTCTTGGGGCCTTGTGTAGAAAATTTACATATGCTTGGAAATGAGTATAAGTCATTTCTTATGGAAAAGATTTTATAAAACTTGGGAATTGATGTATAAACGGTGCATATGGACAAAAACGTTGCATACGCCCGTTTCAATGCTCACTTGTATAAAAATTAAACTTGGAGTAAAGCTACGCACACTTTCACGGCAGCCTCAGACAATGTGTAGGCACTTTATAGCTCGCTTTTATAAAGGGGCGGCACCCAATGTCAAAGCAGTGCTACTGTTTCTGTGCTGTTTCCCTTTCTTTTTCATAATCGCATCCACACAGGCTTTATCAAATACACCGAAGTTAATTGCATATTGTTTACAAATTTAAAGCTCTTGATTGTAGTCATTCTGTAACAATATAATGTTGCACGGAATGGTCAAACTATTCCAACTACCATAGCTGCTTTAGCATTGTGAGAAGACATTGCAAATGGAAGAATTAGAAGAGAAGAGAGCGCATACTTACTGATCATACCGACTTCCTGTCCTATGATGATGGCTGGCTTCTAAGTCGATTTAGGTTTCCGAGCTGTGTGCTGTTAGAATACTAGGATTTATACTTGATATTGTTTTTATGATAAAATGCATTAAAGTATGTATATTATATTTTAGAGATAAATTGTTAATTTAAATTGTGTATACTGTTAATAAATAAACATGTGGGAGGACACAAGTATCAATGAGCTGGCGCCCCGTCCAAGAACTGTTCCTGCCTTGTGCTGTATGCTTGCTGGGACTGGATGGATTAATGGAATAATTAAACATGTATAATAAAGATTTTTAAATGTTCCTTAAAAGTTTAGAAGCATCTGCGTTCTAAGCTAACAGATGGTTTTACATTTATTACAGATGCTTACTTTGTGGTGATTGGTTATGTGGAGAGAGAAAACAGAAGGACAGGATTGAGGGGTTGGTACGTTTCACTGCACTGCTGCAATAAATTATTCCATCCAGGATCCTGCACGTCCCAGCAGGCATTGTGTAGGAAGCAGGAACAATCACTGGACGGGGCGGCAGCTCATTGCTACCACTGTGCCACCATGCCCCCACATGTTTAACACATGCTTTAATGCATTTCATCATGAAAATAATATACCAGATTAAAGTGGAAATTACACGATTAAAGTTATCATTTTGACCTTAATCTCGACATTGACATTACTTTTCAGACAGTGAGCTGCAACTCACCTTTTCATTTTTTTATTTCAGGCACTATGGGACTTTCTGAACCTGAATTTTTGATTGCCTCCACCACACTGTGCCACTTCATGAGTTTCATCATGTTGCTCACACCACTGCCTAAGCCACCAAATAGAAAGTTTTTCCTTGTCTCCACTTCACTGAGCAGGACCCCCACGTTTCATAAATTCATCATTGTGATAAAGTACATAAACACTCAATATTTAAACGATAGAAAATGTTATGTTTTTAAGTTTGTTTATTTACATATTTTAATTGTGGCAAAATAAGTACTTTCTTATTTTTTTATAAAAGGATGTACTCAGAAGTAAAGCCACACAGGCCTGGGAAGAACGTGTAAACTCCCCGCAGAGAGTGGCTAGAGATGGGATTTGACCCCTGGAGCTGTGAGCCAGCAGAGGTACCCATGGGGCTATCATGTAGACTTTGAGAGATTTAGATTTGGAGTAAAGTTGCAAATAAAAACCCACAGCCGCAGACAGGGCAAGGATTCACACTACATAATGTTAAGACAACGGTGACCCAAATTTAATGACAATGAGGCTAACAGAGATATTCAGTTTGGTTTTTGGCACTCCAGACAATAAGATAAATGTCTGTTCACCCTAACTGTGCACCCCAGTCAAGTGGATTTCCGCTCGAGGGAGCATGAAAATAACACATCATCCAGCTGAATTAACAGACATGGAGGACCCTATAGGCGCCACTGGAAGGAAAATAAAAAAATCCGATTTGCATTACGTACTGTACATTTCTTTGACTCGGGCTTACACACGAGCAAAGGAAGCAAGATGAATAAGTGTGATTATACATGCGATTCATCAGACAGCCTTAAAGAATATGATTAATGATATTTCTGATAGCAGGGATGTCATACAAAGAAGAAAGTAATGTATGCATTAACAGCACCCCAGACTTAATGTTGGATGATTCAATGGGCCATAATGAATAATTCATGCTTTTAATGCTTGTATGCAATGTGATAATGAAAATTCCTTTAGCCAAGAGCCGACCCTAATCCAGATGCTCAATGTAAAAACAGGCAGATATGCTGACAAGGTTACCAGATTTATAATGAGATTATACAAACATGAGGAGTATGAGCTGTTACAAGGGGTTAACAGTGAGGTGAAAAGAAATATGAAAAAGGAGCTTAAAATAGTGCTTTTTGATCCATTATTTAATACATGCTCTCACTAATGCTACCATATTCTTACAAAAACCCTTTCTTTACCTGACAGTCAGCCCTTAGAAATCAGAGGAGTAAGGGGACAAGGAAATAATAATTATGGGAGTTTATTTTTATACATAAAATCAACACACAGCATTGAAAACTGATGTCAGAGCTCTGATTTTTCTTGCAGTCCAGGCCTCCATTCACTGCTATAGTGCCATTAATGCACCAGAGCTTCTACCTGAGCTTCATTTCTGCTGGTTGTCCTCATTATTAAAAGGCCACCTTATACTACACGGCCTTTCCTGTGATTTTAAGTAGTAGCAATCACTTACAAAATTTTGCCAAGTTATGGATAGTCGCAGCACATGTCTGTAACCATCATTCATATACACTGATGCATTTGGTTTGACTTGAGTTCGGCAAAAATGTAAAAATGTTTGGGAATTTAGGGGGACTCTGTGAAATGCACTGAAGTCATTGGGGACGGAGAAACTGAACTAGTTTTGAGTTGGATTATAATGGATTGATTTTGTGTGAAGTGTCCTTGAGCGTTAGGGAAGTGTCAGCCAACTATGCCGGACTGATTATTGTGGCCAATATGTGAGCTGAGCTTGTGAGGATGCAGTGCTAAAATTAAAGTTGACTTCTCCTGAGCTCCAATCACTACATCTAAGTAAGACTCACAGAGCCTGTGATGCAAGGGATCAGCGTTATATACTTCAGGGGCTGCCCTGTCACTACCCTACCTGTGCTACACTATTCAATCCAGCAGTAAAGACACAACGTACAACAAATTTATGCAGAAAACAAAGTCTTCACATAATATTCTGATTATGGTCAGCTAATGAACCCCCCTCAAATGCTAGGTGCAAATATGAATGGTGCATCAATTAGATAGTGACATCAATCAAGGTGTGTAGAGTATACGTAAAATGTAAATTATTCAGACATGTGTGAAGAAGAATGGGCAGTGCCACAAAGTGCGAGGTGGAGTACACTTATATATTATACCTAGCGGGGGTGCCACCAAACCCCAGGGCCCAGACACAAATACACAGTCCCGGGTTCAAATAAATGTTTTTATTTATTAACACAGTACCTTTACACATGGACAAGACCTACTTTTATAGCCACCAATTATATAATGTTTCTTGCCCACCTTCCTGTCCTCCAGGTAAGTGTCGCCTTCACCCTCACAACACTCACTCAACTGGAGAAGTCTGAATGGCCAGGAGTATTTCTTGGATTTCTTCTGCCCTCTGGCAGCACCCAAGGAACTCGAAAGGGTTATTCTTTAAGACTATGAATCCCATGGATCCCTGCGGGTGTCCATACCGGGTCCAAGGCAAATGAGCACTGCCATCAATTATACTGGGAAAGAAATTGTTCTAAATAGACAATTTCTCCTTGTCCATCCACCATCAAACAACCTATATATATATATATATCTATATATACATATATATTAGACAGATATAAACGAAACACCTGAGTGTGTGTATATGGAGCAGTCACAGCCACAGCCACTAGATTGCACATGCATGCACTTTTACATTTTTTTGGCACTTGCTACAAAAGTCCTGTGTGTAGCAAATGCCACCATGCAACAACGACATAAGGCTAATGACACAGATGAAGACACACAACGTTAAAATGAAGCAAACGCTGTGGCTCAATAATGTGCAAGTGAAACACCTCAGCAACAAAGGGCAACACTTGAAGTTTTCATTAAAAACATTGTATATATGGAGGTATTTTCTCGAGACAAAGACTAATAGGACTCATATGCCAGGGGTACAGCTCAGATATGGTATCAGCAGTGTCTTCTTAAAAAAGCCAGTGGGGGCAGCAAGCACAGGTGGGTCCACATCCTCTGCCCTGGGTAATTCTTAAGAGTTAGGGAGTAGGGAGTCATCGGGTTGTTTGTTGTCCTGAAGACCACACGCAGCTAGTATATTATATATTATACATTTTGGACCATGTGTATGGAAGACTGGAAGTACTACCGGGTGGAAGATAAAAGGGGCTGCCTGCCTCAGATGGATGAGTCAGAGGCGGTCGTCGACAAAGCTTGTGTGGAGGAGTGGAGGAGGCAGTGAGAGAGAGGAAAAAGACATGGAGTTGTGCTTACACTTGTGCTTTATTGTACTTGTAGCTGTGGTGGTGGGAAACACTTGATAAGGATGAGTTTGTGCCTTTTAACTTGTGTCTGTACCTGTTTGTGATGGGTGTTTGGGGAGATGGAGCACCCCCCAGTATCTACACTATATTTTATATATATATATATGTATATATATATATATATATATATATATATATATAATTATTATTATAAATATTATTTAAATATAATAAATATTATTATATATACACAACATATATATATTACAACCTTGACAGTTTATAGAAAGTATTTGAATGTGTTATTGGCACAACCTAATTATTAGCTCATCAAATGACAATGAAGGACTAAATGGCCTCCTCCAATTTATCAAACATCTTATGTTGTATAATTTATGGATGGAACTTTTGTTCTTGAAGAAGTGCACTTTTATAAAAGTGTGTTGTCTATGTTTTTGTTTGACTGAAATCGCACTCCTATTTGAGATTATATTACATTCATCTACCCACTTTGAAATCCCCCTAATAAAGTTAAAGGTCACAGAGACTTGTAATCTTGCATGAGACATTCAAACCAAGGTGCAGAATGTTAACACTAAATGAAAACAACTTTCTAAAGACTGGCAATTCCTTAAGCAGATTTTGTGCCACCCATTTTCTGTCCCAAAAAAAAATTTTGACCATTGTTAATTAGGCTACCTCCACTCAATTACGTTTTCCATTAAAAGCAGCATTTTCAAACAAAAATGACCCCTGTCCAAACTAGTGTTTTCATATAATTTACGGAAGTATGTCCAATCACACTTAACATGGCTATCTGCCCGCACTGGACATGTATACATCAAACTGTCCCCCACGCTAGACATTCACTTGCAGCAACACACAATACACAGCAATGGTGAATATGAAAAACTAAAATCAGACTGTAATGTTTGGACTGATGATGAAGTAGAATTGATATTGAGAGTAACAAACAAGTATAAGGAATGTAAAGTGTCTGAGAAAGTGTAATGAGCATGATCCAGTTAGAGAAAGGCCACATAATAAGCACAAACCAAACCGAGTGCCATTAGAGTCTGCATTTTCAAAACTCTCCACTTTCAACCATCTACACTTAGATGGTGAGCCACCGTTTTCAGAGAACATTTTCAAAGGGTACCAACTTTCGAGGGTTAAAAATGCTGGAGTAGTGTAGACAAAAAGTGAAAATGGAGACAAATGTCTGTGTTTTTAATTGAAAATGTAGCACCATGGATGTAGCCTTAGAGTTACATTGTCCAGTCATTTTTTTACCATAAAATAAATACTTTGTGAATCAGGAAATGTAAACTTTGACATTTAAACAAGTGACAGACAATCAAGTATCATTTACAAAAGCAGAAAACACTACTCTGGTGTGGAAAATCTTCAATTTTTAAACTTTAGACTGTTTATAATAGATTTTAATTATTTTGCTCCAATGAACCAGGATGAACTAAATTTGCAGGACTTCAATTACGGGCATTGCAGGGATCCTTTTGTATTGCACTAGTAATTTATGCATCTGTTCCAGTCAGTTTCTTTTCCAATTAGTTTATGACCTGCCACAGAACCTGTTTTAATTAATTTATATCTTGGAAAGGATGCTATAGGACTAGGAATTGCCAAATATGTTTACAGCTTGGGAAAAGCTTGGGAAAGGAAGGAGAGCAGAGGCTGAAAGATCAAACACTTTGATCAGAGTCATTTGTCATTAGGACAAGATAGCCAATCAAATGTGAGCAATGTCACATGTCCCGAAACCCCACGTGAGCATTTCAACATATACATGGCTTGGCTGACGGACCAAGAAGAAGAGAAAATAACGACAGACGGCCAATGTCAGAGGTCAAGAGACATGAGATCATCTGATCTGGGCATCAGAAAACGTAAGTATGAACGACACCAATTGCTAAACCAAAAGGACATTGATCCGTTGACACTTCTGATTTCAGTAAACTTTCTAAGACTGTTTATATGCAGACTTTGCTATCTATTTTATTTTCTATTACAGTTTCTTCTGTTTGGTATTGTTATATGTTAATGAATACCACATTGCCTTTATATTTTCTATACTTTGTCTTTAATCTAGAGTGATTGAAATAATAAGAGGGTACTGAGTGAGAGTTAGATGGCTACTGTCTCACTCACAGGGTTTATCAAGGCTACTGGGGTCGCTCATCACTAATTAGAACAACTGTAGTAAAAGTAAGACTTTGGTTAGTAAGTGGCACATATGACCATAGGTGCTACACTTTTACATGTGTCACGATGACACCCACACGTTTGTTAGTGCAGGTGATAGGTGAGCCCTTTTATCGAGAATCTTATGCAAATTATTGCGGAGTGACTGGTAATTAGCATCACTCAAGACTTTGTCTTGCCAGGATCTTTATATGTATGCATGTGTAGCCGTGTCCTTTGTAGAATACTGAGGAGTGACTGGCAGTGGAACGGAGGGGCATTTACGAAAAATGCAGACAATGAGCCCAGTGGCTTAAATACTGCAGTAACACTTTAATCCCTGACCATCAAGTAGTCCAAAATGATACCACAAATGCTTATGTGTTATTGTTAACCTTCTGGAAGAGGTAATTAGAGGGACAGGACCACCGGTAAAGAATCAAATATGAAAAATATGATCAAAGAGGTGATCACCAGCATGGCTAGACAGAGAATAATTACATCAAACTATGGCTCTCCCTCAGACATTCTGTTAAAATTCGGTTGGAGTTTTTTTATTATTTTATTTTTACAAACAAGATGAAATTCCATTCATAGTAGAAAAAATGTCATATTTTGCCAAGTCAAATATTTTCCATTAAATAATGACTCATGTTCATCAAATGAGTCATTTAAATAAAGTCTCTACTTCCTTTAAAAGGAAGATTTATTTTTTTTAATGCATTTAAATATAAGAATTATTATAAAGGCTCAAGTGAAACAGCAAAATCATTCAGACTGAGAAAAAGCCAAACAACACAAATTCTTTTCTGACTCAATTTCCTAATACAAAGAAGCACCATTTTTTTATCCAGCTGGGGAGGCTTAATGCAGAACACTTTGTCCTCTTTGTCTCACCTGACTGTGACCTTCAGCAAACAACTGAGAGAGTCCATGCTGAGTGTGAAGCAACAGGGACGAGGACCAGCACCTCCAAGTCTCAGTTCACAGTCCTATAGCAAGAAGGTTAGTTTATGCCAATATAATCTGTGAAGTTTATTTCAAAGCCATCCAATTCAGCCGAGGGAAAGGGACTGCTAGATAGATCGACAAATAGGCAGAAAACACGCAAGCAGGTTATTTTAAAAAGTGCTGATGTCTACTTGACCAATATGGTTAAAACCCACAGTCTGTGATAAATGATGAAAACAGGTGAAGGCATTAATAAGCAGACAGTTTGTCTGGTAGTTACCCATATCTGACAAGGACGTTATGAATATGTAATTATGTGAGTGTTTATAATGACAAGGATCCAGTACGACGTCAGAAGCGTCTCACTACGCCACTGACATTCCTTGCTGGATGGAACATCTGATTGTCAGCATTCTCCCACTTGGCTGTGACCTCCCTTGGCTTTTCTCTGGCTATGTATACAGGCTTATGCATTGTATTCTGGGAATGAGTGTTATCTTTTAAATCAAGTTAAATACGTGTATCTCTTTTTGTACCATATTTCTCTCTCTTGTAATTTTTTCGACCATGGGTACAAAAGAGATGGTGCTGGTTCTGATTAACTTTATGGTGTCCCCTCTCACCTATTCAATCTATTTATAAGGCTTCAGAAAGCACCACTGCTATGGAAAACATCCTGCATTGTTCCTGTTCCTTGAAATGCAGGTGTCTCTTCACCTAATGACTACAGACCAGTGGCACTTATATCTCGCATCAAGACCTTTGAGAGGCTGATCCTGGACTATAGGTGTCCTCTTGTGGTAGACCACCTGGACCCACTGCAGTTTGCCTATTGGAGAAAAATTGGAATGGAAGTCAGAAGTTTTCTTTCTTTTTAATTTTCTTGCTTTATAGTCATTCTGGTGTGTGTTCAGAAATACGTGTGCATGTATATTTATTTATTTACTTACTTATCTACCTATTTATGTATTTATTTATTTAAAAAGCTTTTGTAAAAAGCCACATTTACCCCTGCGGACACATGAAGTTCTATCTAACTATCTGTCTGTTGTGAGTAGTAATGATGGTTGAACATAAAAGAATTTCACTGCTCTCTATACAAGTGGCCATGCTACTACTATTACTACTAGTACTAATTATTATTCAATATGCCATAAGGCCATGAATGTTGTAAATGGTAGCCATTTATGTCAGTCATTCCTCAGTGTTAAATCTTAGCCCCTCCTTAATTGTGCTGCCTGCCTCTGCCTCCGCGTCCATCTGACAAGGCTGCAAGGCAACTCCAAGCACGTTCTAGTCATCTGACTGAAAAGAAATGGTCAAAATGCTCTGTACTCTCCTTATTTCTCTCTACCAGGGTTATTGCCATTTTCCAGGTTCTAAGTCTTGGGGGTGGCGAAACACAAATAACCTTCGAAAGCCCATCTACCATAGTTGTCTCTTACAACATACAAGATGAAGGGTGAACCCAACCCAGGTCACAGCGGTAATGTACTTTACCAGATTAGTTTTGTAAATCTGTGTTGGTGCACTGAGGCTGTACTCACTGAAGAGTGCTATTCAGGGACACCCTTAAAGTTTTTTTGAAGTATTTTGTCAAGCTGCTTTTTATCTTTTGGAGAGGAGTCACGGGCCGTTTCCATTTTGCAGATGGATCACAAATAGTTTCTAATGGTATCTAGAGATTTAAGCCTTTCACAACAATTATGAGAAGATGCAAAAATAAAATCTATATAAACACTTCAAAATGGATGAAACTAGTAATTAGTACTGGAACCTTTGAGTGCACATTATTATATGTGCAAGTTAATTTGTTCCAGTGTTGGTTTTGTTTGTATTGTGCAAAATGCCAGTCTTAATTTCATTAAAATTCTCCTTCCCTCTGTAGACACGGAGTGGCAGGCACTGTGACTTAGTGAATAAAGCTCTGTATTCTGATATGGATTGTGTGGCTCCACAAATTCACTACATTTAGATAGACATTTTTAATGGGCACCAGCATTTGTTGTAAAGTCATTTTGGTAACAATTCAGTCATGGACACGTGTGATGTCACCAATGGGACTGGATAAAATGGTAACCCATACATCCTGTCACAATCTAAGACCCAAAATTTCCCAGAATTGGTCAATAGCACAGAAGTAAGGTGTAGTTATTGAATATGCTGTTAGCTATCGTATGCCTAAAGTCTGGTTAATCAGTCCACTGACTGGCATCATGCTGAGTTGATCGAGTGCAGATTTCTGGTGTTTATTCTACAATCGCTCAGGTAACGTGGACAACTTTTTTCTCCAAGGTTACAGGGCAGATTTTTATGAGACAATGATGATCTTGTTTATTGACACTGAGAGACTGGTCTCCAAAGGGTCTGGTCCCTGTGAACAGACTGTGCAGCAGTGAAATTACATGGAATGTCTGTGGCATCTATGGGAAAGCATCGGGAAAAGAAGAAAAAAACAAAAACATCCAGAGAAGTGATACACCCAGAACTGCATTTTTCACCATGATAACATGTCTGCACACACTGTGTTGTCAGTCAGAGAGTTTCTAACCAAAACAATGCAGTAGTAACTTCACACTCTGTGTATTTGCTAGAACTTCTTTCCTGTAACTTCTTTTTGTTCCTGAAATAATAATTGAGACGGAAGGGAAGATGATTGTGGGTAACGAGGTGCAATTGTTTATAAAGGTAGTGGGCTGCAAGAAGGTTGTGCTCAATCCCCTTTCGCACTGTAATGCTTGTGCTCGATTTACTGCAGGTCGTGAAGAACTTACATGAGAGAAAGCTGGTCATGACATCACAAAGGTCGAGAAACACTGCCATAGAAGAAATCCAGAATAAAATGTAGGAGGTTCTAGTCACGTTAACAAAAGAGGAGTAGAGGAAATGTATTCACAAATGGGAGAAGTGTTGGAACAAGCGTACTGCATCTCAAACAGAGCATTTCTGAAGACGACCAAAAGGAAATTCTGGGAATTATCGGGTGTCCCTTTATATAAACGACTTTGTGTAAGTTTTCTTTACTTTGTGATTTTCTAGTTAAGAACCTTCAGGCTATGTTATTTTGATTTTCAGTTTGGTGACTTCCAATTTACTTCCCCCACTTTTGATCTTTGTTTTCCTTCTCACGGTTTCTTGTTGTCTGATCCCTTATCCCTGTGCCTTTTACCTTGTAAAGCACATCAATGAGTGACTTCTTGTCATGACATCCCAGTTGTTGTTCTTCTTTGTGTTTTTTAAATTTCAAATTTTTCTGTAGCATACTGTAATTTTAGTTTGCTCTGTGATAACACAAATGTTTTACTGTGGGTAGAGTCAGCAAATTTTATAACATGTGCAGGAAAAAAATATAAAAAGCATTAGAAAAAGTGATCACCTGTTCAAAAGATCTATCAAAGCCACTGTCTGATTTTTAGTTTTGGTTTATTTCTAAACTAGGATGAGCAGTCACCTTTGCTCAGCAGGACTGACATTTGTAATTCAATCAAGAAGCTCAAACCTTTGATGCTTGTCCAGCGACTTTCACTGAGAGATCAGCAAGCTGACCAAAAAACGACAATCTAGGGCCTTTTTTTTTTTTTTAAATAAATTAGTCTTTATGTTGCAGAGGACAGAAATCAATGCTTAGCACTGACAAAAGCCAAAAGGAAGCTTGGCATAAAATGTGTAAGGAGGGCAAATTCAAGCTTTTTATGCTTTGTATGAATAAAAATACCAGGAGCATAGCTGATTAAATTAAATCTAGATAAAAAAAAAGATGCGAAAACCCAGCTTGCTGGCCTTGGAGGCCTCCTCCACACCGTGAGGGGGCGTCCGTCCTGGTTCTGTTGGGAGCCACGGGTCGAGGGCATGGAAGCCCTACCCTGTAGGGGCCCGTGGCCACCGCCAGGCGGCGCCCCGATGCCGGTTTATCCCGTGCAGTCGCCGGCCGGAGCTGGAGCCCGGCCGGGACGCCTTGGAGGACGTGAGGAGGGCTTGTGCCTCCTCCACACCGCGAGGGAGCGTCCGTCCTGGTTCTGTTGGGGACCACGGGTCGAGGGCTTGGAAGCCCAGCCCTGTAGGGACCCGTGGCCACCGCCAGACGGCGCCCCGATGCCGGTGTATCCCGTACGGTCCTCGGCTGGGGCTGGAGCCCGGCCGGGACGCCTTGGAGGACCAGAGGAGGGCGAGTGCCTCCTCCAGACCGAGTGGGGGCGTCCGTCCTGGTTAGGCAGGGGGTCTCGGGTACAGGGCATGGAAGCCCAGCCCTGTAGGGACCCGTGGCCACCGCCAGGCGGCGCCCCAGGGCCTAATTATCCCGGAAGCCCGGCACTTCCGCCACACCAGGAAGTGCCGGGGGGAAGACTTTATGTGGTGCCCGGAGAGCTGCCAGGAGGACAGCCGACACTTCCGCCACGCTGGGGCGTGGCCAAGGAGCGGATACCGGGAACACCTGGGGCTCATCCGGGAGCATTATATAAGGGGCCACCTCCCTCCAGTCTTTGGTGGAAGTCGGGAGGCAGAAGGACTGAGCTTGTCGAAGGACTGGAGGCGGCCAGGAAGGCACAAGGACTGTGGGCCTGGACTTTGGGGAAATCGGTGCGAGAAGGCACTGGGGGTGCACGTGAGCACAAACTTTGTAAATAGGATTGTAAATAAATGGTGTGTGGTAAAAATATGCTGTCCGTCTGTCTGTGCCGGGGCCAGCGTTCACACTGACATTGAGGTGCCACTTGAAGATCCACGTCACCTAAACTTTCCTACTATAGATTTCTACTTTTTTGTCGGCCCCTTTTGTTTTTGATTTTCTGTAGTTTGTGTTTATTGGTTTGACTTTTGCCATTTTGGTCTAACTGCAGTAGTTTATTTTTCATACTCTAGTCAAGATTGTGATCTTCAGATGTCTGATAACTGCCACGTCTAGCGAGACCCTCAAACCTGCTGATTTGTGTAAGTCATTATGAGATAAGATGTCAATGCTGGCTGCACCGTCTCCAACTGACTCAAAGAGATGTTCAGGTTTTTAAAAGATAAGGACCAGGGGCCTTATGTATAACGGCGTGCGTAGAATTCACACTATAACATGGTGTATGGACAAAAGCAGAAATGTGCTTACGCACAAAAAAATCCAGATGCATAAATGTGTGCGTACGCCAACTTCCACGTTCTTCCACCACAGAAATCCCAGTCAGCATGAAAAGTAACACACGTGCACACGCCTGCTGTCCCGCCCTGTCTCCTCCCAGAATTACGCCTCTTTGAATATGCAAATCAATATAAATAGCCCTTAAGCTCAGCCTTCTGTGAAAAGGCAATGGCAAAAGCAAGAGTGAAAATAGAAGAATTTCAGCAAATACAAAGTGGAGGCAAAGAAAAACGTACTATTTGTTGGTTTAAAGAGTGGTATAAACAACGAAAGGAAGTTGATATAGTGACATAGCGTGTCGGAGAAACTCGAAAGCTCAAGTTCACAAAGTTGCACAGTGCCCGAAATAAAAAAGAAGTTGTGAGATATCAAAGTCGCCGTGAAAAGGTGAGTCATAGCCCATCATCTGAGTGTCATATGAAAGCTTATTAGGGTACAGAGAAAAAAAAATAGGCACACAGTGGGGAAAAAGCATGAAATGTCAACTTTAATCTCGAAATTTCCAGTTTAATCACGCAGTTGATTTTGTCATTAAAGTAGAACACCATAAACTTAATCTTAAAATCGTTTAATTTACTAGTTTCTCAATCCCATCGTAACTAAAGTAGCACGTTAAATACTTTGTCTTGTATTTGATCTTCTATGTGCTCTATGTGTGTGAATCACTATGTGGTGCTGGGCTTTCTCTTCCTCCGACAGGACACAGAATCCATTACATTTGTGATATTACAGCTCTCTGAATAATTAAAATACTGAGATGTACTGTATACTTGATATCATTTTCATGATGATAGGAGTTAAAGCATGTTATTAAACATTGGAACACAGTGGCGCAGTGATTGTTCATGTCTCACTCAAGATGCTTGCTGCGCGTTACGTGACCTTCGATGAGATACTTTATTGTAGCAGTACTGTCTCTTTCAAACATACTAACCTCCAATTCCTGTCCTTACTTTTCTTTCTCCAAATACCCAATCGCCACACAATCAGCTCTGTAATAGACATTAAGCCACCGGTAAACTTAGAACACTGATTCTTCAAAACGTTTAAAGGAACATCGAAATATCTTCGTAGTACATGTTTAATTATTCTATCCATCTATCTTTCCAGTGTCGCGTCAGCACCAACAAGAATACAGTGCGAGGCAGGAACAATCCGTGAATGGAGCGCCAGTGGCTCGCTAGCGCTGCAGCACCGTGTAGTTAAAGGTTTATCTATATAATATAATAAACATATTTTGTTGCATTTCGTCTTAAAAATGATATCATCATCATATGTAAATACGCGCTTTATAAAGTGGCTCAGGTTGTGCAATATTATAACTGTATCACAAGTTTACAGTGAGGTGATTGTCCTTATAAGTACAGACAGTTCTACAAGGAGCACTTGATGCAGTGATTGTGTGTGTTTAGAGTTCTTGGGATGAAACTGTTTCTGAACCGCGAGGTCCGTACAGGAATGGCTCTGAAGCGTTTGTCATATGAGAGCAGTTCAATAGACAGAATGGCTGAGGCAGCGTGTGCTTGATGCTGTATACCGATAATTCTCTTTCTGATCAGCTGCTGAGCTGTGATTCACACTCAGATACAGTGATATAAATACTCTGAGTGGTACAGTGAAAGTAATATGGAAAAAGATGATCCGATGTGGGATCCGAGGTGCAGTGAGAGTAACAACGCTAAAGCAGTTATGGTATTTGGAATAGTTTGACCATTCTGTGGACCATTATATTGTTACAGGTTAATTACAATCAGATGCATTAAACTAAAACAATATGCGGTGTGGGATATGGCCAGCTGTTCATCCCGGCCAATACCCCAGGCCGCCAGGTGGAGCCCTTCTTGCAACATAGAGGTGCCCCGAATTCCAGCAGGGCATCATGGACAGTGGATACCATGGGGACCTCCAGGGGACACTGCAGGGAGGAGCAGGGACTGCTATTTTCCCTATAACCCGGAAGTACATCTTAGGCACAGCAACAGAGGAAATGATGTATTTCCGGGATGAAGAAGAAGAGTTTTCACCAGACCTGGAAGTGCTGGATAATCACATGGACTGAGGGCTCAGAAGCACTTCCGGGTCATGAACTATAAAGGACTGGGAAATCCCAGACGAGTGAGGTGAGTCGGGTGGCAGGGGAAAACGCGTCTGGGAGAGTGGAGGATTGTTTATTATTGGTTATTGTTGAAGTATTGTATGAGTATTGTGGAGTGAAGGGTGCGTTGTGCACATTATTATTATAATAAATTCAATATTTGGACTTTTATCTGGTGTCTGGCGTCTGATCTGAGGGTTCAAGGGGACAACAGCGCCCCATATCTGTCACAGCGATTAATTTCAGTGTATTTATAAAGCCGCGTCAGGGATGTGGATCTAAAAAAGAAAGGGTAGCCACACAAGAACGGTAGCACTGCTTTGATGCTGGGTGTCGCTAGTCTGCAAACCGAGCAGAGAACTTGAAATGTGTGTGGCCCTTACGGCAAGTTTAGGTTTTATACATCACGATTTGAACGTGGAAACGTTCTTACGCAACATTTTTGTGCGTACGCACCGTTTATACATGAGGCCCCAGGACAGGAGACATAGTCATCAAGTTCGTTAAGTGGAATTCAAGTGTATCTTTTTTTGGATCAACATGGAATGGTCCCCACTGTACTTCCATTAAAATTACACTTTAGCGGTACTGCAGGAAATCACTCAAGGGAAGATTTAAGGAAATTAACTTACAGTATACAATGTTTATCATGTTACTAAATGCACATAGAGGAAACCAACAGGAAATTGAATCAAATGAACAACTTCAATAAAATTTAATTTGAAATGAAATACTGTAAGGGACAGCCAGTAGCCCAATCCGGCCTGCCTCCTCCAAAACGCTAGATGGCAGCCTCCTTGGTTTACAGCAGTGCCCCAGATTCCCACAGGGCACCATGGGACTTGGAGTTCGACATTTCAGCCCTGTTGGGTACAGTGGGTGCTGCCAGAGGGTGCTGTGGAAGAGGCATATGTGATGATGTGTCCACCTGACCCAGAAGTACTTGCAGAACACATAGTCAGAAGAGCAGAAGCACTTTTGGGTTGGCAAATATAAAAGAATGGGATCGGCCTCACAAAACGAGCCAGAGTCGGGCAGTAGATGACAAAGCATGCAAGGAGGTGTAGAGGCGACATAAGAAGATGAGGAGAAAGAGAGAGGAAGAAAAGGACTGTGTGCTATATTAGTTGGTGCTTTTGTACTGTGCTGTGAAGTGGGGAGCAAAAAAAAAACGCTTCCCCACCTGAATAAAACGTGTGTTGTATTGATCTGGTGTCTCAGCCTGTCTGTGTCAGGGTTTGGGGAGTGTTACACCCCCTGGTGGTCCACCACATGTTGCATCAAATGAAGTAAACAAGCATTACAGGGAGAGAGATTGTTACAGGGCAGCCTAATGCTTCTGTGCTCATTGACTGTTACAGATCTTATCTAATGGAATTCCTATTGCCTGCTTTTCTGGTCAAATGATACGTCTGTCCTCACTATGTCTGTACCCAGAAAGGAAGTGTTTTTGTATGCAGGGACACGACAGAGAGGTCTCAATGCATACAAAGTGATGACATTTTAATTTTTTTTAAAAATAATAAGACACGGTAAGTTTTTCAATTAATCCAGTCAGGAGGCACAGCTAACAGGTCAGTAAGGCATTGGACCAGGAAATAAAAGGACAGCCATGTGCAATGTTTGATGTCAACTCGGAAAACAAAAATAAATTTAAATTTAGATGGCAGTAACTGTATATTATAAGTTTATAGTGTTGATATGATTAAAGGGAGTTATGAGTGTGCACCGTGCAGAAAACCTAAAACCTCTTGGGAAGGACTGTTTGAAATGACCTCATTTGTTGGTCAAGAGTCCTGTCCTCAATTCAAAATATCCTTCTCATGAGGCTTTAGGTTTCCTGTTTAAATGTGCGCTGTTGATTTTTAACAATATTTTAGCAAAAAAGCTCACATTTTTCAAGTTTTGATCATACAATTGATAAATATCTGCCAGTTAAGCTTAGAGTTGATTTCAAAATCCTCTTTTTAACTTATAAAGCCTTAGATGGCCAAGGGCCTGCTTTCTTATCTGAACTTATCACTACTTACCCACCAGAACGCACACTGAAATCTCATGATGCCGGCCTACTTAAGATTCCAAGGATTAATGAAATAACAGTGAGAGGTTGAGCTTTCATCTTCCTACTAATATAAGAGATGCCCCTTCAGTCTCAGCTTTAAAACCCAGGCAGTAGACTCACTACTTTAGTGTAACACACCCTAACTAGAGCTGCTAAGAGGTGCATACTGCATTCCCATTCGTTAGTCATTTGCAGAGAAATATAAGCAATACAATGTTTTTAAACTATTGCTAACCCTCCTCTATTCTGCTTCTCTTCTTGGTATCTGGATGTGACATTTGATGCCAATGCTCTACTGCCAGGCTGCCATTCTGCATATGGAAAAGTCATCTCAGATAAAGGAGCATCGAAATCATCAGATGGAAAGATTTTCTCATCAGATTGGACGGCCAGCACAGTCTCCACTATACAAAACCCAAGAGGGCTTGGCGGCCAGTTGGCTGAAGTCTCCTGGATGGTGACTTTATTTTTGATTTCCTCATAGTTCATCAGTTAATTAAGGGACAGATACTGCTGTTTTCCATTTATGTTTAATCAGTTTCTACCTTATTTTCTGTGTGTCACGTCTCTTTGTGCAGGTACTCAATTTGACCCCATCTAAAGGAGTTGTTTTGATGGTGCTGCCAGCCAGACACCGTGTTCACCCAATGTCCTGTATCAGATTCCCATTGCTCTTTATGTGTTCAGCTGCAATGCCGAGTGTATCCCTGGCTTGTTACTCTCTGCTACTGTACAGGCATTAAGGGATACATGGTGGGATGATACAACCATTGTAAATAAAAGAAAGGCCAAACACTCAGCCTTGTCTCTTCTATCTGAGAATATAAAATTACAGACTTCCTACTGTCCCTGATGGCCTACAAATGTTTACAGTGTTTCATATCATCAAATGTTATTTTTGATCCATTCCCAGAAGCCATTTTCTATTTAAAGCTTGTGTACACAACACATTCTTATCAATGTTGTCCTCACTTCACACCACTTACTGTAAGCCGGGGTGACAGCGAGCTCTGCTAGCAAGGGGTCACTGGGGCAGGAGGAAAAAAAAGTTCAAAAAGGAGTTCATACAATCATCTGGAGAGCACTCTGTATACCACTGTGGACAGGCTTCTGCAGCCAGGGGGACGGTGAGGCCTGCTGTCATAGTGGATGCCTCCGAAGTCAATGCTGAGTAGCAACAGTGAGAAAGAGGCACAAAACGGGCTGGCAAAAGAACAGACCCAGTGATGCCACCACACCCTTAACAATGAGAGTGGGCTAAGGGGTACAGTTACTCCATTGGCTTTGAAAATTGCACCCTGACCTGAAAGGCCCTGGAAGAGGGCATCCTTGTCTCCAGTTTTAAGTGCAGGGATGACCCAGAACTTAACCACGTGCATCATTTGAGGAATGATTGAAAGAGCTGAGCCTTATCAGTTTAAGCAGAAGAAGATTATGAGGAGACATGATTGAAGTGTTTAAAATTATGAAGGGAATTAGCACAGTGGATTGAGACTGTGACTTTAAAATGAGTTCATCAAGAACACGGGGACACAATTGGAAACTTGATAAGGGTAAATTTCACAGAAAGATTTTTTTTTGTCATTTTGCTTGACTTCTCACTGCATTCACAATGGCTAACACGGTACAACATCCTACCATTTACACACAAACATTAGGAAGCACAAACACACGCAATAAGCTACCAAGCAGTGTGGTAGACAGTACGACTTTCAAAACTCAACGTGATGTTATTTTGGAGGACTTAGGTGGATGGGATTGGCCAGCTCTGTTCAGTTCAATGGCCTGTTCTTGTCAAAAGATTTCTAATGGTTTTTTTTTAATGTTCTAGCTGAGCTTGGACTCGTCTGACAAAGAGGAAGTGTGTTCAGAGTTTTGAGGAAACAGAGATAGTCGAAAGGGAGTACAGTACACCATTGTTCTTCAGTGCTGTGATTTTTGGTGCCACCCCCAACAGTGAGATAGGACAGACTACAGACAGGCCAGGTGGTCAGAAGAGTTTGCTTTGTGTTTCTTCTTTTAGTCATCCCTCGTGTGTTTTGGTTTAAATGAACCATGACTTTTAGTAAGTTTGGACTCTTTTTTGTAGTTGGTGCAAGTAACACAGGCTTTTCTTCATCATTCTGATCAGGAGCTAAAACATTCTTTTAATTGAAACCTTTACTTTGTTTTCTCCTTTTTCAATCTTCAAACACAGGTTTGCCTTCTTTTTAACATTTCTCTAAATATTATGTATATGATGAGGAGACATGTGTGGCAGCATATGCCATTCACACTGGCAGCCAACTATCTGAAGTAACCAATCTTTAATTAAATAAACGGTTTCCCTGAAACAGAATAAGTACAGCCCCTTGATTTAAAAAGAACACAAATCAACACAGATGATTTAGATAAAGCCCAAATTGACCCTACAAGACTGCATTAATTGTGGGTAAAGATCAAGAAGGAGGAGAAGCAGACAAGTGGCCCTGTCACAGCTGTGAGGAATACTTGAATCACTTTTGGATGAGGTTTGTTGACCACTAGACTGTAATTCTTCTGAAATTAGTCATGTCCGACAAATTTTCACAAATCATTTTGTAAAATGTGTTCTTCTACTTACTTTGAGGTGTTTTCTAGGATTGATTTAACCTCAGCAACTTGCTCCTTGCCAAAGTAAACCACGGTGAGGTGAACTCTCCCATCTTGCTTCACACAGACTTCCCTGAGAAACAAAAAGAAAAAATAGTAGATATTGTCAACCTGACTTTCAGTTTCTGCTCACTCGTTGGCCTCATTGACAACTTTGTATTTTACTGTTATGGTGAATGGGGCTTTTACAAACTAACAAAAAAATGAAGATTCTTACTGTGTGGTACACTTTCATGCAAACTCTTGCTCATCTTTAAACATCGAAACATTAGGAAACTATGAGGAGAACAGGTCATTCAGCCCAACAAACTCTGCCATCCTGGTCACCTCCAAAATAACATCAAGTCGAGATTTGAAGGTCCCTAATGTCCTGCGGTCCACCGCTCCATTTGCTAATCTATCCCATGTGCCTATTGTTCTTTGAATGAACAATCACTTTCTAACATTTGTGTGAAATCTGCCATTAAGTTTCTAACCGTGTCCCAGTGATCTTGTTGAACTCATTTTAAAGTGACAGGGTTCATTGTAATAATTCCTCTCACTATTTTAAAGACAGATAGGTTGATAGTGATGAGCCCATCTAGACTACTTGGTCCTTTTCATAAGGGGTACTTTCAAGTTACAAACCTCTCATTGTGTATTCATATCTGACATTTTTACTTCCTACAAGTAATCCTTTACATTTACTTACATTATTCTTTACCAGTAACGGTGCACTGCACAATAACGTGCAGTGAATATACCTGACTTGTAGTTATCATCCTCTTTCTCTGTATGTTTAGCATTAGTTTGCTCAGAGGTTGATGCGCTTGCTGCTTCCTGAGCAGCTCTTCTTTTGTCCACCCTAGCAGCCCGCTTCTTCTCTTCTTCCGTCGGCATCTTATCGCATTAAAACTGATTAAGTCACTTTTTGTGTTGCAATTACTTAGTACGTTTTTTCCTCATTTTTCACTTAAGCTAGCACTTAAGTCTTCAATCTGCCTCAAGAATGATTTAGCCGTACGCATGCAACGCACACAAGAGTTGATTCTACAATAACATAAAATAAAAATAAAAAGAGTAATAAAAATGATCACCGCAAAAGAAGACAGCAGATGTCACACGGTATATGTGTACCAAATTTCAGGTCTATAGTTCAAACGGTTTGCGAGCTACAGGTGATTTAAAATCCTGGACAGACAAACAGACAGCCACGGTAGCGTATTATATAAAAAGATCTGCCATGCCACAAATCTGGCCAAGTCTGCATAATGTCCAGGTCCCTAAGACTACATCATTTGGACTTCCACTCGGTTTGGCATTATCTACGAACTTGGCCAGCTTCTTTATAATATTCTTGCCCAGATCCTCTATGTTGATTAAAAAGAGCAGCAGCAGCCTCAGCAATGACTCCTGAGGGTCGCCACTTTTAATTCCACTTAATTATGATTAAGTTCCCCTCACCATTACACTCTACTTTCTGTGTTTGAGCCAATTTTGCACCCACCTACACACCGCCTTCTTAATTCTGCTACTTTTAGTTTGAACATGACAATTAATACTTAACATAACGCTACCTTTGGTTAAAGGGAACAATATGTAGATGCAAATGTAGAAAACCATCCTTTGTTAGGAGGTGACTGGAGTCTTCCAGTATGGGGTGGGAGTTGTGGGAATGCAGGTAATCCTACAAAGCATAGAGACAGGTTTTTCAGATGAACTGAGAGTCACTTTTCTTCTTTAAAATGTTCCCCATACTGTTACAGCCTGGGGTATCTATACTAATAAAAGGCAAAGCCCTCACTGACTGACTGACTGACTCACTCACTGATTCACTCATCACTAATTCTCCAACTTCCTGTGTAGGTGGAAGGCTGAAATTTGGCTGGCTCATTTCTTATATCTTACTTACAAAAGTTAGGCAGGTGTCATTTCGAAATTCTACGCATAACGGTCATAACTGGAACCTAATTTCGTCCATATACTGTATACGGCCATAGCCTGCAGCTCGGTCGCCGTGTGAGGCGGAGTTGCGTCTCACATCATCACGCCTCCCACGTAATTAAGTGCCTGCCCATATAAGGCAAATATTCATGAGTGAAGGACTGTGCTTAGCATATTCATAAGTGCAGCTACTGAAAGGGACTTTTTGATGGAACTGAAGCGCACGGATAATCTGTACGACAGAGTAATTGAAGTGTTTTTGAGGAAAGAGAGGAGGATGGATTTTGTTTACAAATAATCCGAATTTTTGGTGAGTAAAATGTTGCGATTTTCCTAAATAATATTGCAAGTTTATGAGTTTATTATTGATGTTTTTTATGTATGTCGCGGCTGTAGCTGCAGTAGAAAGGAACTTGTTCACCCCTGGTTTGTCTATTCAATAAAGGCATTTATTGTGGCTACAGGAATTATCTATCTGCGATGCAGCGGCTCTTTATACTGTATTTCTGCATATTAAGATGGTTTTTATAACCATAAATTAGTTTTTGAGGGGCGTGTTGATTCAGACGGAGCACTACTGAAGGTGTGAGATGCACGGTCCGACACTGGACCAGATGATACGTAAATTTAATGAACATTACAACCCGAAAATAAACAAAACTGTAGAGAGGTTCAGATTATACTTCTCCCAGTGCACCTCTCTAAATCCTCAGTGCGGGAACATTATCATAAGGCTTAACAATCTTATTGTTACACCTTCTACGTGCACCGAACCGTCCTTATTACGAAGTCTTCCTTGCTTTACCGCTGGCTGCTTCTTTCCATTCACTTTCCTAGCTCTTTTTTTAAACAGTTTTCCTTCTCACTTTTCCACTCCTTCGCGGTCTTCTCCCTTTTCGTTCAAAATACGCGCCTCCTTGCCTTTTTACAGTCAGCTCCCCTTTTGTCACACCATGGTACGTTTAGCACAAGTTAATACCGAGAATGCCTGTTAAACAGGCAGTAGTGATTTGCGTAGTGAACACTTTGATGAATGAAACCTGTTATCTTTACAACGGTTGACAAACACGGAATGTAACTTCATAACAACACGTCCTCCAGATACGAACCTGATTGAAAGAAATAATGATAATCAAATCCTTGATGACAGCAACACTCATAACAGTGACAAAACAATTACATTGACAATCAGGTTATGTTCTTTTTCACAACTTCTTTAACACACTACTTCTCTGCTGCGAAGTGCGGGTATTTTGCTAGTATAAAATAGAGGGCACACAAGTGACACAGAGAGGGAGACAAAACACACACAAAAACCTAAACCTAAAAAAAAAAAAACAAAAACAGACTCAATTTATTGTCAAAAAGAAAACTTCACAAAATATGGAAACAGTTACACACAACACATGAGCAAAGCGGGAGGACAACACTAACTCAGCTATCTAGCTCAACAAAGTTTACACAGCTAGACACGCACTATCCACATTTATTACCTAGACGGCTGGCATACAACAATTTCCTTTAACAAGCAACAAGGAAAAAACACTCCAAAGCCAGGCCATCCAACCCTAACTCTTACTGTGTTAAACCCAAATCCCTCTCTTCTCACAACTCTCTCCCCCTTAAAACCCAAACAAGCTTCTTTTCATAACTTACACCCTACCCACAAACCCAGGTGATTTAAACACAGTGGGTAACTCAATAGGTGTGCAGTTAGTACAGGACTCAATTAAGTCATCTGCACCAAATTAAAGAAAACAAGCTTAGTTTACCAAATAATATATCTGGAGCAGGTCGTTACAATACTTACAAAGGAATAAATTACATTTGGTGGCTCCAGTTGGATTTCCATGAGAATGCTTATTTAATTGTTACTCAATATCATGGCTGCGCAGCATTTCTGAATTCCAAATTATTTATTCAAGTAAAGGGTCATCAAGGAACCAAGTCAGGTTCAAGGCATCATTGGCATGAAGGAAGATGGAGTTTGCTACAGTAGAATTGCATTGTGGGGTTTCATCCTGTCCACATACTGTGTGGCACCGAACGTCAGTCTCCAATTAACATTATAATATTACATGAGCGTGTTTCGTTTGTGGCAGGAGCCCAAGGAACTTGTAAAAAACCCCAGACAAATACAAGGAAAATGTCCAAACTTCACAGAGACTATGACTAGGCCAGAGCTGGAGTTGACTTGTGCATTTTTATCTAAATAAAGTACAACATTTGGCCCTCTGGGCTCTACATTCTCACTCACATGCATCCGTTTTATCTGTGTGACTACTTGAATTAATGCAAGTGGGGAGCCCCTCTTTCTTCAAAGCCACTTGTCATGCTGCTACTATATTCTGGTTTACAATTGTCCATGGCATGTTGTACAACAGAAAATGAGATCATAAACACTTATTTGTATCATACTAATTGTTGTATGTGCACATATTGGAAAAAAAGAATAAACTGAATTGTCTTTTTTGTGTAAATGTAAAGAAAAAAAACTAAATTGTTATAATACAATAGATTTGAATTTGAGTCCAATGCAGTTTATAGCTGAACTGTTGTATGTTTTGCACTAACTGAAGAGGAATTTGTTTTATGAATAGATGAAGTCCATTCTTTACCTGACAAATTAAATAAAAATATAAATAAATATAAAATAAAAATGTTCTCAACTTTCCCATCATCCCCCAACATCTTAAAATTGGAAATTCCTTGAACTATTTTGGACAAAATCTATTAAAGTATATATTTCTCTAAGCAAGTTAACTTGCTTAGAGATCTTTATATAGACAACGTCTTTGCATCCGATGAACAATTACATTCCAAATTTAACATTCCAGCTACACATTTCTTTCACTATCTTCAAATCAGGAACTTTGTTAAACAGAACCTTCCAGATTTTCCTCATCTTGCACCCTCAACCATGCTGGAAAAATTATTGCTCAATTTCAAGGAGTTAGACTCCATCTCTACAATATATAAAATTCTTTTACAATCCCTCCCTTTCAAAGATCCAAGAGGACACTGGGAAAAAGATCTCTCAATTAATATATCAGAAAAGGAGTGGAAAGTAGCAATGCAGAGAATTCACTCGAGCTCCATATGCGCAAAGCATACAATAATACAACTCAAAATTATATATCGAGCACATCTGTCTCGACTAAAACTCTCCAAAATGTTTCCAGGACATGATCCAACCTGCGAAAGCTGCAACCAAGCCCCAGCCTCACTAGGTCACATGTTCTGGGCCTGCACTAAATTAACATTATTCTGGACAAATATTTTTAATTACCTTTCAGACAGCCTTGGACTCACAATCCCTCCTAACCCATTAACAGCTGTGTTTGGGGTTCTTCCAGAGGGGCTTAAAGTGGAGAAGGACAAACAAATTGTGATTGCATTCACTACACTCTTGGCACGCAGACTTATTCTGATAAACTGGAAGAACCCAAACTCTCCTCTTTTAAGTCAGTGGGAAACCGATGTGTTATATTATTTGAAGTTGGAAAAAATCAAATACTCAGTTAGAGGATCCGTACAGACTTTTTTCAAAACATGGCAGGATCTAATCAGTAATACTTTAAAATAAGTTCATGAAGCACAGAGAATTTTTTTTTAAATTAGGTATGTTCACAAGCCTTAAATTTAACGTTATTTGGCTTGCTCTCTCTCTCAAGGGTGGGGATCGATCTGTTCTTAACTCAATTTTTCTTTTTGTAAAATCTTGATTGCTTTGTATGGATTGTAATAAAATTAATAAAAAAAAAAAAAAAAGTATATATTTCTAAGAGAGCAGTTCAAAAGATGTTGTTTATTGCGACAGTCAGAAGGGTACAGAGGTGCCCTGCACAGTTTGATTTCTGCCACTTGGGAGGTGGTTGGGACCACTGACTGGACAGGATGACAATGTGCCATCCAGGGCACAGTCAGGACGCAAAGAAGCCTCTGGGAATTGAAGTTCCTGTCTTGGAATGAGTAGTGAAGGCAGCCAAAGGAATACTAGAGACCACCTATTTGTCCTGCCAGCCATGCAGCAGCAGAAGGAAGCTACTTCCAGGTTGCAGCCAAATATACACTAGGTGCGTCTGACCCTTTAAATAGATGGAGGTAAGCTTCCGAAAGGGTCTACGATGATCCGAAATCTTTGTTTGGCTACTTGGAAGTAGTCACATGCTACACTTTTAAAGGAAGTCACCTGTGCTCAGTCAGGTGTGCTGGGAGTTGGGAGTGAAGTGAAGGCAAAGGCTCCTCTGGCATGGGACTGGAGAAAGAGGAGAATAGGAGGGTGAAAGAGGAGGAGAACGGTAGGCCAGGGACAGAATATCATGTATTGTGGTCTCTGGAGCTGCTGGACGTAGAAGTAGAGGAGAGAATGAGGACAAAGCTGTGTGCCATTTTGAATAATGCTGAACATCCTCTCTGTAACACAACAGAGTTCCAGCCAATGAATCATTCAGCAGAAATGTGTGAAGAAATGGTACAGGGCCCCTTTATAAATATAGTATTCTACCTACCTTGCCAGAGAGGGTAACTGTGGTGCATCTTGATTAGTTCATGCAAATAAGATTTTCACTGTACTTGGTCCACATGAATATAATGACCAATGATCCTATTTATTCCTAATAAGCAAAAGAAACATTCAGCAAGAAAGAAAAAATGGAAGAATGAAGCTGAGTGCAATGCAGTGCAATTTTTTTATATATATTTGCAATTCATTCAGACCACTTTGCAGAGTTCTGTTTTCACTTCGATATTTAAAGAGACCTTTTCTGTTGATCAGTGTCAGAAAAGCCAAATTCAATCCACTGTGATTCAGTGTTGTATAACAATAAAATATGACAAATTCCAAGGTGGGTGAATGTTTTTCATAGGCAATCTAGATAGACTCAGAGGGACGGTAAGTCAATTTGTTTTCTTTTGTTTACTTCTTACTTTGTATTTTCCCTCAGCGTAAACTTGTATGTTTATGTAGTTAAAATTCTCTTCCACTGATTCAAATTCTTTTTGTAGGTAAAGTAAAGGTATTTAGGTATAATCGTGGACTCTGACCTAAACTTTAAATTGCACATTAACCACATTACCAAGACTGCATTATTCCTTATTGCAAAAATTAGATATCTTCTAACATTGCAAGATGCTGAGAAATTAATTCATGCTTTTATTTTTAGTTGGTTAGTTTACTATAATGCATGCCTAACTGGTCTACCTAAGGAAGACATTTAATTGGTTGCAATGAGTCCAGAATGATAACTGGAAAAAGAAAATCTGAGTACATCTCATCACTTTTAGCGTCATTACATTGGTTACTCACGTCATTCAGAATTGATTTTAAAATCCTACTAAAAGTGTATAAAGCTTTAAACAATTTTGCTCCTTCCTATGTTTTAGATTGCCTGTCCCCTTACATTGCAAGTCCTAAACCTTAGATCTTCTAATGTTAGTGCACTTATAATTCCAAGAACTGCAAAGAGGTGGTGAAGTGGCTTTTTGCTGTTATGCACCAAAGATCTGCTATATTTTACCACAGAGGTATGCCAGGCTAATAATGTGGGATATTTTACAAAACTTCTAAAAACCCACCATTTTAATTTTCTCTTTCTCGTAGCTGCATAGTAGTTCTACCCTTAACCTCCTTAACGTTAGATCACAGCATCACTCTGGCTGTAAACATGCTAACAGGGCTAGTCCCAAGTGTTCCTCTGATAACTCTATAGACGAGTCTTGTGCAAGCATCGGGCCCGAGAGTCACCTGAGTAACGGCGTAGACACATCTTCTCCTAGGCTCATAATGGTGTCTCATGAGCAATCCAGATATTGCATGATCTTGACAGTGATATGAGCAGTGATGTTGAGGAGCCTCTCATCAGCAGTGAAGAAGAAGTCAAACTGTCTTCAAACCGATAGGAATCCTGATGAAGCCAAAAGTGACACTCGCATTTGGATTTCTGTTGCATTTGCTTCAAATAAACCAGCGGAATCTCATTTTGATTTTGTGTGGTGGCCAGGAATAAAAGTGAACATTGACACCAAGGTCCACCTACTTCCTTGAAGTTATTTCTGGAGGATGTCGTAATTGAAAGAATTGTTGTTGAGATGAACCGTTATGCTGAACAGTGTCGAGTAAATGACTGTACACCAATGCAGTCTTCCCGTTCAAAGATATACCACTCAAAACGCATACAGTATTTTGACAGTATATACAGTATTAGTATCATTATTATTTTTATTCATTTCATTATATTAGTTATCATTATGACTTGTATCATTATACTTTTTACACTTCTGACTTTGTACTTTTAATATTTTGCACTAAATACACATTTTACAGTAGAAAGATGTGATTTAACAAAAATGTTATTTTTCAAGGCAAAAAAAAATTCAGTACTTTTTACATGTTTTTTGAGGAGAAAATGTAACGCTAAGGACCATACTCTTCAATTAATCTGCATTCTTTATTAATAATCTTTATTTTTTTCTGGGTTCTGCACCAGCAAAACCTGATCAAGGTCCTGTGCAGCCACCTGCAATGTTTGATTTAAAGCAAACACCTCAACTTGTCGAATCATCTAGGACAGTGATGGCGAACCATTTAGAAACCAAGTGCCCAAACTGCAATCCAAAACCCACTTATTTATCGCAAAGTGCCAACATGGCAATTTAACCTGAATACCACCTAAAACTGAACACCAGCATAACCAAGGAGCTGGTGGTGGATTTTAGGAGGCCCAGGCCCCTCATGGACCCCGTGATCATCAGAGGTGAGTGTGTGCAGAGGGTACAGACCTATAAATACCTGGGAGTGCAGCTGGATGATAAATTGGACTGGACTGCCAATACGGATGCTCTGCCTGTCTGTCTATCTACTGAGCTTTTAGTTTAGAAAAGCAACTCATACATTAACATCTTTTGTCTTAAAAGAAAAACATAATAACAGAGATTTCAATGATACAAACAACTTTTTGTTGAAAGGTTAAAGTTTGCATTCGGTATGCTTTTGAACAATTAATGTGCTTTTTGCTGTTGTATGCATGCTGATAATTTGTCTAACCTTGGCTCATACTTTGTAAGTTTAAGAGCAACACATGCAGCACTCAGGTCATCTGTTAGTCTGTTTCTGGTGTCAGATTTGATTTAATTCAAAGCTGAAAACAGCTGCGCACAAGCATAAGATGATCCAAACAAAGTAAGGAAAGCAATCTCAAGTGCCTTCATTGACTTAAGCTTATTTGGCAGAGAATTCCACACTTTAAGGATTTCATTTTCATAACTAACTGTGCTGTCCTTTGTCATCCCTTCGATCCTCTCAAGTGTTTCACGCAGGTCTTCCCTATTAAGCTCCGCCCCCAAAGCTTCCATTATATATTACGTGGTCATGGATCAGGTGTGGCGATTAGCAACTCCCGGCAATAATTACAGATGCGGACGACTCCTCACCTGTGCGCTTAAGCGAGGACTGCCGCGTCACAAAGCTCCGGAAACCGCTCCGCCACTCTACCATAACCCCTTTAAGCCGCGAGTGCGGCAATTATCTGTTAAAACTGGCCTTTTCAATTTTGAGCTGTGGACCCGCTATACCACATCCCTCCAACCCCACCACGAGAATCACAGGCTCAAAAGGCTGCAGTCCGTGCAGCACCCTCAAGCAGCATGTGTGCCGCCCGCCTTACCCCAGACATGAGAGGAAGGAAGCGCTCCCATTGGGCTGCTGGGCAGAGGGCGGGTGATGTGAGAAAAGTCCTCCGCGCGTGAAGAGGGTGAGCGGTGAGGGGAGTAGCCCGGCCCCGCATTCCTCTGGCTTTATAGTAACGAACTCTGTGCTCGGGCGACGGCGTGCCCACTGAGAGGGCTCTGAGTGCCCCCTTTGGCACGCATGCCATAGGTTCGCCACCACTGATCTAGGATGAGGAGCCTTAAAAAACTACAATAAAGAACGACTTAAAAACATTTCTGTTAGGTAGGATGCCCAGTGATGGCTGGGTGGTCTTTTGGCCTGGTACCTCTACAGATTTTGTTTCTTTTCTCCAGCGTAACTGAAGTTTTTACATTTTTTTCTGTCCACCATGGTCAACTGACCTTATTATCATTTAGAGACTTAAATTTCTATATTTAAGGAATTTATTTCTCTTAATTACATATTTATCTTATGTGAGTGTGCATTATTTATCTTTTCTGTACTATTTATGAATTAAAATTCTAATCTAATTTTAATTTGTTTTGCTTTGCATGTAACCACTTCTTTGACATCTTGTAACGCACTCTGAACTTCATCATTTGTATGAAAATGTGCTACAGAAATAAATGCTTTTGTTGTTTTGGTCAATTTTGGGTTGGGGTTTGCACATCAAAAAATGTGATAGTGCCTACTGTAGAGCTGCTGGGTGATGCCCCGGACTGCAGTCTCGATCTGGCAAAAGCGAGTCTGGATAATGAATGCATGGCCGAGCATCTGGAACACAAGCTGGTTAAATGGCTCACTTGCTGAGTGAGATGTGGCGACTGAGCTAGCGGACGTCTAATTTAAAGTGTAACACACAGGACACTACACAATAAACGGACTAACTGTAAAACTCTCAGTTCAGCAATTTTGTGGGTGCCGGGACTCTTTGAGATACATGGCTTTGCTTTTCCTGCATCTAAAATCTGCAGACTATTCTGAGATAAGGCGAGCCATGGTTGAAAAATGACAGGAGATGGAATTAAACATACTATACAGTACAAGACAAAATGTAGTTAGGAATCAAGAACACACGAAGACAAGAAATAAATCAAATAGTAGCACGAGTAGTCCAAGCCTGACTCAATGACAGAGCATTGATGACTTCACTTAAAAAATCATGCCAAAGCTAATCAGATTCTGGTAGAAACAAAGAGAAAAGGTGCACGGCCTTGAAAGAGCCAACATTTATCAGGAAATAACAGGGTCTCTGGGACAGCAATGGACTGATGATCCATGAAGGGTCGGTCCTGTTGCATCTGTGACCCTGAACAGAAAAAAAGCAGGTGAGATGATGGATGGATGAGAAAAATTAACAGAGAAATGGAGGGAATCAACATGGCCTTGAAAAATGGTATGAGTGGGAGGCTGACAGCTTAGGGAGGACCTGTGAAGCATCCATGAAACTTTATTACTGCTAAAAATGTTTCTGCAACTAATGAAATCTATTAATTGGTAACATATGTTTGCCCCAAAAAGTCTGTCCATGGACAACAATGTGCCACAATGATTTCTAAATAATGATAAGAATTAAGAATGAACGAATTAGCGTGAAGAATTTTCCATTGGAACAAGGAAACAAGAAAAAGGTGGACTGTTACTGCCTCAAGCGGAGGAGTTCAAGTATCTCGGGGTCTTGTTTACGACACGGATCAGGGCAGCAAGTGCAGTTATATACCAGTGTGTTGTGGTGAAGAAGGAGCTGAGCCAAAGGGCAAAGCTCTCCATTTACCTGTCAGTCCCTTAGAAACTGGGTGGGAAGCACAGACATCTGGAAGAAGCTCAGAGCAGAGTCGCTGACCCTATGCACAAAGGGGAGCCAATTGAGGAAATTCAGACATCTGATAATGATGAGTCCTGGATGCCTACTTATGGAGGCTTAAAGGCACAACCAGCTGGACAGAGACCCTGGCGAAGATCTAGGGCTCACTGGAAGGATTATATTTCCCAGGTGGGCTGGAAACACCTTGGACTCCCTCAATATGAGCTGGCAAAAATGTGGCTGGGGAAAGGGGATGTCTGGGCCTCACTGCTGAGACTGTGGCTCCTGTGTTCCCATCTCAGATAAGTGGCGGAAAATGAGATGGGTACTGAAATATTTACATTCATGAATGTACACTCTCTTGAATAGACTACCAAAATAATGAATTTCAAGGCGAGGCTGGTGGCAAAAATGAGGAGATACATGCATCTGTTTGACTCCTCTTTGTGTGACCTCAAAGATGCTCAGATGATGACAGATTCATGGAAGAATATTGCAAGTAACACTGAATAAAATAAAGCAGTATGTCAAAAAAACATGGACATTCCAACTTGTTCTTTTTATTCTCTTAAAGACAGTAGTACTAGACACAACTCTTCTTCCATCAGCAGAGTCTCAGTGAGTAAAGCCATCTTTCACTGAACAACCATATAAACAATTCACTTCCTCTGCTGTGAAATTGTTACATATGTGACATTGACCAAACACTGCCACCTACTGTCTACGAGACATTAACGCAGCGATCACAGGGGTCGCTACAAATATGCATGCATCTTGGACACTAATGGCGCTTTTCCACTGCATAGTACGGCACGACACGGTTCAGTTCAGCTCAGTTTTGGGGGGTTTTCCACTGGGAACAGTACCTGGTCCTTTTTTTAGTACCACCTCAGCCGAGGTTCTAAGCGCGCCGAACCGTTACCAAAATGTGACGTGTAAACTGCTGGTCACTGATTGGCCGGAGAAAATCGTCATTACTGCATCACTGGCTATTCTTTTCTTTAAAGGTACACACACGCGGAAGTTTGTGTCCCGTCTCTCCATCGCTGGACGCAGTTTGTTGCATAAGTGGATGAATGTTTCTTCAGACATTCAAAAGAGTGTTTGTAAAACCGGGAACAATCACATCCCACCACTCTGAAGCATGGTTAAATGTCCAAACAGATGGTCTGTTGCGGCGACTTTTTTGCAAAATGTGGAAGATCTGTAATATACAGAATCAGCATTTTAATGTTACACTGGCAGTTAAGTTCAGGCAGTAAGTGGCAGTAGAGGCGGCGCAACTATAACGACACGTGAATAATCCCGCCCACTCTAAAGCGGTACTAAACTGCAGTCGAAACGCAAACTGAGCCGAACCAAGGTGAGCTGTACTGAACCGTGCTGTGCCGTACTATGCAGTGGAAAAGCGCCCTAATATGACTAAGCATGTAAGTACCAAAAGGTACTTCCAAGAATGCCCACCGGGGGAGCTCTATCAAAAACCTCCCATGAGGGCCTCATAGAGTCTTTTTAAAATAAAAAGGTTTATTGTTTAAGAAAATGCTTTGACATAAAGGAGCTGCAGAAACAGTAAGGTAATCCCAAGTGAACAATGTCCCAAAGTCAATAAACAGAACATAAAGTTCTGGGAGGGCATCCTGGCTGGGACAGAACAAGGATCCTTACCTGGCCAGCAGGCCATTGGACAGAGGAAGACCATTTGTAATGGTTCCAAGACATTAGACAGCAGTCTAGCCAGGATATGATTCCCACAGATACCTACAGGGTATGCTGGGTGCTGTTGTCTCAGGGGGCAGCCCTGTTGGGTTCCATGGGGTCCACCACAGGATCGGGAATCCCAAACCTATGGGGTTTCAGATTTACATGGAAGTGCTTCCGAGCCAAAGCTTCATTGCATCGTAAGTACTTTAGGGTGTGGGATAAAAGGAGCATCCTCACTTCAATATGGGAGCCAGAATCAGGAGGAAGAGGATGAAGCTTGTGAGAGGAGCAGAGGAAGAGAGAACAAGGAGCTACAGAGCCACTCAAGTGCAAGAACTGTTGTTGTAGTGTGGGAAATGCTTGCTCGTGAAGAGTTTCACACCAGTTAAACCCTTTATTCACTGGCAAACTTGTGTTGGGAGTTTGTGGAGCTGTAACGCCCCGTGACGACCACAACATTAAGAAATCCAAATCACAATAAGCACAGAAAACCTCAGTAACTCACCATGGTTAAGCAAAATTGAAATGAGCTGCCAGGAACTGTGGGAGACTCTAAAGATTTATAGGGTGGACAGCAGTTCCTGGTGGTGATTGGCAGAAAACCTTGCTCCTTGGGGAGCCACCAACAAAACACAAGGAACTCGGCACAGGAACAGAGAACAAAGCACCATAATAAATGAAAGTGACATTAACATAAAACAATGAACCAAAAGTGAGTAAAAAAAATACATAACATGAGGCTATGAACCCAAGCCAGGAGAGGAACCCAGGCCTACATCTAACAGCATAGTACAGAAAAAAGAAATTCCCATTCAACTCAAATACATCAAAGCAGACAGCACACTCTTTTCTTTTTCAATAAAGGCTGATTTGTTTAGTGAGGTACAATATATAAATTACTCTGCATTAGGATACTGGAAAATAGCCAGCTTTGTAAGAAAAAATACAAAGAGTATTTATATCAGAGATGGTCAAACCCAGACTGGTGAATGAGTTGTGAGATTAACCCTGGCACCATCTATCATTCCACAAATCAGCTATAATACTTTTTGGAACCCAGGCCAAGCCTTTCTTAATGAGCCATGCACATGTTCGATCAGTCATATACTAATAGAACTGTCACTTACTGTCATACATTTCAAAAAATTATTCTGTAAGCTGACCTTGTACAATGTGAAAAATGGGGAATAGAATGGACGGGGCTACAGGAGAGCCACAGAGCCCTGCTGCTGAATTATTGTGTCACTACAGGCATCAGTGCAGGAAATTCATACACAGGGCAAAGGACAAAAATGCAAGATAAAATAAGTAAATTAATAAAGTGGATGTGCAAAGTGTTCACGCCCCATAACTTGCTGTGTTACAACCCAAAGCTAACATATTTAACATGTTCAATGTTACATTACATTTATTTATTTATTTAGCTTGAACGTTTATCCAAAGTGACTTACAACATTTGAGATACATTTCGTTTGCCCCCTGAAGTGACTTGCTCAGGGTCACACAGTGTCAGTGGCAGGATTTGAACCAACAACTTCAGGGTTTGAAGTCCTAAACCTTAGCCACTGTGCAACACTGCCTGCCTGCTTTTTTTTTATTTTTCATTTTTTTATTTATTGAAGAGAGCACTGCACTTTTTAGACACTTTACTTTTGCTGGTTTTAATAAAAGCACTGTGTTCACTTTTGGACAAGTTATTGGCAGTGTTGTGCATGAACTGGTTCAAAAGAGCACGTTCATTGAACAAGCTCGTTTTTCTAAGAACCGTGAACTTAACGTAATGTATTTGCAAGTGAAGAACTTGATTGTGAGGTAGTTCAATTTTATGTGACTTTCTGGATCTGGCTTAGGTCCAGATTAAGCGTTATGCCTTACTCTGTAATGTAGGGGTAGAGCCGACTCCGAATTTGGTATTTGGATAAGCACAGATAGTGGATTTTTAGGAATATTTATTCTGTATGAATTTTTTGCCATTTATTTGTATTAGGAAAAGATAACATAAAATAAAATAGGCACTGTCTGTGTCTGCCTGCTTGTGTTTAAGCTGCACCCCGGCTGACACGAGCGCGCAGTGAAGCTCCGGGTTTGCTTTTAGGAAAACGTTGTAATTTGCGTGGCCACTTTATATTTTTCCCTGTTGGACATGCAATATGTGACGTGATTTTTGACTGGTTAGTTCACCTACACACTGGTTCCAGAGTCACCATTTGTCCCACACAGTTGGAAACAGAGAGGTAATTTATATGTATACTTGCATCTATTTAATTTCTTCTTTGACCAGGAGGATATTAGCATATATGGTTATATGTGTTTGTTGCTGGGTATAACTCAATAAACTGTATTTAAATAAAAAAATTCTTAATATAAGACATTCAAAATTGAAAAAAAGTAAACTCATGGGTCATTTATTGTCAATCCTTAAAAAATACAAAATGAACTGAACATGAACCAGTTCAAAATTCAAAATCTGTGAGAACTGAGCTTTTAGCTAGTTCTTGTGAGGTGTGAAGTTGCACAACTCTGGTTATTGGTGGTAGCAGGTTCAAAAGGTTCCCTGGAAAGACACTGTAGTGTGGGGCCGACACACGTTTTCTACATGTATATTTTCTGGCTGGCATTCTTTCATTGTCAAAGGTGGCATGGTGATGCGTTATAAATACTTTGTCTGCCTCTGGCAGTTTATTTGGCATATTTAAGTACTTTTGGGCACATTTTATTTTTCTGTTCTTTTGTTTAAATCTGTTTACATTCTGTTTTAAAGCTCTATAAATGTATTTCATCTGCTCTTTAGGAGCTAGTTAAATACAAAGGAAGCACTTAAGCTCACATATTCATGTATAAGGCCTTTGGGTTCTCACTAAACAAAAAGATGTCAGATGTGTGAGGATCAGAAGGAAGAACTGAGTGAAAAGCAAGTAAAGGCTAAAACTGAAACTTAAAAAGAGAGGCATCAAAACCAAACCACAAATCAAAAATTAAAGACAAGGAGCAGAGCATATTTCAAGAATCTTCTTTCTGCATTTTACACTTAATGAAGTAGTGCCAAATGAATCAGTGCTGTTGTTTCTTGATAATAGTCTTCATCCACACACTTATAATACAGGACCGTCCATCCTACTGGGAACTAAAATTCTACTTACCATATTGAATCAATAAGAGATGCTATTTGTCACATAATTTCATACACATTGTTTTATATATACAGTAGCTCTTCAAAATGCAGAGAATAACATAAGAAAAATTAAAACTAGTTATACAAGCGGAGTGATTGAATTTCATCTTCATAACGTGCTAACATTATGACAACACTACACACTGGGATTGTGTGTCAGTCATCCTTGCCATTATGCTACAAGTCACAGTACAGTGGGCCGTCCAGAACACAACACTACATGCAGTTTAAAACATAACTATGGTTATATCTGTTAATCTAAGTCCACCCGTGAAATGTAAGAGGCTGTCGAGGTACAGGTCTGAGTAAAAGACAGAATGTCTGTGGGTCAACCCTGTCCTTGGTGATGAATTGATTTGCTGTGGAGGTTTTTCTGCAATCCATGGAGAGATATCTGACCTGAAACAGCACGGTGCAGGTGCTATCCGTGTCTGAGCAGCTAAACAGCAGATAAGACAGACTGGAATCGCTTGATTCCTTATACCTCGCTCACACTTCTCTCAGCGTAGACATGGTATGGTGTTGTTGTTTCATTAATTGTATGTTATCTACTGTAGCATACATTATAACCCACATTAGTGTATATTATTGTGGAATGAGTAAATCTAGGCAATAATCAGTGCAAATCTATCTTGTTAATATTTCCGTCCATTTGTATGAAGTTTAAGATAGTTGGACTTTTTTTTATAATTCACAGATGATAAACTCTAGAGCAATGTGATATTTAAAACATCCATATACATAATCAAATTCAGATACACAAGTTTTCTTCAGTCTATTCCTTGCTATTTAATCTGTACACATTTCCAATTCGAATTAATGACTTTTCCTCTCCAGGTAATGACTGAGGAGTGTATCATGCAGTTAAGCATATCCTAATACCTAACAGAGCTGACTGTATACAAAAGCTAACCAGAATCAGAATTTTATGTTTCTGTTGTTTAATATTTAGTTGTTTGTGTAATTGTTAATGCTTTTTGGTATGTTGTCTTGCAACTCAGCAGTCCAAACCATATGTGTTAATTTCCCACATGTTATCGTAACTCCCATGGTTGTTTGGTGGTTGTTGCATCAGTTACACAAAATTATTCAATAAATTAATTAAATAATTTAGTATGCATAGGCAAGCGATTATTAAAATTGCTTTGTTTTAGAATTTAATCAGTGAGTTATTTCTGCATTATACAAAAATATTAAAATGCATGAAGGAAATAAAATAAATTAATATGTAGTTAATTTTGATTTAATCCTGATTACATTTTTTAATTGAACAAGGATCACTAGTTTTTGTATTAAATATTTTATTGACCTTGTAAATTAGAATATAATTAATTAAATAACTACAATAAATACAGCAACGATGCATTGACATTTACAACTGGCTCAAAATGCGGCTGCAAGGCTTCTAACTGGAAGTAGCAGAAGCCAACACATTACACCGATTTTAAAAACCCTACACTGGCTGCCGGTTAGATTCAGAATCGATTTTAAGATACTCTTCTTAACCTATAAGGCATTAAACGGTCTAGCCCCCGCCTATTTGAGTGTCTTGCTCCATCGTCACAATCCTCTTCGTGTTCTTAGATCCGCAGATCAGTTGCTCCTAACCGTTCCCAAGGCACGTTTTAAAGCTTGTGGTGAAAGGGCTTTCTCCGTCTGTGCACCCAGGCTCTGGAACTCCCTACCTTTAGTGGTTAGGCAAGCCGCCTCAGTCGCCACATTTAAATCACGCCTAAAAACACACTTCTTCACATTGGCTTTTAATTCTTAACCTGTTCTCATTTCCACTTGCTTCTTCCTATTTCTCTATTTTATTGGGTCCTCTGACCTGTTTTTAGTATCTCTGTTTTAATCCTCTCTTAATGTTTGTTTTTAATATTTTGTTTTTAGTCTTGCTTCTTTTTAACTGTACGGCACTTCAGTCAGTTGTAATGCTATGTTTTTAAGCGCTCAACAAATAAAAATGGTATGGTATGGTATGGTATTAATTCTTGCTGAGCATCTGCAGGAGAAGATGAAGGTCAAAGTGATCAGAAAGCGTCAATAAAAGACAGAACTTGTGGCTCAGCCATGTACCAAAAAGGGGCAACAGGTTTGCAAACATTAAACTTCATGGCCGTATTGAAGGAGTTAATAGAATAGGACACTGAGACAAATGGGGGTCCAGTCAGCACTGGCATAACACGAAAAGATGAGCCTCCCTGTTACTTTGAGGACTGAGCATGAGAGAGCTCACTGTTTAGTCATTCAGTCATTTTTGAACCCACTTAGTCCTGCACAGGGTCATGTGGGTCTGCTGGAGCCTACCCAGTTGACATAGGGCACGCACAAGGCAGGAACAAACCCTGGCCAGGGGCGCACACACACACACCCTAACTACACACTACAGCCAATTTAGTATCATCAGTCTCCCTAACCTGCATGTCTTTGGATTGTGGGAGGAAACCAAGCTCAATGGTACTCAATTCAAGTTGACACCCTGCGTCGATGAAGTGCAAAGTCTACATCATACAGAGATACGGCAAAGACGAAGAAGAACATTAATTCAAAATTATTCTTCTTCATTTACCAGATGGCTTTATTCAAGTTCAGATCAGGTCCCACTCTCTGGAAATGATCCTCTATCTGCCGTTGCCAGGTGTTATTATGTGGGCATCCTCTTGGCCTGTTCCAGCCACTTGGGTCCTCAACAATGAGGATCCTGCAAGCTGCATCACCCTTGGGGAAATCTCGTCACATGGCCGCAGTGCCGTAACTGACTTTTACTCAAAATGCAGGTAATGTGCCTCACTTGGAACTCCATCAGCAACCACTCATTTGACACAAAGTCAAACTAGCGGTACCCAAGGATTTTCTGGAGAGACACAGTACCAAAAGAGTCCAGTCTTCATCTCAGGTCATTGGCTAGCGTCCATGTCTCGCAAACATATAGCAAGACAGGAACCACCAAAACTGTAAAGACTTGGACCTTCCTCCTTTTGCAGATATTGGGAGCACCACACACCCTTTTCCAGCAATCTCATGACCTCCCATGCTCTCCCAATCCGCCTACTGACTTCATAGGAAGAGTCACCAGAGACGTGAATGTCGCTGCCGAGGTGAGTAAACCACTCAACAAGGTTGACATTCTCTCCGTAGAGAGAAACACTGCTGATGGTTGTGCCCATGAGGTCATTGAAGGCCAGGACACTTGCAAGCCTAGACACTCAGATTCCTATCCAAGTTGATTTATAAAAATAATCATGATACAGTACATGTAACATACCTCAGTGATTAGAAAGTAAGGCACACATTTAAACAAATAAAACATCTGCCCAGATGTGAACAGGTCAGCAGAGTCAGTGCCAGGCTTTGTGCGATCAGTGCCAGCCTACAGACAGACAGAGTGTGAAGTAAAAGAGTGCAGAATTGTTTGGTGCATGCCAAGCAAGGCTAAATACACCACTGCCATCGACACTCTGAATTAACAAGTCTGAAGACAAACAATGTGCTCTTTTTCTCTTGAGCTTCCTTTCATTTAACATTGTACTTCAAAAGTGGCACAATGTTCAGTTTTACGTCTTCTCAACAGGCTCCAATAATGCATTTTGTTTTTTGCTTTCTTTTTGTGTCAGTCCTTGTCTGCTTAATCAAACTCTAAATCTTTGTTTAACCTGAAAAACCTGGGCAGGAGGAAAATAAAAGCACATTGTTGAGGTGCTCTGACCCTGCTGGCAAAGCTACTGACACAGTTTTATAAGAAAGCTTGCTGCCAAATTTTGGAAAGGCTCTAAGGTGATTTAAAACATTATAACCTCATGGGGAAGGAATAACACATCCGTCCATCCATTATCCAACCTGCTATATCCTAACTACGGGGTCACTGGGGTCTGCTGGAGCCAATCCCAACCAACACAGGGCGCAAGGCAGGAAACAAACCCCAGGCAGGGCGCCAACCCACCCAGGGCGCAAGGAATAACACACTTCAGGATAATTTAGACTGATAAGGATTCTGACACAATGTGGTTCAAATAATCCATTCATATACTCATTTATGACTCCACATATCATATTCCAGATTGTGGACAGCTACTGCCTACAACTCCCTCGCTCATTAAAAGAAAGACATGATGAGCCATCTGCTTGCTAACTCTGAATTGTTTAAACTAAGCTCACCGCCAATGACAGTGCATCATATACAACAGGAGGAAGGGGTGGCAATGCAGAATCAGCAGAACTGTTACAGAAGAACAGGGTGTGTTGCAGCACCCCAAACACATAACACAATAGCACGGAAATAAATTCTGGTGTATAACAAAGGGTTTTAATTGTGTGAAACTCTTTCTCACATAAGTGTTTCCCACACTACAGATTATACTCTACAACAACAACATTTATTTACAGTATATAACACACTCTATATACTCTATCACTCCTTCCGTCTCTATTCTTCACTCCTCTGCTCCTTCAGGCAAGCTTTGTCTTCCTCCTCCCGAGTCTGGCTCGCCTGAATGAAGGAGGGTGATTCTTTTATGTAAAACCTGGGAGTACTTCTTCCACAAACACCACAAACGCTGTTTAAAGGAGTCTAACAGCATGAGGGGGAAGATTCTCTGGTCTGATGAGATTAAAATTGAGCTTTGGGCAGAACTCCAAGCACTATGTCTGGCATTGCTCATCACCTGTCTAATACCAACAGGACAGTGAAGGAGGGAGGTGGCAGCATCATGCTATGGGCGTGCTTCTCAGTGGAAGGGAAGAGAAGACTGGTGAGTCAAGTCAACTTCAATTTTTTTTTAATCATCTTTAAAACAACAGTAGTTGACCAAAGAGCTATACAGTGCCCATAAATATGAAAATAAATATATAAAGCAAATAAATACACCAAAATATATAAATTAATTAAAAAAAAACAGTACTGTCATGCATGTTTAAAAAGCAAAGGCAAAAAGATAGGATTTGATAATGGATTTAAAAGTGCCCAAAATTGGCGCTGACCTACGCTGCAATACCCCAAAGCTTAGGGGCAGCTACAGCAAAGGCACGGAGCCCTCTAAGCTAACTCGGCACGACCAGTAGCTTCTGGTTAGAGGATCTCAGTGATCTCGAGGGAATTAAGGGTTTAAGAGGTCAGTAAGATGAAAGGGGGCCAAACCATTCAGACCTTTAACACAAACACTAAAATTTGAAACTCCATCCTGTAACGAACAGGAAGCCAGTGAGGAGAAGCTCAGATTGGTGTGATGTGATTCACTCCTTCTGTCTCCTCTGCTCCTTCAGGCAAGCTTTGTCTTCCTTCTCCCGAGTCTGGCTCACCTGAATAATGGAGGCTGTTCCTTTTATGTAAAACCTGGGAGCACTTTCACCACAAACGTTTAAATGACTCTAAGAGCAAGAGGAAGAAGATTCTCAGGTCTGATGAAATAAAAACTGAGCTCTTTTGACATTTAAACTAAAAAAATTTAGTGACATCCATATTTTAACGTCTTTCAGACATCCCGGTAAGTATTAAGAGAATTTGTTACTGTATGCTCAGTTTCAGTGGAAGATGTATCTGTGTATCATCTGCGTTAGAACTTGAGAGGACAAATGCAGTCAAATATAGAGAAGTCCTTGAAGGAAACCTGCTTGAGAGTGTGTGCAACCACAGACTCCTTTCAGCATGACAATGACCCAAAGCATACAGCCAAGACAACCCTGCACTGGTTTTGGGACAAGTATCGGACTGTTCTTGAGTGGTCCAGCCGAAACCTAGACCCCACAGAACATCTGTGGAGAGGCCTAAAGATGGCAGTTCAGAGACGTTTACCATCCAGTCTAATACAGCGTAAATTAGGTATTCACCAGGAAAAGGGAAAAAACTGTCCATATCCAGGTGTGCAAAGCTTGCAGAAACTTACCAAAGAAGACTCAATACTGCGATTGCTGCCAAAGGGGCTTCTACAAAGTACCGAATTAGTGGTGTGAATGCTTATATGAATGAGAGATATCTGTTTTTGATTTTTAATAAATTTGCAAACCTCTCTGAAAACTGTTTTTACTTTGTCATTATGGATTATTGACTGTAAATGAATGGGCAAAAACAGCAAATGTAGTAAATGTACAACAAAGTAACGTGACCTGAATACTTTCTGAAGTCACTGTGTGTTAGGATACGTTGCGTTGCATATAATAAAAGGAAGACACGAGTTTTTAGACAGGTACTTGTATTCACTAATCAGAATGCTGGAGAGTAGAAAAATGTTGCATATTTATTAGCACATGCAATTAAAAATGTTACTGTACTCTATACACTTGACAATATTAACCCTATAATTCTACAAATCTGTTCCTGTCCTGGTAGTAATAAGTGCAATACAGGAAAAATAAAGATAAACCACTATGGAAGGTGAAATAACTTCTATTTAAGAGTTTAAAAAAAGAGTTAACTGAAAGTTGTATTAATGCATTGTAAGATATTTAGCTATACTGTACATGTTTTCTCCTTATCTAAGAGAGGTTAGTTGTATGCTGTGGCTACTAGGGGGTGTCACTGAACTCCAAACCCCAGACACAACTACACAGAGACAGTCCTGGGTTCAGATAAACTTATTTCACTGACTTTGACCGGCTTCTTTTGACTCCTTTGTGTTTCTTTAATGCTCCACACCTCCCAATAAGCTTTGTCCACCACCTCCCAGCTCCAGCTCCCCAGGAAAAGCAGAGGGCTCCCTTTTAAACCCAACCTGGAAGTACTTCTGGTACCAAACCATCGTCTCTGGGAAGAACTTGTGGGTTAAGCGAACTTGAGCGTTCATTTCCTGATAGCACCCCCTGGCAGCACACGAAGAACCCAACATGGCAGTCCAATGGAACCACAACTCCCATGCTGCATCCACACTGGGGCTCACCACAAAGGGACGCTGCCACTCAGTGTATCAGGGAAATGACCATGGCATTAGAGGTCACATATGTGGACTCCCAACCGGTAAAGGAATCACTACCCACTATGGTGGCCTCCCAGCTGGGTGAGGGATTCCTATCCATTGCTGCCAGGATGCCATTCCTGGTGCACCAGCTGCTGCAGTGCCCCTCCATGACTGCATCCTGGCCGGGAGGAGGAGTGTCACATCTTCCATTCAGACCTTCAGATCAGTCGTACTTACCTCCAGGCCTGGTAACGGAAGGGAGTCCATCCTGACTAGGATGTTGGTCCATCCATTATAGTGCATATTAGAAATCATTGGCAATATACTGCATAAACACCACCACCATAATTGTCTGACTTTGCAGTGCTTCTTATACTGGGCTGTGCTCTCTGCTGGCATAATGAAGACCCTCTTAAACCTTCACGGCTATGGTGTCCAGTCAAGTAAAATAAAGACCGATTTTAAAAATACAGTAACCAACATTCAGTCCATCCCACCATCAAGGGAATAAAATACAACAAAACAGTTCACTACACGGCTTATGATTTATAAAGTTTAAATAACTGACAAGTTAATGTGGAAAAATGAATGGGCCTTCATCACATAAGAAAAAAGAAAAAGCCCAGCACTACATTAGAGAGAAATCAATAGAAAACTGACATTAACAGAAGGTCTCTAAATAAAGATGGCCACTAAGAGCCCAGCCGAGCATAAAAAGCAGTGCACAGTATTGACTACAATGCGATTTCAACTGACAACACCAGCGATCCCATTTAGGAGACACAACGTTGAAAGTCTTAAAGCCTTCCATCCTTCAATTTTTCATCCAAGCTGAGGCTAACATAAAACATTCAGGGGTCATGTTTAATGGACACTAATCTATTTAGGGGTCCGGTTTCTGCCTGTTGCTGCTGCTGTAGGATGCTTTGTCTCATTGTGACCAAAACCTGCATTGCTTGAAAAGCAAACTGGATGGTTAAGAGGGTGTATGTGCCTATTTGGTTAAATTTTCAAGTGAAGGTGTATTTTCTGAATCTGTTAATTTTAATGGAGCATATTTGATTATTCTCAGCAGCCATACCACCTGCACTTCAGAACAGGTCATCCACCTGAAGCTAAACATGTCTGGGCCCGGCTTGTACCTGGATGTGAGACTATCCAGGTAAAGCTTATTGCTGGAAGAGGTGCTGGTGAGGTAAGCTATGGGATGTGCTTACCTTGTGTTCTGTGTGTGGACCACAATGCCTCAAGTGCAGTGACAGGGACGCTGCGCTGTTAGATATGGTGGCATCCTTTGGATGAGATGTAAAACCGAGGTCCTGACTCACTGTGGCCATTAAAGATCCCTGGGCATCCTTCATAAAGAGCAGGTTTATCCCATTGACATAGTTAATGGGATAACCATGGCCTAGTCATTGTGCCGCCCTAATCAACCCCAGTCTCTAATTGTCTCTCCCTCTCTTTATCCACGCAGGTGGTGCAGTGGTAGTGCTGCTGCTTTGCAGTAAGGAGATTGTGGGTTCGCTTCCTGGGTCCTCCCTGTGTGGAGAGCGCTTTGAGAAGTGAGAAAGGTGCTACATAAATGTAAAGAATTATTATTATTATTATTTGCTAGCTAATAGCTAATGTGTGGTGAGTGTACTGGCACAAGAATGGCTGCTGACTCATTATCCAGGCGGGTGCTACTAATTGGTGGTGGTTAAAGTGGCTCCCTGCTAAGTAAACCACCTTGAGTAGCAAGAAAATTGCCATATAAATGTAATTAATTAATTATTATTATTACAGGATTATAGAGAATCAAAGCAGTCAAGGGTATAAAATAAGAACTGACCCCCTGGACAGGATACCAATCTAAAAGCATTTCTTTGGACTGAGGGAGAAGACCCACTCAAGAAAATAAACCAGAATCCAAAAGCTGTGGGACAGCAGTGCTGATCATGGCACAAACGCTAACAAAAATGTAACGTCACTGATTGACTGACGGAATAAGCAGTCATGGGCATTCATTGACAATAGCTGCCTCTTCTATTATTAGTCTGGCTGGTTTGAGAACTGTTAGAAAATTTGTCTAATGACTTACTGAACCAACGCTGCTGCCTCACAGTTCTACAAGGCTGGACTTGAATGTTGTGCTAAGGGAGGCCTGTGCGGAGTGTGCACATTCTCCAGGTGGTGCGAGCACACTACTATAAGAAACAGGGTGTAGATCTCCAAAAAATCCACAAACAAGGCCTATCCTGGGCAGCAAGACCCCACACTCCACAGGCTATCAGACCTTAAAGGGGCCCTGGCTTTCAAAATTCCAAAAAACTTCTTTAATATTCAAAACTATACAACTGAAATATACAAAAATGCGCTTCTTAGAATTCAAAACCTTTGGCTAGGAAGGACAAGGCCAATTAAGTATTTTCAAAACTGCAGACATGTATTTAGAAATAACTTACTTATAGATTAACTTAAATTAATATTATATTAATATTAAACTTATATTAATAACAATATTGATTTACGTGTGCTGAATCCACTTCTCTACTATTAACCTTTTGCATGAGATATCGAATTCAGAGAAAAACTGTTAAAAAAATTCTTTGATTTTCTTTAAAAAAATATACTTTTGTGTATAAATATTTTTCATATTCAGGATGTTATCTGAGGTATATTTTGAGCTGATAAAAGGCAGGTCTTTCTCGTTCTTAACAATAGTTGAGATGACAACAACCCAAAATCAAGCATTTGCTACCTTTTTTTGCTCTCGTTAAGTGTTTTTTCTCTATTATTATTCCTTTAAAATAGAATTTATATTTAGAAGATTAGAAAGATGCATTTTTATTATCCTGGACAGAGAGAGAGTGGTTGTTTAAATGGTTTTTACAGAAATATGCAAGGCTGGGTTGATCCATCCTTTGTCTTGACCAGTGATCAGATATGCAAATGGTAAAAGAGTACACAGCCTTCATTTATTGAAAAAAAAGCATATACTACACATTTCTTGTGAATGCAAACTTTGAGGAGCAAGTTAAGGATCTTCATTCTTTCTGTCTAACACTTGGGGGCAACACGTCTTTAAAAATCCTTTTCCTGCACTTTCATTTGGTGTTTTCACCTGAGACTATGGGGAGAGGTTCCATCAAGACATTGTTGAAATGCAGAGATGTTATACTGGAAAATGGAGTGAGTCTGTGTCAACAGCCATCGTGAAATACCTTCCGAGGATTATAAGAAGAAAAGACTACCAAGTGACAACTTTGTGTAACTATTATACATATGTATATGGTGGCTACCAGGGGACACATCAGCTTCCTGAACATGCAACACAAAGGCTCAGACACAAGTGCTGCACTTAACGAGAGGATTTTTACTCCATGGGAAACTCTTCACCAGAATCGTTTCCCAGCTCCCGATGGCAGCTACAAAGCACACAGTAATAAAGCACTCAGTAACTCTCTTCAATGTCTCCACCTCCTCCTCTCCTCACAGCAAGCTTCATCCTCCTCCTCCTCCTAACTCTGGCTCCTGGAGTTGTAGCAGGCAGCTCCTTTTATGTTACATCCAGAAACACTTTCGGTGTCCTGAAACTGTGGTTCGGAAGCGCTTCCGTTTGAGGTGGAAACCCGACTAACAAGGGCTCAGCCGTCCCTGCAGCACCACCTGGTGGCACTCACGGAACCCAACAGGTCTGAGTCAACAAATTCCAATTTCCCTGTGTGCCCGGAGGGAATCCATGTCAATGCAGTATCTCGGGGGTTCTGCCATCTAGTGGCATGGAGGATATAAAGCCCTACATAAACGGTCTCCCTCTTCCTTCAATGCCAAGGTAAGGTTCCCAGCCATCCTCCACAATATCTATATATATTAGCTATCCCCAGCAGCTCCTCCTGCGTAGTAGTGAAACAGGACAAACTTTAAAAAATCAATAAACAAACAGGTATCACTAGCTAAGCGGAGGCAAGGTACGGTCCAAAATATGGCAAGCGGTAGACCAAATCGAACTGAGGCTGGCGCGTGAGTGAGGTGGGCCCCGCACATGCTCCCTACTCCTAACGTCACACTTCTCCCTCCATGCCCTCAGCCTCTGTCTCAGAATAGAGTGAATACAATCGCTCTTGCAAGCAAACTATGATAATTAGTGTGATGACAGAAGTCGCAAAATCAACTGGAATGTAAAAGCAAATTAAAGAAAAAAAACCTGATCTACATCCGTTAAGTAGTTATTTTGTGAAAAAACGGACAGGCATACAGACAGACGGACGCTGGATTTTATATATATATATATATATACTAGCAAAATACCCGCGCTTCGCAGCGGCAAAGTATTGCCTTAAAATTTTTATTAAGAAGAAAATTAAACCTTTATAAACTGAGGGAAAATATACAAATAATTATTTGTTAAGGATCTCTTTGTATACCACATTGTGAGTTTGGCCCTCCGGTTGTAATATGACTCCTACTGTCTACCACCATACTTGGCAGCTTATTCCAAGTGCCTATGGTTCTCTGTGTGATGAAAAACTTCCTAATGTTTGTGCGAAATTTCCCCTTAACAAGTTTCTGACTGTGTCCCTGTGTTTGATGAACTAATTTTAAAATAACAGTCTTGATCCACTGGAGTAATTCCCTGCATACGTTTAAACCCTTCAATCATGTCACCTCTTAATCTCCTTATGCTTAAAGTGAAAAGGCTCAGCTCATAAAGTGAAGGTCAGGCTGGCTGGATGGATGCCTCAGTAAGCTGAGTGAGGTGCTGCTTCATGTTGTTAGTTTGAAGGGGTTTGTGAATTGATCTACCCATAAAATAAATGGCCAACACAACTCATTCTGGCAATATATTTACACCCAGGTTATAGACTAACTTCGCTCTTGAAGGGTTATAATCTGTCAAAAGCCTCAGTTACATTTTAAATCTTTTAACAAGACTGTCCCCTTATGACCCAGAATTAAATTATGTGTCCTAAGAATAAAAAAAAGAAACTGAAGCCAAGGCATGTGTGAAGCTCCCACGGCCAAATTTGAAAAAGTGAACAATAATGGGGTTATTCACTTGTTTAAATACTTATATGTTTTTAATATGCACAGATGCTGCCCAGATTACACACTACGCCACACCTGATGACCCTGAAGTGTTACCTTTGAAGGCCCGCCGGCTAAAACGTTACAGTAAAGACGAGACGTTGTCCATAAATCAAAGTGGTTTGCTGTCCTTGGTCTGAATATTCATTTACCGCTACTGGAAATGTCACTTTCAAATATAAAGTTATGCTTCATACAAAATGAAAGGGATCTTGTTATGAAGTTAAACCGACCATGAACATATACATTTGTTCTTCCCCTTTCCCAGCCTTACTCATTATGCCGTGTTTCTCAATGCACTTCATTTCACTCAGTCAAATAAATCAACTCCATTCAAGATGACAGCCTCATCAGGCTTCTTTCAATATTTTTTCACATGGCTGGACATGGCCAATGGATTCCTAAATTTGTTCAGTTTGTCTTTTGAGTAATAACAGATGTCAGTGGGCACCCCCTTGACCACTGGGTGCCCTGCACAAACGCCGGCTGCAGCTATTTGTTTTTCTCTTTTCCTATAAAGTATGTGGGCTTCCACATACAAACAAGGGAAGGTTAGCAAACAGTGGAGCGCCGCTGGCTGCAAGCTTCCACGCCTCCTAGACTTGTGTTACGCGAACTGGAGGCTGTAAATTGACCCCGAGATGAGCATTTCTGAAACTTGATCTATTTTATTTTTATTTTCCTCTGCACTGTTGTCAAGTGGCCATATCATAATTTAAATGTTGTCACAATTTCATGATAATCAGACTGACGTTTGCTCCGTTTTACTGTGTGCTCGAGGGTTTATTTCATTTTGTCATTTTTTTTATCAGTGGAAACTAGAGCGAGCACACTGGTCCTGCATTTAATGAACGGAGCCACACAAAAATCAACTTTAATGAAGCAGGAACTGTAACTCAGAATTGGGTACAGAGAATGGATGGATGGATGGATGAATGAATATTACTGCTATTTCAAAATACAGTAAAACCTCGATTATCTGTAAGGGGTCGGGACCAAGGCCATGACGGATAAGAGAAAAGATGGCTATCTGAACAGATACTTTAGAAATGATATACAGTTACTTAGTTTAACAAATAGTCAAATTTATTTACAAAGCAGAACCATATTAACAAAATATAATATAGTATTAACAAAATCAATTCATTCATTTATTTAAAAAATGCCTGGCCAGTGCCAGTTGTGCTCATATGTTAACACAGCCCTGGTATTGAGTGGTGCTGGGTGAGGAAAAAAAACGAATTGAAATGATTTTAGCACAAGACTGCAACATAACAAAATATAAAAAGTGAAGGGGTTGGAACACTCTCACTCTATATCCCTTTGAATGTAATATTAAATGTGTTAATTTATAAAGTTTCACCAATGAGACAATCTGAAGCTTATCTTAAAAGGAATCTTTTCTTTTGACTTAAATGCAGAAATGCTCAAAGCCAAATCAGAGCCCTTCCATCACGTCAAACCAATCCTGAAACACAGTATGTGATGGGCAGCCATGGCCATTACCTGGCTGGGGCGCCAACTGCATGGAAAGACCGGAAGGAGAGAGCATTGGCAGGGCAATGCCTTCCTCAGGACGCTAGAGGGCAGCTCTCCTGTGCGGTTGTGGCACCATGGATTCCCGAAGTTGGAGTTTGGCACAGCCCTGATGGGTTCCATGGGGGCCACCAGTGGAAGCTGCAGAGCCCTTCATTGGGGTCTCACCACACCTGGGAGGTCTGATTAATGAGCCATCATAAAAGGAGTCGCCTCACTCCATTCGAAGAGCCAGAGTCGGGAGGAAGAAAGATGAAGCTTGTGAGGGAGGAAAGGAGTGGGAGGCTTAAAGACTGGAAATCGACAACTGAAGGAAGGCCTGTGCTGTGGGGAGCAGAGAAAATGGCAAGCTGTAAATAAAACACGAGTGCTGGGCTGGAACCTGTGTCTGCCTGCCTGAATCAGGTTAGGGCAGCTGTACGAGCCCCGGTGGTCCACAACTACTAAATAATAGCATTTCTTCTGTTCAATCAAAAGCAGGCATTTCAAAATAATGAATCACGGCCTTTGTTTTCAGGGCTTCATGTATGACCATCATCCAATCAGTCTACAAAGCTACATTATTGAAAACTAATTTTGGTGGTTGAAAGAGAGCAAGATGCAGAGGAGAGGAAGATATGGGAAAAAAAAAAACGATTGGCTATGGCAACCCCTAATGGGAGCAGCCAAAAGAAGAAGTCAAGCAAAATCAGAAGGGCTCCTTGGACAACTGATGGCAAACCTATGAACACTCCCATCTGCCCTGAGGCATTAATGGCTCCAATGAAGACAACAGAAACACTTTGATGATTATGGAGATCCAGAAAACCATGCCAGCTCCATACAGTACACGACAATCCATGCCAGACTTAGACTTGTGACCCACCTAAAAAAAAAAATGAATAAATAACAAGAGCCCTCTGAGCTCCATCTCATTGAAATGATGTCGTCCAAGTTCTGTCACACTGAAATGACTTGCTATACAACAAAATAATAAAGTTGTAAGAAATGTAATATGCTACATTTATGCCGTGCACTGTTGCCTTCTCGCCTGACTGTTACTGATATTCAGTAAAAAAAAAAAAAAATGAAATGAATTTATCTGAACTATATGAAATATTGCTGACAAAATGTGCGCTTGTAATGAATGAAACCCAAAAGGAAATATTCTTTCCATATTACTGTGTGGATCATTTTAAAAGTAAGCAGATTTCATATCCAGGGTTGTAAGTAAAGGGGAACAGCTTTGGAAAAGCATGACTCTCAGGACGTTGGCATCACGCTGAATCTTATGGCTACTGACAGCTCAGGTTTCTCTTGTTTCTTCAGCACAAATTAAGGTAACTGGCGTCCCATCCTAGGGTGGTTCTTGCCCTCAACTCGATGCTGCTGGGTTAGAAATTTACTTCCTGAAAACCTTTAACTACAAGATTGTCTCATGGCAGATCAGTGAAGCTGCTGATCATCACTGCTGGCAACTATTCAACAAATACTCACTAATCTTCCCTGGGGTACGTAGGTAACCCAACATGAGCAGATGATCAAAGTATGCCAAGTGAATAGCCAGCGAAGGAGGTAAGTCAAGTTAAGCTGAGTCCTGATTAAATTCAAAGAATGTATAAAGCCTGAGGATGAGCGCCTTGATGGAGTGGTCTGCACTCCCGCAGGACTCATGAGACCCAATGCAATTGCTTACGACATAGGGTTGGCTTTCTGTATCGCGGTCAGGAGCTAGTGCCTGGGAAATGAAAGTTAAATTTAAAACTGAACCTACATTCATTCAATATATCAGTTACGATGCATGCATACACTGCCTTGCACACAGCCTTCTCAAGATTGCAGAGCCTGTAGATCAGGGCCATTTCTGGGCATAAGCAGTCTAGGCCCTCTAGTAGTCAGGGCACATAACTGCAGCCCCATGTAGATATTAAGATCTTTATTTTGTTTAGAAACATTTGCCCGGACTGGAACACAACAAAATGTTAATGTTGTGTGCCCTGCACTGTCTGCACTATGCACAGCACAATCTGTTGCCCAGAAATGGTTTGGGTGACACAACATTTTTTTAAACAATACAGACCTACGAACACTCGGACTCAAAGCGAATGTCTGATTATATTCTTTTTGCATACTAGCGATACTTGTTCTTAAAGTATGACAACCTACGTAGTTCAACAATAGCACAAACAACAACAATGATGATGATGGTGCCAATAATAATAATCCTCAAACTATAGCATAGAAGAGACAGACATGGCGAAATAAAACAATCAAATCGACAACAGGTCTGTAGCTCTTGAGTGAATTGCTAAAAGCTGATTTAACCCAAACTGTGATTGTCTCTGATATGGACATATATTAAGACTTGTGTTAAAACTTAGCAAATATCATCCTCTGTTGCTCACCACCTTTTGTGAGATTCACTCTGTGTACACAAAGGCCTTGTTCACACGGGCGTTAAGTTTTTGGATAAACGAACTTGCTCTGAACGTCCTAGACGTTTATGTTGCATTTTGTGGTGCCGATCGATTGACTTCTACACCGGCGTTCGTTTGTCTCTGTCTAACGCCAGCCTGCAGCCCAGATTGTAGTTTGTGTGTTAACCTGTGGAGGCAGTGTCGGGAACTGCATATGAAAGCCCTTGTCGTTTTATTTGAGGTGCCTCCTTTCAATATGGACCATTTTGCTATGTTAGATATTAATCTTCTTGTTTTAAAAATACTCGTAATACTGCGACGTAGGGAGAGAAAAAAATCACCGCCGCTACTGGGTTCATCCGCTGACTGCACAACGTCGGGTTAAAGGAAGTTTTTTTGTGCTTTATGAAGGAATGCGAAAATTTCCGCGCAAGTTTTTTAATTACTGTCGGATGTCGGTTTCCACTTTTGATTGTCTGCTGCAGCTGGTGCAATACCACATTGCACGCCGATCAACCAATATGCGACTTGGTGTTAGCCCCGAAGAGAGACTACTTGTCACTTTGAGTTAAGGAAACAGTAGTCGAGTGTGCGCTTACACCGGTGTTATGCACTGAAATGCTCCCCCCCGCCATGGATTGCCCCCCCTACATAATCGTTATCAAATATTATATTAGAACATAAATTAATAGGTTCATGGTTTACAAATTACATGAGACAATAAAATAAAATAAGCAATATGAAAATATATATCCGCTCCTCCAAAGCGTAAAATAAATGCGCAGAAAACGAACTAGAAGCGGTTTCCTTGCGTTCGTTGGGTCTTGAACGCCAAGAAAAAGCTGCATGCAACGTTTTTTTGATGGCGTATAAACACGCTGCTAAACAAACGCACGTCACCAAAGCCCGTGTGAACACTCTCATTGACTCCTACGTGTAGAAAACACTCGGCGCTTGATCCGCTCACGGACGCTTCTGACGCAAAAAACGCTCGATTTTAACGCCTGTGTGAACAAGGCTTTAAGCAGTTGTCCTTTTTTTGGTAAAGGCAGATAGCATTATTTGCATACACGAGCATACTGTCAATTGGAATTGTGGGTAAAGATTCCTAATTAAAGATAATCATTATATTCTCAGTTTCACTGAATGTTGTCATTACGCTAAGTTTTCAATTTATTTTAGTAATTTAAACAACATATAAATGTTACGGTAATGTGAAACAAAAAATCAAAATTACATTTGGAATGTCACCATCATCAAAAGTCACACTCTTAGTTGGTGGTTTAAATAGACAACTCTAGAAATGAAACTGTAGTTTCAGCAATAACTATGTTTTTTTTCTCTTACTTTTCTTTAGAGAAATGTTAAAAGCAATAAATGAACCCTACTAATACAGCCCGGTTCCTACTTATTTTCTGAAATGGCACCCCTCAAGAGCGCATTTCTTGAGTCTTATAAATAGACGTTGCTATAACTCAACATTCTCAAATTGTGAATTCGAAGCCCTAAATACTTTGTTGTCCCCAGTCCTGTTTAACGGGCTCAATGTAAGGGTCTGGCAGTGATGATTCCTCTCAAATCAAAGGGGGTGGCGGGGCACCATTTACAACTTCGCCTAGAGCAGCAAAAATTCTTAGAACCGCCTCTGCCTGGCACAGCCTTACATCCACTGCGGCAGAAACAATATTAAAAAAGGAGAGTACAAGACTGCAAAACTCAGTAAAGGGAAGTCTGACATTAGGCAGTCATTTTCACTTGTTATCGATGGAAAGTAACTGCCGCTTGCTTGCTGTGATAAATGTGCCAACATACAGTGGACACAAGTCTGGCACCTCAGGTTTAAAGCGCTATGTGTGCGCATTAGTGATGGTCAAACTAAACTGACATTAAAGTCAAACCTGTCAAAAGTGACAACTACTGTAATGCTAAAAGTGAAGCCCTGGATAAAGGTGTGGATTTTGTTTTGAAGGATATTAGGCTTTACGACACCGTGTCTGCTGAGGGCTGATATTCAACTTCCGCAGTACCTGGTTGATACGGCAGCCATTGGAAAGTCTTAAGGTTAAACAGTTACTGCCTCATCTGATGACTGCATCGTGGCCCGGGGTACAAAAAGCCAAAAATTGAGAAAGGACATGACATGCTAGAGACATGTGTACTGTCACAACTGATATTTGGACCGAAAACTTTGTAAAAACCTCTTTCATATCTGCTAGCATCCATTATACTGTATTAATGAGAGCTCCAATCAAGTGTCAAGGATGCTTTTTGCAACCCGTTTGAAGGAAGTATGGTGAAAATGGGTAAAAACATTCACAATTTACACTTAACAGTTTTCAGAATTGACTATTACTGCCCGAGGAGCAAACACGATCACTGGCTTTGCATGGCAGCACCCGATTAAACTGTAGTGCCCACATTATTAACACAATTCTCTCAAGTGCTTTTACACAAGCAATGATGGAGAAAGGACACAAACTTGCACAGCTTCTGGCTAAGATAAAAAAAAAGTTAGTCAGGTATTTTATTTTAAACATACTGGACCGGTGGTTCTGCGTGTCGGTCTTGGGGGCCCACTGTGGCTGCAGGTTTTTGTTCCAACCAACGTCTGTTTTTAATTGGACTGCTTCCCTATTGAAGTGATCTGTTATTACCCAGTTTCTGTGTTTTGGAGTCAATGTAAAAATGATGAAACTAAGTTTGGTCAATTTTTATTAAAATGTACTAACAGGTACAGTATATGGGAAATTAATTTTTTACTTTTTTTTACAATATTTTCATCCTGATTTTCATTGTTCTTTTCCAGGCTTTCTGGTTACTTCATCCATTATTTACTAACTAGGCTGACCCGCCTTTTAAGTTGACCACTTCTTAAGGCAATTCAATATGTAGATCAATTTGATATTTTATACAAACTCACTAATTTGGTTATATTGCATTTGAGCGGTATTACTTTAATACTCGTAGTTTCTGTTATTTTTGTGATGAAATTTAAACTTTTTTCTATATTGAGGTCGCCCTTTTGAACCCCCCTGATATTTACTACGCGGTGAGGCATTTGTACTCCACCAACATTAATTATTTCCAGAGACATAATTTTGTCTATTTTTCCAGCGCATCGCACAAAAGCAAGGGAACGATGGGAGCACCAGAACTCTGCTCACATCATGTCGCTTCGTACCGCAAGTTCCAAGTAGTAAGTCTGTGATAAGCGGAATACCGCTACGCTTTCCACTCACGGGACGGAAGGACAATCCTGACCGCTTTTATATAGTAAGAAAGAAGAAGAAGATACCGCACAGTCTGGAGTAGAAAATCATCTTTTACCTGAGAAAAACGAAACTACAAATCCCATTGTGCATTGCAAAATGGACGGGACGTGTGTGAAACTCCGCGCCTGCGTAGCACTCACAGGACGGAAGGACACCCGACCGCTTTTATATAGAAGGATTAGTGGGTTCGATGCCAAAGTAGTTGCAGCCTTGTGTTGTTTTTCCAGGTATCTTCTCTGCTTCGTTTTAATTGTCATCTTTAGGATACAATGAAAGATGCAAACTACACAGAAAATATCAATGTATGCTGGACACGCACCCAGTGATACATGGCATAATAGGAGCTTCTTCTTCAGTTTTTCTTATTTCTGTCCAGAGTGGATGTGCTTGATCAACCTTCACCAAACAGCTCAGCCCTGCACCTCCTTGCCAGTCAGACCCTTTTTTTTCAGATCTTCTTTTATTTTATCCATCCACCTCCACGTTGGCCGCCCTCACCTTCTCTTCTCCTGTACTTCCATTCCCATCCCTCTTTTGCCCACATATTCATCGTCTCTCCTCATCACATGTCCATACCACTTCAATCTACTTTCCTGTACTTTCTTCGATAACCCAAAATCTACTTCAAGATCGAGCTAAATTATAATTGAAATTGAACAATACCATTTTCAAGTAAATTGTGAAACCGGAAAAGATTAAAGCCTTGAATGGGACAGGTACATTAAAGATGGGGTTTTAGCTGTTCTCGTCTTCCTTCTTGAGTTAGAGTTACAAGACTCTTGCTGTCTTTTTTTGCATTTTGTGCCTGAATCATAATAATGTGGCACAGGGGAAACAAGAAAGATACAAATTTTCAAAAATGCATTTTCACTATTTATAATTTAGACACTAAAGTGTTGAAAATATCAGGGTGATGTAACATCTTTCCATGATGGTCAATAACTAACCTTTCTTAGATATAAATTACTTACAAATTGTTGCTGAGGAATAACCTTGGAATGTTACAAAGTATAATGTTAAAAGGTATAAATCCTTGCCACTTATTTTTGAAAAACGTCTGAATTTGGAACTCAGGCTAGCAAATGTTACCCCACTGTATAAAAAGAGTGATCGAGCCGATTCAAGTTACTACAGGCCAGTAAGTTTAACGGAAGTTATTGGAGAGAATTATTAAGGACCAGTAACGGTGAACTGCACAATAACGTGCAGTGAATACACTTGACTTGAGAATTCCTAGTTTTCATGCTCTTTCTCTGTACGTTTAGCATTTGTTTGCTCAGAGGTTGATGCGCTTGCTGCTTCCTGAGCAGCTCTTCTTTTCTCCACCCTAGCGGCCCGCTTCTTCTCTTCTTTCTTCGACATCTTTTCACGTTAAAACTGATTGAGTCAGCGTTTCTGTTGCACTTAAGTCTTCAATCTGCCTCAAGAATGATTTAAGATATGAAAAGGTAAGGGAAGTGACCGCGAAGATGGTAGGTATGAGAACGGCACCCATACGCAAGCACCACACTACTGCCCTGCTCCGTGCTACAGAGAGTTGATTCTACAATAAAATAAAATAAAAATAAAAAAGAGAAATAAACTTGGAGGTCAATCATCACCCCGAACACAGACAGTAGACGTCACATAGTATATTTGTACCAAATTTCAGGTCAATAGGTCAAACGGTTTGTGAGCTACAGGTGATTTAAAATCCTGGACAGACAAACAAACAGCCACGGTACGTATTATATAAGAAGATAAGACTGAGTAACAATATATATATATATATATATATATATATATATATATATAGTCATGCATGGCTGCCTAAAGATCACCTTCCAGGCTCAGAAAAGGTAGACAATATCCTGTGGTGGTGCCAGCGCTAACAATGCCATCTCTTTTCTCCTCCATAGCTATGAGAAGCTGCCCAGTTGGGACATCTCAGCCCTGCTCCTGTTCAGCTAAACCATGCCTCTTCTGGTTGTGATGATATAAATTTGAGTGCTCCTGGAAGATGGCGTCTTAGTCTGAGGAACACAGTCCTGTATGACGAAGCTCCCCAACCCAGACCCACTTGAGAGAGAGATGATCATTTTGAGAAGCTGCAGAAGTTAAAGGGGCATATATTATGCCTGATTTCAGCTCACCATTGCACACTCATTTTTGCTCTTTGTTTTGGACACTGGCAGTAGGTGGGGTGGCCCAGATGGCACCCCAATTATTCTTTGCTTCTCCTGTCCCTCATTTGCACCTCGCTATATACAGTTGTGCTTGAAAGTTTGTGAGCCCTTTAGAATTTTCTATATTTCTGCATAAATATGACCTAAAACATCATCAGATTTTCACTCAAGTCCTTTATCAAGTCTTTATCAAGTAGATAAAGAGAAACCAGTTAAACAAATGAGACAAAAATATTATTTTTGGTCATTTATTTATTAAGGAAAATGATCGAATATTACATATTTGTGAGTGGCAAAAGTATGTGAACCTTTGCTTTCAGTATCTGGTGTGACCCCCCTTTGCAGCAATAACTGCAACTAAACGTTTTCGGTAAATTTTGATCATTCCCATACACTGGCTTGGAGGAATTTTAGCCCATTGCTCCATACAGAACAGCTTCAACTCTGGGATGTTGGTGGGTTTCCTCACATTAACTGCTCGCTTCAGGTCCTTCCACAAAATTTCGATTGGATTAAGGTTAGGACTTTGACTTGGTCATTCCAAAACATTAACTTTATTCTTCTTTAACCATTCTTTGGTAGAACGACTTGTGTGCTTAGGGTTGTTGTCTTGCTGCATGACCCACCTTCTCTTGAGATTCAGTTCATGGACAGATGTCCTGACATTTTCCTTTAGAATTCTCTGATATAATTCAGAATTCATTGTTCCATCAATGAAGGCAAGCCGTCCTGGCCCAGATGCAGCAAAACAGGCCCAAACCATGATACTACCACACCATGTTTCACAGATGGGATAAGGTTCTTATGCTGGAATGCAGTGTTTTCCTTTCTCCAAACATAACACTTTTCATTTAAACCAAAAAGTTCTATTTTGGTCTCATCCATCCACAAAACATTATTCCAATAGCCTTCTGGTTTGTCCACGTGATCTTTAGCAAACTGCAGACGAGCAGCAATGTTTTTTTTTGGAGAGCAGTGGCTTTCTCCTTGCAACCCTGCCATGCACACCGTTGTTGTTCAGTGTTCTCCTGATGGTGGACTCAGGAACATTAACATTAGCCAATGTGAGAGAGGCTTTCAGTTGCTTAGAAGTTACCCTGGGGTCCTTTGTGACCTCGCTGACTATTACACGCCTTGCTGTTGGAGTAATCTTTGTTGGTCGACCACTCCTGTGGAGGGTAACAATGGTCATGAATTTCCACCATTTGTGCACAATCTGTCTGACTGTGGATTGGTGGAGTCCAGACTCTTTAGAGATGGTTTTGTAACCTTTTCCAGCCTGCTGAGCATCAACAACTCTTTTTCTGAGGTCCTCAGTAATCTCCTTTGTTCGTGCCATGATACATTTCCACACGTGTTGTGAAGAGCAGACTTTGATAGACTCCTGTTCTTTAAATAACACAGGGTGCCCACTCACACCTGATTGTCATCCCATTGATTGAAAACACCTGACTCGAAATTCACCTTCAAAGTAACTGGTAATCCATAAGTTTCACATACTTTTGCCACTCACAAATATGTAATAATCGATCATTTTCCTCAATAAATAAATGACCAAGTATAATATTTTTGTCTCATTTGTTTAACTGGTTTCTCTTTATCTACTTTTAGGACTTGAGTGAAAATCTGATGATGTTTTAGGTCATATTTATGCAGAAATATAGAAAATTCTAAAGGGTTCACAAACTTACAAGCACAACTGTATATATATATATATATATATATATATATATACAGTTATAAATATATATATATATCAAATCCTCATTATAATTGTTTTAGAGTTCTAAGTGTACAGTGTGGACTGTGCCCGGCAGTTTATCCCGGCCAAGTCCCCCAAGCTGCCAGATGGAGCCCTCCCTGCAGTATGGAGGTGCCCCAAAGACCAGCAAGGAGTCATGGACTTTGTAGTTTTTATCTTCAGCCTTGCTGGATACCACAGGGGCCGCAAGAGGGAGCTGCAGGGAGGACCAAAGACTCCTTTTTGCCCTATGCCCTATAAAGGACTTTTATCTGACTCGGAAGTGATAGGGAATTATGGACTGAAAGATGAGAAACACTTCCGGGTCATGAACTATAAAAGGATTGTGGGAGCTCCCAGACGGCGAGTTGAGCTGGGTGGTAGGAGGGCAATGCGTCTGGGAGTGGAGGATTGTGATTTATTATTGTAGTTATTGGTTTATTTATGAGTAGTGTGGAGTGGAGGGTGCTTAGTGCACGTAATTCTTATAATAAAAAGAATAATTATTCACTTTTACCTTGTGTTTAGCGTGGTACCTGAGGGTTCAAGGGAGCGCTAGCGCCCCCTACTGCTACAACAGCTAAAACTGAATATACTGAATATATCCAATATATTAAAAAAAAAAACAGATTTTGGATCCATTAATGTTAATCTGAAAGTTTAATACCCCAATAATCTAAATGCAAGCTGTTGCCTTAAGGTCTTAATCTGAAGTACTGTTCAAAAAACAGAAAAAATGAACAGAGAGAAGTGCAGCCTACCTGAAATTGTGCATGAACTGCTTGAATTTGTCTGCCCTCTTCGCCAAGGGTACAATGATGTTGATCAGCATGTTGGAAGTGTCCACTCTTTCACTCTTCGCCTTCATTATGGGACCAAATGGGCGGAAAAACACCAGACGTTTAAACTCGTGGTTCTGGTCCCCCTTGAAAGTCAGCTCGTAGTGGGTGCCTTTGTCCCTTTCGGTGCGGTAGATGCCTGCAGAGGAGATGGCATGGTGAGAAAACAGTGAGTTTCCATTGATGAAAATGGAGCTTTTTCTTTAATCACCCCCTATCTCTCTCACCATTTCACCACCTAATAGCTAATGTGTGGTGCACGTACTGGTACAAAAATGGCTGCCGTTGCATCAGTCTGGTGCATACTGCACATTACTGGTGGCTGAAATGGCTCCCCACTCACTATGTAAAATGCTTTGAGTAGTGAGAAAAGCAATATATAAATGGAAAGAATTATTACTATTATTATTATTACAAGATTATTTTCCATATAGCCTAGACCACAACTGATCATCACATTCATATAAATGCCATCTACACATGTTTCTAGCTCACTTATCCAGCTCATAGTTGTGGGGTGTTGGCACCTGCCCTAGGACCAATGCAAGCAATCTGGGAATCAGAAGTGCAACTTCATCACAAGGCACATGGACACAAACACCCACACACTCGCATAAACTGGGCCCACTGACAGCTAATAACTAATATAAGATAAGTGTTTGGGATGTGGGAGGGAAATTCATACCGACACAAGGGGGAGATGCACAGTACACGGTCACAAAACTTGGACTGGGGTTCAAACTCAGGATTGCAGAGCATTTTGCTAACTTGTATATAAATACACGGCACCTAAAATGTACTGTATTCTTTATTACAGTTTGGCATGAAAAGGAACAGAAAAAACAAGATTTACAGTTGCCATGGGAGACATGTTGCCAGTTTCACCAGCTCCTTTACTTTCCAATTGACTTTTTGCTAAAGCTACTTTTTTTGCCTGTGATTGATTACGGTGACATATTGGATATGCATGCATCCTCCTCTATCTTATGGAGCCTTGATTCAGTGTACCATATATCTCTGTGTTTTATTACAAATGCAAAGTTGCTTACTCATCATTGCACTCTTATAATTGGGTGGGCTGGACATCATTATCCACTTGCAGACAACAGCATTGGTATATTATTATCTATAAAGCGATTCTGGGTAAACTTCCAGCTACTCTGTCTTAGTTCTGGTAGTTGTCAGTTGCGCTCCTCCAAGTGGTTACATTTTACTGCACCCCAGGTTTTGACCGATCTTATTATGCACCAGTGACATGGAATAATTTGTGAAACGATCAAACATTAGATACATTTATATCTATTTATGAATCTAAGGGCTTCATAAAGATTGTAGTGAAGAAGACATGCAGTTGTTTTTCTTAAGAGGCCAGTGTGTTTATGTACAGCAGCTATTTATTTGTGGAGATTGTATTTTACATTTTATATGCTATAAGTTACATTATATATATCTACACTGAATATATGTTGTATATTACATTGCATACGTTGTATATTACATTATATGTGTTTACATTGAATATATGTTGTATATTACTTTGCATACGTTGTATGTTACATTATATAAGTTTACACTGAATATATATATTGTACATGGGCGGCACGGTGGCACAGTGGTAGCGCTGCTGCCTCACAATTTGGAGACCCGTGTTCACTTCCTCCCTGCGTGGAGTTTGCATGTTCTCCCCGTGTCTGCGTGGGTTTCCTCCCACAGTCCAAAGACATGCAGGTTAGGTGCATTGGCGATCCTAAATTGTCCCTAGTGTGTGCTTGGTGTGTGTGTCCTGTGGTGGGCTGGTGCCCTGCCTGGGGTTTGTTTCCTACCGTGCGCCCTGTGTTGGCTGGCAGTGGCTCCAGCAGACCCCCGTGAACCTATGTTAGGATATAGTGGGTTGGATAATGGATGGATGGATGGATGTATATTATATTGCATATGTTGTATTTTAACATGTGTAGAGCTTGCAAGAGAAACCTGTTCAAAGCAGCAGTCCTGCAACAGAGATTTTAATCTCAATGGGACTTCTGGTTAAATAAAGGAATAAATAAAAGTTAAAAAAATAGAGGCACTCTCCATTATTATGGCTAACTATATGTCCAAAATGAGACTGCAGATATGTACTCTATGTACATTGCAAAAACAAAAGGTGAACATGCTCTAAAAATACTCTATGCTCTAAAATGGTGGCACCAGTTTTGTAATATTTCAAAGGACACGTCTTTTGTGGCCTGTTCACACTTATCATTTCATTTTCCAGTCCTGTTTCCAGAATGGTTTCACTTTACTTTTACTCTTTATGACAGATGAGCTCCTAGTTCAAAAAAAAAGGTTCAAGTTTTTTTTTTTCAAGAAAACGTGAAATTTGCCTCCTCGGCTGCATCCAATGGCAAAAAAGAAAGAAAGAAATAAAACAAGGCAAATTAAAAGCTTACACAGTAATTCTAAAAGCAGTTGACATCATTTGAGGAAAATACTTTTTGTTAAAACCTAATGTATATTAGTTTGATAGTACATTTTACCTAAAACATGCACTTGATAAGCGGTCATCCATCTGAAGCTAAACATGTTTGGGCCTGGCCAGTACTTGGATGGGAGACCATGCAGGAAAAGTCTGGGTTGCTGTTGGTGGAGGTGTTGGCGAGCCCTGCAGGGGGTGCATAATCTGTGGTCTGAACATGGATCCCAATGCCCCAGTGCCATGATGGGGACACTGTGCTGTAAAAATGGCGCTGTCTTTCGAATAAGACATAAAACTGAAGTCCTGCCTCTCTGTGGTCACTAATGGGCATCCTTTGTAAAGAGTAGGTTGTAGCCCAACATCCTGGCCCCCAAATCCTCCCTGGTCTCTAACTGGCTAATCATCTCTCTCAACCTTTCACCACCTAACAGCTAATGTGTGGTAAGTGTACTGGCACAAAAATGGCTGCCTTCGAATCATCCAGATGCTGCACATTAGTGGTGGATGAAGTAGCTCCCCACTCACTGTGTAGAGTGCTTTGAGCAGTGAGAAAAGTGCTATATTAATGTAAAGAATTATTATTATTAACTTTAACCCAATTATGTCTGTGCATGTAACATACTGATTGACTCAAATCCTGAACATTCACAACCCAGTGGTATATCTAAACATGAGGCAGCCCAACAGCCACATTTAACTTTTGCAAAATTAATTTTTTAATATACAACACCTAAATCTAATGGTGATGTCAAGAGTAAGAAATGAATGGCATCAGCACCTCCAACTCACTGTGCTAGCTGGCATCCCAAAGAGTAGAGGGCTGACTTGTAGAAAAGGAAGGGACTTATCAGTGCTTGACAAATACTAACACAGAATGATTAACTAAACAAATAAACTGGTCTGCAGTCCCTAATGTGCCTTTGAGTAAACAGTGAGACATCAGTTCAGAGATTTCAGGATGTTGTAGACAGATGCAAGGAAGAAAGAAGAGAATGACCTCTGGATCAAGTCCAGGACAAACAGACGTCAGCCTCAAGGCTCTGGACAAACAAATCACATGGAAATGAAAGTCACATCAATGCGAAACAGAACCATCTGGATTCATTTCCTTCAAAAGAGTGCCTCAACAAAAAACAACAGGATATCCTAGCAGACAGAGGTATGGCCCACTCCTGCACCTTGTTATCTGTCTTCTTGTTTTCTGAAGCGTTCAGTGGAAGGCCAACTGGATTTCAAAAAGGACAGGTACAGAGGAGCAAACACCAACAGTGACGGGCATATCTGTAATATGGTCCAGCATGAAGGAATGTGCCCTGTGATGGACTGACTGGCACCTCATACAGGGTTGGTGGCCATACAGAAACCAAAGTAACCAGGATAGGACACTGAACTGGACAAGTGGGCTACAAGACGGATTGAAGAAATGAGCATGGGCATGTGCCCTGAAATTGGCTGCCTTTTCACCCAGGGTTGCTTCCCACCTTATGTACAGTTAGTTCTGGCAGGATAAACACCATGTCCTTGTAACTCTGAAATGCAAAGGCAAATGGGAAAATGGCTGTTTGTGGTGTATGAGCTTGCTAACCTTGGCACAGAAAAAGACAATTTACTGCCCGGTTTAGAGTATAATTGATGTACATAAGTACCACCCATACATTTTCTAACCCACTAATCCTGTTTAAGGTATTGAAGGGTGGCAGTCTGTCAGAGTGCACAACCACATACAAATCTACAGGAGCAAATAATTGGAAAATCTGGAGTTACCAGTTAACGTACAAACATCTCTGGGATTTGGAAGCAAAACGCACACAGCCAAACGAAAGGAACACATGCCAAGTCCACTCAGGCAGTACTTGGGTCTGAAATGGTTTGCCCAGTGAGAGTAATGGCTGGATGGATAATGGAAGAAAACCACTTCAGAGTTCAAATTCAGGTTCATGTTAAATTTATTTAGTTCAATGAAAAAACAGTTCATAGTGTATGTTGTACATGCCAGAGAGGAAGGACAGGTATCCTGGGAAGGATTCATATGCCTGACCAGCAGGTCATAATGGATGGACTGAGCAAACAGGCTCACCAGGAGCAGTTCATTCCTCCACACAACAGGTGACATGCCTCCTCAGGGCTAAACCCGATCAGGACACTCGCAGGTCTGGAAACACAGTCCTGTTGGGGTCTTTGGAGACCACAAAGGGGTGGTGCCGGGGGAGAACTTCCCTGTTTTCCGCATGAACCGGAAATGCTCCAGATGACCCAGACAGGAGATCGGAAGGAGTTCCCGGCTCTAGTTTAAAAGAAATGGAGTCCGAGTCAGAAGGTAGTGGGCAATACTCTTTTGGGGGAGGAAGAAGAAACTAGTTTACTTGGCTGGTAATAGTATGAGGAAGGCCTTTTTCTTGAAATAAAAAACATTTATTTGCACCTGAAATTGTGTTGGGTATTGATGTGCCTGTGGTTTGGGGATCAGTAGCGTCCCCTTGTGGTTAAAGTGTGCTTATTAACCTTGTCAAATAAAATGCCCTCTTACTGCCCCAAGCCATAAACTCCAACCTGCAGGTGGGTGTAAGCAAATTCCATGACAGGAAAAGTGTCCATTACGAGAACTAAGAGAACTTAGTGCCATGGCAGAGTCGGTAGAAACGATGTCCTTCCCTGGTTAGATGAACTGCCGACAAGCACTTGTATGAGTGCCAATGACTGCCAACTGTGGCTCATTTAAACGTGTAGAACTCTGCGTTCTCTGGCAAAAGCGGTATCTCCTGTACCTCTAACACCATTTTGTTAGTATTTATGCAGGCGGTAACTGCATGTCTGCCAGACCTTCCGAGGTAGGACGTTCGCCTCCACATGGGATGTGTGGTTCTCGGAAGTGGAAAGTCAATGTATTGTGTTTTCTCAACATTTCTTTTGTTGTACAGTTGATAAATGGCTGTAATGGGATCAGCAGCGTCATCATACTCATTTGGTTTAAAACCAAAGTAATTCTCAGCAGGTGCCACTGCGTTTATTTTATTCCATGGCTTTCTTCCGATTGCACATTACAGCATGTACTGGCACCATCACAGAATTGCTTTTTTCCTGTGCGTGTGTCAGATTGTTTCCCAGCAAAATTAAAATCATCTCTTTTTTTTTTTCTAATCTGCCTACTGACATTTTTGAAGGTCTCCCTCTAGTTGTTTAAAAAAAAATAAAACTCAAATTCCGATTACCTCAATACACAACAAACAAAACTGTCACTATTAAAACAAAATCATTGGATAATATTGAGCACTAGTAACGGCACACTGCAGGATAACGTGCAATGAATACACTTGACTTGATCATTCCTAGTTTTCATCCTCTTTCTCTGTACATTTAACATTCGTTTGCTCACAGGTTGATGCGCTTGCTGCTTCCTGAGCAGATCTTCTGTTCTCCACCCTAGCGGCCCGCTTCTTCTCTTCTTTCATCAGCATCTTTTCATGTTAAAACTGATGAAGTCAATTGTGTTGCAATTATTTAGTAAGTTTTCTTTAATTTTTCACTTAAGCTGGCACTTCAGTTTTCAATCTGCCTCAATAATGATTTAAGATATGAAGAGGTAGGGGAAGTGACAGTGAAGGTGGCGGAGATGATAAAAGCATCTGTACAAATGCTCCACACAGCCTCCATGCTGGCCTCTGCCGAGAGTTGATTCTACACTAAAATAAAATAAAAATAAAAAGAGGAATAACCTTGGAGGTCAATCATCCCCCAGAAAGCGGATAGCAGAGGTCACGTAGTATATGTGTACCAAATTTCAGGTCAATAGGTGAAACGGTTTGCGAGCTACAGGTGATTTAAAATCCTGGACAGACAAACGAACAGCCACTGTAGTGTATTATATAAGATCAGCCCACCTAAATCCATATTACAGAGGATTCAGACCCCTTCACATTCTACACAATTTACTGTGTTGTAGATTACACATTAAATACATAGATTTTCTATTTTTGCCTGTCATTCTACACTCAATACCCCACAATAACAAAGTGAAAACTTGTTTACAAAAAGGTTTACAAATTTATTACAAATCAAAAACTGAAATCTCTCATTCATCTAAGTATTCAGACTTTTCACTGAGGCACTCCAGATTATGGTCAGATGACCCCTGATTACTTTTTTTTATTTTTTAATGTATTGATTTTAATTAAAAGCAAATAACAATCTATACAATCAAATCAAACTTAACAAAACCAAAATTCAACCCGCACTCATATGAAAGTAAGAGAGGAGAGTCAGCCAACAAAGCAAATCTTTGAAGCAGCAAAGAAGGAAGAGTATCATTTTACTCTGCTATAGAAGCTTATTCTAAAATGTTATTGATTAGATCCTGTCATATTTTTATAAAGTTTTGAACAGATATTCTAAGTGAGAATTAGATTTTTTCCAATTTCAAATACCGTATTTACTCGTGTACCACGTGCCCTTTGTGTAAGATGCGCACCTAAGTTTTCCAAAAAAATCGCGGAAAAAAGTTTTGCCCCGTGTACGACGCGCGTTGTGATTGTATAGGAAGCGTTTAGAGAGAGAGAGAGAGTGCTGTCGAGCGAGAGCGCGAGCAAGAGGGAGTGCGAGTGAGCAAGCAAGCAAATGATAGAGAGTGAGCGTGAGTGTATGAGCACGCGAGCAAGAGAGAGCGGAAGTGGGTGAGCAAGCAAGTGAGAGAGAGCGGGAGTGGGCGAGCAAGCAAGCGATAAAGAGAAAGCGTGAGTGCGTGTGTATGTGAGCAAGAGAGATAGCGCGAGTGCGCGAGCAAGCGAGAGAGAGAGCACAAGTGCGCGAACGAGAGAGAGCGCAAGTGCGCTAGCAAGTGAGCAAGCCCAAGCAGAAGAAGTACACATTACAGAATTACATTTCCTCATGTATGACGTGCACCTGATTTTGTAATGCTAATTTTCGGGAAAAAATGTGTGTGTGGTACACGCGTAAATACGGTAGTATCGAAGATCAGTTACCCCTGACTTAAAAATAGTGGGGTGGGCTTTTACCAGTTGAGCAAGATAAGTCTACGTGCTAGTGGTGAGGTAAAGGCAGTTACAGTTTGTTTGTGCCTCCTGTTTGCTTTAATTTTCCTTGAGATGTGTCGAGATCTTGACTGGAGTCTACCTGTGGCAAAATGAATTGACTCATCATGGTTTAGAAAGGACCTACAAGTCCCACTCCATACCAGGACAAAAACCAAGCTCTGAAGTCCAAGGAACTGTCAGTTGACCTCTGCGATAAAATTATGGTGAGGCATAGATCAGAGCAAAGTGGTAGAACCATTTCAAAAGCTTCGAGTGTTTCCAAGAGAACAGTGGCCTTAATATTTGTGAAACAGAAGCATGGAACCACCAGGAACCACTCAGAGTTGGCCGTCTGACAAAGCTGAGTAACTAGGCAAGAATAGTGGCCTTAATATTTGTGAAACAGAAGCTTGGAACCACTCAGAGTTGGCCGTCTGGCAAAGCTGAGTAACTAGGCAAGAAGGGCCTTAGTCAGGGAAATGACCAAGAAACCAACGGTCATTCTAAAACAACTTTAGAAGTTCACTGCCAAGATGGGAAAACCTGTTGAAAGGATTGACCATCTTAACAACACTCCATCAATCAGGCACATATGACAACCTTCTTGGAGTTCACTAAATAGCATTTAAAGGCATGAGGAAAAAGATCCTCTGGTCTGATGAGACAAAAACTGAACTCTCTGGGCGCAACTTCAAGCACTATGTGTGGTGATGGCCAGGCACCGCTGATTACCTTCGCTAATACCATTCCCTTGGTGAAGCATGTGAATTTCCCCTTGGGGATTAATAAAGTATCTATCTATCTATCTGTCTATCAATCAATCATTGTGGAGGCAACATCATGTTATGAGAGTGCTTCTCAGCGGTGGTGATAGGGAGACTGGTCAGAACTGAGGGAAGAATGTGTGCAGCCAAATTCAGAGAGGCCCTTGAAGAAAACCTTCAGCAGACTGCATTCAACCTCAGACTGGGGTGTCTATTCACTGTTCAGCACAACAATGAACTGAAGGATACAGCGAAGACAACACTGGAGTGGATTCTTAAGTGGTCTAGCCAAAGCCCAGACTTAAACCCCCATAGAACATCCGTGAAGAGATTTGAAGATGGTAGTTAACACCTCCTATCCAGTCTAATGGAGCTTAAGAGGATCTGAAGGGAAGAATGGGATAAACTGCCCCAATTCTGGTATGCCAGGCTTGTAGAGATTTATCCAGAAGACTGTAATTGCTACCAAAGGGGCTTCTGCAAAGTACTGAATTAATAATCTGAATGCTTATATGAATGAGAAGTTTCATTTTTTGAATTATAATAAATCTGCAAACCTTTCTGAAAACATGTTTTCACTTTGCCAGTATGGGTTATTGATTGTAGATTGATGGGCACAAAGGGTTCAGAACATCAAGATGCCCGAGTACTTTCTGAAATAAAGGGTTCAGAACATCAAGATGCCCGAGTACTTTCTGAATCCAGTTTATACAAGGAAAAACAAATAAAGCTTAGTGTAAGCCACTTAATCCTCTTCAGGGTTGTGTCCAGGCTAGGCTGGAAATAATGCAGGAAAAAGGCCTGAACAGGACCATCACTGGCAGTATAACAGAACAAGACCATTACATGTCTGACCTTGAAAGTAATGCCAACAAAATCAGACCAATTAAATCCAGTCACACTGAATGACATATTACTCTTTTAATTTATTCTGCAGCAAAATGTATGTTAGGCATCAAAAGAATGTTTTACATGTGAGACGCATCACAACTACTAAACTTGGATGTAAAAGAAACACTACGTGAACAGAGAAGTAAAGAAAAAAGGCTTTGATTAGCGGAAATATCTGTCAGTAGGCAGCAAAAGTAAACTGTGATGCTTTCAAAGAGCTAGCTCGGTTTGATTTTTTCTTTCCTCACATTTGTTCAGTTGGTTTCCTTTCTTTGTGTCTTGCAGAGGATGAGATGAAAGGTGAGGAAAACACGCAAAGAGAACCCATTCTGTCAAAATGACTTTCTGGAGAGTAAAAGAAATCCACCTACTTCAGATTGCTGATTTGCTATGACATTAATAAATATTTTGCTTCATTTTTTTGTTAATAAAAGGATTCCATCTTGGGAGGTGTAAATTGCCTTGCCTGGAGTGGTGGCTTTGAGGCTAGGGATCTGCGCTGTAAACGCCTGAAGTGTTTGGGCCCTTAAGTAAGGCCTTAATCTACAATTGCTCCGTCCTGGGTATGACGTTAATCTGCATCCAGCCCTGCAAGCAGGTCCTCCAACTTACAGGGAAAACTTGGGGTTTGATGGCAGGATTGGTACTCCAGACACCGTAAAAAAACCTCACACTGTTCAGTGTGGTGCTGAGGTGTCACTCGCTGCAGGCGGGTCACTTGTGGGGTGGGTGCGGCAAAGCACTATCAGCACATTGTCTTACAATGTCTCCGGGTCATAAATGACGTCATTTTGCATTTGAAATCAGAAAACACCTTAAATGTCACATGTTTAAATCACAGAAACGTCCTAAATGCCATCTGTCTTAAACGTTAGGATCATCGGTACAACAAGTTAAGACGATCAATCAATATTAATAATGTCCAGGCACTTTGGGAGAAAAATGGGACTTGAAAAATCTATCTTAGAAGTACAGTATTATAATACGGTTAATAAATGTCAGAATCCTGTTCAGGCGTGTCAGGAAAACAGATAAAGGTCACGGGAACAACAAAGACAAGAATGTACCAGGAGCAGGTTGATGTCTAGAAGAATTAAGGAAATCAGCAGATGCCCTGCATCCAGCAAATACTGGACAATTTTCACATATACAGAAATTTCAAGGGTAAGGGCTAATCCTGACAGATATGAGAAGAACAAGAATGTTGTGTAACAAGACTTTTATTTTGGGGTGTCTAAGCTAGTTCTGCTCTCTGCCCAAACATCTCATGTCTTTTAACCAATCAGATCAGTGTGCAAGCCAACAAACCAATCAGAGTAAATGTTAATGTATATGCATTAATTCAGCACTGTTATGTAATTTCAGTTATCTATAAATTTCAACTCGACCTTTGTTACTTTGGCTCATTCTGTAACATACTACTGTGATAAACGCTCCTCTTCATGAAGACATAATTAATGACATATGAACAAAGCTTCCTCCTGCTGGTTCCTGACTTAAACAGGTCCTAGACCTTTCCTTAATATATGTCCAAATTTAATTTCTACAACAGCACCTAAAAGGGGGTGTCAGAATCAGGGACAGCATTGGGTCAGCATATGAAGACATTGTAACGGTTAACTTTATATATCCGCATTGATGAAGGAAAAGATTGTCTTCAAGAAATTCACTATTTCCACCCGATGTACTAGTTAAGTTTTATTTGTTTAATTTATTTAGCGTTATTTGGCGTCTCAAGTCAAACTTTGTGTTATGACAGCTGGTAGACTCACTCTTCGAGAAGTAAGAACTTACTGGAGATGCATTAAAATTAACAAGGACACCCAAGCTATTTTCCCTCTAAGCTGCGTGGAAGCCTGACCAGGCATCTTGCCTGTTGTGCAGTAATGTTTCTTTCTACTTTTCCTCCATTACTTTTAGCAGTGCTCCTCAAATCCCTGCTTAAAAACAGTTCTCTGCCTGTAAATATTGTGTTTACTTTAAAAAAAAAGTCAAGCAGAAGAATGAAAATGTGCCAAACAATACCAACTGAAGTTTCACGATCACTGAAACGAATATTAGCACCATTAGTGATGGTTTATACTTCACGCTCAGAATGGTTATGTGCCCGCATCATAGTTGCCACGCGTACCGAGCATTCTTTTGACACATTTTCTAAGCACTTCGTCAGAAATTAACATGACGTGTGTGTGAGTTGCAGTACCAGCAAAAATACGGGTGGCATATGTGTTCAACTTTTGGTACACAAAGTTAGCATCGTTATTAACTATAAACATTGTGATGGATGGCCAGCTTCATATTCCGGCCCTCACCCCCAGGCCGCCAGGAGGAGCTCTCCCGAGAGCATGGACGGGTCCCGAGTTCCAGCAGGGCCTCATGGACTATGTAGTTTTTATGCGCAGCCCTGCTGGATACCTTGGAGACCACTGGGAGTCGCTGTCGGGAGGCCAGTAGATTCATTTGTGCACTATGACCCGGAAGTTCGTCACATGAAGAGTGACGGGCTTCCGGGGTGAAGGAAAAGGATTTACCGTGACCCGGAAGGAATAAGGACTTGTGGACTGTTGGCCAGGAACACTTCTGGGTCAGGGGCTATAAAAGGACCATGGGAACTCCCAGACAATGAAGTGAGCTGGGTGGTAGGAGGGCAACGCGTTTGGGAGTGGAGGATTGGTTATTGTTATTATTATTGTGGTTGATTTATGAATAGTGTGGAGTGGAGGGTGCTTGGTGCACATAATCATTATAATAAAAGAATTATTGCACTTTTACCTAGTGTTTTGGCGTGGTACCTGAGGGTTCAAGGGAGCACTAGCGCCCCCTGCTGCGACAACATCTATGTACTTCGATTTTTGATAAATGGTTCAATGTAGTGAAGCAAATCATCAAACTTAAATGTCTTCATGGTGCTTTTCTGCATCCATTTCTAGCATAGGTAATACAAGTAATAATGAGATACATTTAAAGGTCTCACATAACATCTTCTGTGTCACTGTTGTCATCTTTTCTTTATATTTTGCACCTTTGCAACAGTATTAGAATGTAAAGAATTTTTATCTTTAACATCTGTCTTCCCTCAACTCACAACACTGTGAAACCAAACATTGTTTTCTCACTGTGATGATTTCTCACACTGCCACCTGGTGGAATCCTCCAGATTTACTTAAAGTATATGTGCGAGTATAGACAGTACGCTGGCTTGCGTAGCAGCAGCGTCCTCAAGCGCAATCGTCATGTAGAATTAAATATATCCCCGGCCTTACAGTGAATGAGTTGGTGGCATCTGCGCTCCCTTACAGAAGTGCAGTAGTACAGTATGTGTCATGAAAAGTGGCCATTCTGTGTGACGCTGGTAAGATGTACAAGAGGATGTGGCCTTATTTTTTGTTTTTTCCAGATTGTGTATTCATGCATGATGTGATTAATTTACATAAAATATACATATCCTGTTACACACATGCACATGGGAGACACTGCAGGGTTCTAGTAAATGTAATTACCCACCGGGCCAGAGGATAGCACTGTTTTCTGATCCTTTCTCTCTTTCTCCCTCTGCTGGCTGGGTGATTGATGGCCCTTCAATCACTGGCATCATCTCTGGTGTCCGTCGACCTGGACCAGCCCCCCTTCACCTACTTCAGTTCTGTTTGGACTTGTGTCTGTAAAGACATCACTGCAACTAACTGCATATTTGATCTACTCAAAACTGTCAAATTATAAGGGGTTACCAAAGTAGTGCCCCAACTCTTTATTTGTATTCTTTGCGTCATTTTCCACCTGCTTGAACTTTACATAGCTAACTTATTGTACATTTCACGGTACCCGTCATGATCAGACTGAATTTTGGAGTCTTATAGCCTTTTTCATTGTGGAAAACATTTTGCGAAACGTTGTTAGGGTTGTGACCCATGCTTCTAGGGGCGTGGTCTCCAGGATTGTGACCTTGAGTTCAACAGCAGACGGGATAAAAGGTCAGCAGTTGGACTGAACGTTTTCTGATCTGTGGATGCATCCTTCAAAGCCCTAGTGGTATTCTCTCTGATTGATATTCGGTGTCTTGCCTCGTTTTCGACTTCTTGCCTTTATTTTGACTGTGAATTTTTGCCCTCTCTTCTGGGTTTTGGTTGTTTCATTTTATTTTATTTGTTTTGTTTTGCCTTTGCTTGCATTTCGCAGTTTTACTCAAAAAATGAGTTACTGGTTTCCTGCCGGGGCAGGACAGTACCAGAGTAATATTTCAGTTTTCAGCTAACACTGGAACACTAATGGGACCTCTAATTACCGTGGGGTATTTCATACACTGACTGTTGCACTTCATGAAGTAGCAGAGTTTACAATTTGTAGCAACTGTTTCTTAAACTTCTTCACTCCATTTGCTGACAGACTAAACTAAAGAGCAAACTTTAATAAAAGTCCTTTCAAATGAAGTTCTCAATCTGTGGATCTACAAGTCATGTGGTCTGTTCTGTACAGTCCCACGCTGGTATTTGTCATCATCCAGTTTTGCTCACATTACTAGCCTGGCTGACTCTAACTCATGTAGGTGTATTCGCACTTTAAAGTGTTAGAAAAAAGTTGGAGTGAAGGCATTTTAAGAGACTAGTCACGGCATAGCTAAAACTCAACTGCACCTGGTGCTCACAGCACATATTGAATTAACATTTTGCTATCTGTAAAATCTTCCAGCTGTTGTGCTAATATATAATGTTCCTAATGTATAACTCAATTTGTGCCAACATCTGTTTCAGTGTTAGCTCAATTAGCATCTCTGAGTAAATCAGAATTTTAAGCATCACAACCACCAACCAATACTGTACATACTGTATTAAAATAAGTATAACTACAGTGGTCTCCATAATGTTTGGGACAAAGACAACTTTTTCCTTAAAAATGAAACAATTCTGATGTGATTAAAGTGCACATTAAGGGGATTTGCATACATTTCGGCCTCACCATGTAGAAATGACAGCACTTTTTCTACAAGACCACCCCATTTCAGGGCACCATAACGTGTGGGGTGTCACAGGTGTTTCTGAACACTTAAGTGGGCTTCATAAGACACCTTGGCTTGCTTTTACCCTTTGGAGTCTGGAGTTGCCATTGTTCAACATGAGAACACGAGCTGTGCCAATGAAAGGCAAATGAGCCATTATGAGACTGGAAAACAAAAATCAAACCATTAGAGACGTCAGTAAAACCTTAGGGTTACGTAAATCAACTGTTTTAACTGTCATTAAGAGGAAAGAACTCACTGGTTAGCTTATAATCACAAATGGACTGGTAGGCCAAGGAAGGCCACCACTGCTGACGATAGAAGAATCGTCACTATGGGAAGGAAAAAGCCCCAAACGCCTGTCTGGGACATCAGAAACAGTCATCAAGAGACAGATGTTAATGTGCCAGACACTACTATCCACAGACTTCATGAACTGAAATATAGAGGGCACACTGCAAGATGAAAGCAATGGCTTGTCTATTAAAGCAGTTATATTTGGTACTTTGTCGCACATCCCTTTCATGCAGTGGACTGCTTGATTCACAGCCATCACCAGGTGCCAGGGGGTTCTCTGGTGATGCTCTGCCAGGCCTCTAATCTTCAGCTCCTGCTTGCTTGTCCCCTTAAGTTGTCTCTTCAGTATACTGAAGGCCTGCTCAATTGAATTTAAATCAGATGACTGGCTTGGCCATTCAAGAATATTCCAATTTGTAGCTTTGAAAAAGTCCTGTGTTGCCTTAGCAGTATGTTTGGATCATTATCTTGTTGTAGGGTGAAGCAGCGTTAACTGAGTTTGGAGGCATCTACTGGAACTCAAGTACATTGGATGTTTCTATACACCTCAGAATTAAACACCGCCAATAGTTCAGCTGCAGGTTTCAGAGCACACAACCTGCACAGCATTTGGATGTTACTGTGGAGTGTAATCAGGGGATTCTGACAGCAGTTTATCCATGCAGACACCTCAGATGTCTTATTCCGGAGAGAGAATAATTAGCAGGTGATCCCTGAACCAACGCAGAAAACGTTTTTCCTTAAAAATAAGTGAATATGCTTTTTATAAAGCAAATATTACTTTGACAATTTCACTGTTAGTGAAAACAGTGGGGTGAGCTTTTTTCATGACTGACAATGCCCACCAAACTTGCAGTATCTGTATACTAATTTACTAAACCTATCTTATCTACTTTGGGGGAGTCGGCGTCAGTGGGGAGTCAGCATCTTTCTTTTGATATTCTTCATATACATTCTCATCTCATATTCCCTAGAAGTTCCAATAACTTTTCTCCATTATATTCAGTTGTAATAATTCTGCAGAATTACTGACATAATCTGGAAGCAGCAGAGAAAAATGCAGTTTCTGGAAGATCAGTTCATTTAAAACCGGGAAAGAGATATCTTAGTGATTTTATTGAAAACTTTATGCGTACTTCTCTGACAATTACAGTAAATATTGTTATATCAGCCAGGTTTCAGGAATTAAATGCCTGCCATCAATGGGGGAGGAGCGAAAGCTTTAGATTCATCAAAAATTTCAATCTCCGTTTTTTTCGACAGATCTCGATGTTTTAGGGCCCCCGATACCAAAAACATTGATATCTCGAAGATGGGCATGTGTCTGTCTATGTGTGTGTGTGTGTCTGTGGGTCACAGTTTCTTGAGGAAGGTCTAAAGCTAAAACAGCTGGATGTAAAAATACCAAACTTGAAACTTATGCCTGTTATGAGATGATGATGTACTGATTAGTTTTTGAGCCAAATTATGTAAGAGAAAGAGACACTCTAGAGGAACCCTCTAATACTGTAACTCTGCAGTTAATTATGAATTCTTCTCGTCACTTGCCATTGTAATGACCTATTTTATGATCAGAAAGATCAGCATCAGAGCAGTAAATAATTACTGAAATGTTATAGAATAGTTCAGGTAACTTGGTTCCTAGGGTAGCAAAGCCTTGTCGTGCTCATGTCTGAATTGTTTTGCTAATGATTTACAGTATTCTTTTCATTTGATGTATCTGTATATAAGCCTGTGTTTTGCTGCATGTGTTTTGTGGGTGGTCCCCCAAGAGGTGGTGCCACCCGCCAATCACCGCTAAGAACTGCCCTCCAGCTGATAAAATGAATCTTGGCAGTTCATTTCGAAAATGCTTAAGAATGTTAAGTGAGTTACCGTGATTTTTCCTGTGCTGGTGATTTTTTGCACATTTTGAACCCGTGACCTGTTTTTGAGTACTCCTTGGGTTCAATACAGGGATGTTGTTCACATGGGTTGCCTTGTGTTGCTGGCAACTTTTTATACCTTTTGCTTCTCTACACAATGTAACAGAGCATTTTGTGAGAATAAATCTTTTATTTTATAAAGATACTCCATTTGCCCTTATATCTAGTAGGGGTTTGTCAGGAAATTCTCCTCACTGGGCATTTTTGGAAGTGGTTTTGAGACTCCAAGTTCACAACAAACATAAAGCAGAGCCCATGCCAAGAAACAAAACAATTACACCTACAAGCCTGATTGTGGTCATATAGCACAATGGTCTGACATCATGGGAAACACATTTGGCTTACAATCATAGAGTCCCTGATTCAAGAAATGGCCTCTGGTTGAGAAAGTATAACTCAAAGCAACTTGAGCAAGGGAAAGGCGCTATATAAATAAAATGCATTATTATTATTACTGTAGATTCAGACAGGGGCAAACCTATTAAATGGGACTGTAATTGGTTCAACATTTGCCAATCGGAGTTTAAACCTTGTCTATCTTGCTAATCCAATATAATGGTTCTTTGGGATGTGTTTAGTAAAGTCTCAGATGCTGAGTGTTCTGTATACTTACTGTACGTTTTTTATTGTTATTTTGTTGTTTTTAAGTTATTATGCGTCCTATTTTAATACATTTTCTGTTAAGTCTATTATCAGGTACGGTCCTATTATAAGTGTATCCATTCCTTGTGTTTCGAGGGTGAAGCTCCAGGAGGCGGGGCCCACCGGACATCACCAATTCTGAGCCCTCTCTCTGGTCATTTAAGGTCACAGTAAGCTCAGATGAGGAAATCATTGCATTTGTTTGGAGTCCTTGTTGAGTATTCCATTTCCTTTGGATTTTCCTTGTTTTTCTGACTTTTTGTGTCTTTAGGCTTTTAATTACAAAATACTGTATTTACACTTGTTTGCACTGGGATTGCACTTTAGGCAACCCACCTTTTGCATATTTTGGCTGTTTTGAAGTTTTCCTTGTATCTTTCCTATTTTTGTTAATGAATCCTAATATATAAAGATTCTTTGCTTGCCCTTCTGTGCACATACTGGACATTTACAGTCATCCTCCCTCTTGTAGGGCTCTTGGTATACTTTGTAACAACTCTTGTGATTTTATCAGCTTGCATGTTTGGGGCCGGCTAGGCTGGAAGCCTGCAGCTAGCAATCATGACAGAATTTGAGGTTAATTTCACTGGGCAGGCTACTCTTGTGGGGCTAGGCGTGATTCTCAAAGGAGAATACACGTCTGGGGCCGAGCTGCACAAAACTTTGCAGCGAATGCAGCAAACTCCTGCACTGCAAAGTCTACACCCACAGTGCTTCATCCTAAAACAAGTTCCTGCAATTCCTCCAGTCCATGAAGTTTAAACTGTCAGGTTTAAAGGGAGAGAGCAAAAGAAACTGAACAAAATATTTGACGCCGAGAGAAAATAAAAAGCTAAAATTGCTGGTATCAATTCAGGAGCTCAGCAACACAAGGTAACTAAAGTGTAATGATTAATTTGTATGCTGTAATGAGCGCAGAGGGGACAGACACACACACACATAGACCACTGAAGCTACTTGTTATTTTACCTGCCTAAGGTAAAGTCATCTCTGATGGAGGATCGCAGGAATCTTCGATTAGAGGGGTCTTTGCATCAGATTGGCTGGCCCAACACTGACTCACCTGTGGAATGGCCAATAGGGGGAGGCAGCTTGATGGCCAAGGTCTCCATGACTCTGAACAAATCCAAATTGTATTAGTTGATATCATCTACTGTTGAATTCTGCTGTGTACTTGCAATATTTCTATTGTTCTATTATATTGTATTGATGATTACTTGTGTTCTGTCCTGTGTATTGTATTTGCACCCTTTTTTGACACCCACTACACACACAACCTACCTGGAAAGGGATCTCTCTTTGAACTCCCAAGGTTTATTCCATTTTTTCCCTACTACCGTATTTTGTTGGGAGTTTTTCCTCGTCTTCTTAAGAGAGTCAAGGCTGTGGGGCTGCCAAAAGGCAGGGTCTGTTAAAGCCCATTGCGGCACTTCTTGTGTGATTTTGGGTTATGCAAAAAAAAATGTACTGTATTGTATAGTACTTGGCTCCACGTTTGAGAAGTGCTGCCTCTGTCTGCTATGATATCTTTCTTTTGCTATATAGCATAGCAACAGCAAGTCAAGTTTAAATAAGTGTTGTGGTCTTGGGATAAACTAAGTGTTAAAATGCTTTGGCTATCCTGACATGGCATGTTTGCATTTCCAATTAGACAGTAATATTAAATATGTTTAGTTACTCATCTTGATGTGCAGTCAGAAAGTGAGTGTTGTGCAGCCTTGTCTGTGCTTTACCAGTGTGGGTAGTTGGACTTGTTGATTCCAACACACCGTTTACTTCAAATGCATATTTTGCTGTTCATATTTTCATGAATATAGTAGTCAACTCTTTCAAGCTTATATCGACTCTTACACTATCACTGTGATGGTGAACAACAGAGAGCACACACAGCACTTACACCAATGTAATGTAATTTAATCTCACCCAGTGATGTTTTTTAATACCAATGTATAATCTGATACTACAGAAAAGGTTTTTCCTAGCATCAAGTTCTGATCATTTTTAAAACATGTAATGTGCTCACTGCACACATGACACACACATTTATAAGTCTAATAGGATATTTTAGGAGGCTTTGACTGTAGAAAGCTCATTGTAATCAGAAGCTTGCCGTCTGTCTGACCAAGTTAACGAGAGCACCCCTGATCTCTGCAGTTCAAAGTCACCGCTCCAACTCTGAGTGCCGCCTTCATGAGGCATTGGATTAGTTAACAGATGTGACACTCAGTGAGCTGTCGAATTATTCCCACCAGGTTTTAATCAAAATGGACTCAAGGTTGTCTCCAGACATATATAATATATGTCTGGCATCTGCAAGACTTTTGTCAGGCTGGTTAGGCTGTTGCCCTGCCATTAAGGGGTGCCTTCTGTTATGTTTGAGACTCTACATCAGGGGTGCCCAATGCGTCGATCGCGATCGACCGGTAGATCGCGTTGCATTCAAAAAATTTTTTTTTTAAACATTAGTCTATCATATGTCCTCCCAATGGCATTTGCCACTTAATTGACATACAGGGCGGTCAGTCTGAGATCTCCATTCTTCTAACATACTGGTCATCCCGCACGCACGATCAAACGCACAAGCTACTGCAAAACTCCGGCTGTGATCTAGTTAGCCTTCCAATTTATATCGACTAAAGAAGGGATTTTAAAAACATTTTTGGGGAGGGTATGGGCTGGATGTGGAATTAGAAGAGGATTTTTTTTCTCACAATGTCACAATCGATGTGTGTTTTTCTGATCTGTCAATCTATCATTGCTATTCCGAAGAAGGAAAATGTGGAAAGGCACTTTCGAACTGTTCATAAAAACCACAACACTGACTTCCTTCCGAAAAGCAATCTGAGAAAGAGAAAGGAGAGGAAACTAAAATCACAGTTAATTGGACAGCCGTCATTTTTCACTCGGCTGAATTCAAAAGCTCATTGACTGCATTATTCGACTCTACTTATTTATGTGAGTCAGCCTTTTCCCACATGAAGATTATTAAATCCAAATACTGTAGTGACCATAAATGTATTGAATTGTTATTGTGCCATAAAGGTTATTCAGTTATGCAAGGTGCAAGGTACGACAACATATATTTTATGTATAAAGTATACTCAGTATATATATATATACAGTGGAACCTCTAGATACGATCACCTCTGTATACGAGAAATTCAAGATAAGAGGAAAGTATGAGCGAAAAATTCGGATCTAAATACGAGCAATGGATCGCGTAACGAGCCACGAGCTAAGGCTGTGGTTATGCGTGACGCGTTTCCCGATCCGCCTCGACTCGGGGATTCACCCAAGCTGATGCTGCCAGCTCGTCAGCTCACTCAGTGTTCCTTGTTCTCCCGTAGCGTGAGGATCTACGCGTTTGTGCGCTTTGTGATTTCATTGTTTCGCTGTAGCAGTTCGCTGTATAAGCATATCCAAAAATATCGCGGACATGCAGACGGAGAATAGGAGACGATTGCCCTGAAGAGGAGAGGGAGAGAGAGAGAGAGAGAGAGAGAGAGAGAGAGAGAGTCGCGGCGAGCGAGAGAGAGAGGCGAGAGAGAGAGAGATAAGGAGAGAGAGATGCGCACGAGAGAGAAGAACCATCAGCTCAGTTATGCTCACATGATGCTCAGCAGACAAAGTGCATCCATACTACTTGTATTGCAAGACATTGCTCGTTTTATCAAGTCAAAATTAATTAAAAAATTTAGCTCGTCTTACAAAACACTCGTAAACAAAGTTACTTGCAAACCGAGGTTCCACTTGTATATATTATTTATCAGTGTTATTTGTTAGGAAAATTGATTTTTATGTTGATATTTTTGGGGGTACGGAACGGATTAACTGGATTTCCATTATTTTCAATGGAGAAGTTTGTTCTAGATACGAGAAATTCGCTATACAAGCTCAGTGCTGGAACGAATTAAACTCGTATCTCGAGGTTCCACTGTATATATATAACATTTTTATTTATTTATTTTTTTTTGAAATTTTATTAATTTCATTGCTACCATTCCATACAAATCAATCAATTTTTACAAAAAGTAGGATTAAGAACAAGTCGACCCCTACCCCTGAGAGAGAGAGCATGGCCAACTGAGTAAAACTTAAGGCTTGTAAAACATACCTAAATTGATGAGTTTGATAATCCAATAGAGATGAATGGAGAAGAAAAAGAAATGCAGAAATAATGGCTTCCTCTGTGCTTTAAGAGCTTATTCTAAAATATTACTGATTAGATCCTGCCATGTCTGGAAAAAAATCTGTACAGATCCTCTAACTGAGTATTTAATTTTTTCCAATTTCAAATAATATAACACATCGGTTTCTCACTGACTTAAAAGAGGAGAGTTTGGGTTCTTCCAGTTTATCAGAATAAGTCTGCGTGCCAAGAGTGTAGTGAATGCAATCACAATTTGTTTGTCTTTCTCCACTTTAAGCCCCTCTGGAAGAACCCCAAACACAGCTGTTAATGGATTAGGAGGGATTGTGAGTCCAAGGCTGTCTGAGAGGTAATTAAAAATTTTGGTCCAGAATGATGTTAATTTGGTGCCGGACCAAAACATGTGACCCAGTGAGGCTGGGACTTGATTGCAGCGTTCGCAGGTTGGATGCCCTGGAAACATTTTGGAGAGTTTTAGACGAGACAGATGTGCTCAATATATAATTTTGAGTTGAATAATTGTATGCTTTGCGCACATGGAGCTCGAGTGAATTCATAGCATTTTTAACGTAGGCAGATCATTTTGATCCGGTCATTTTAAAAGTAGCTTGCAAGCCGAAAAAGTGTGGGCACCCCTACTCTACATCATAACACTGTGTTTCCTCCCACTGTTGCATCATGGTCTCCTTTTTGTCTCAAATTTTTGACAAAGGGAAGACAAACACCTGTATGACAATAAATAAAATAAAAAATGCTTTAGATCTGAAACCCGTTAGGAGCTCAGAACCTGCACACAAAACATTCAAGAACAGGAACTACTGTACAAAAACATGTGGATGAGTTGATGGAATATTTGATATTAATACTGATGATCTGAAAAAGGAAGACAAGCTGCTGCCCTGTCCTGAACTCACAAGGGCTTGCTTTACCTACTTAGCTAACATGAGCACCTGCCTATTTCAACTAGTCATCATAGTGCTGAAAGCAAAAGCCAAAAAAATATAGCACAGTATAAACATGACTTGTAAAAGTACTGTCAAAGAGCAAAAAGTTTAGCTGACACACGGTGGATACAGTGTCAAAAAACAGAGTCTCACTTTTCTAAAAGGATCAGAGGAGCTGACAATTTTGCATTGTCCATACATGAAGCCCACGTAATGAGAGACCACAGTATTTTTTAAGCACATTGTTACTTTGTACTGTCCGTCTAACAGATTTTGGCCACTTTAACAAGACGCAGGAACAAATGTATGAAACATTAGAAGTTGTGTGAGGAGGTGATTCAGTCCGTCAGGGTAATTTGGAAAGTTAACACCCAAGATGTTTCAATAAAAGCAGTGAAAGTTTCTCCTTCAATTATATGACTCAGTAATTTGCTCCGGATTCCCATGACCCCTTGTATAAAGAAGTGCTTCCCAGCTCCAGCTCCCTTGAGGTTCCTTCAGTTTCCTTGTGATTTACTGTTTAACTGAAAGACTTCTGATAGATGGAGGCTTTGAGAATTTTGAAGATGTTGAAGTGACTCACATGTAGTTTTCAAGCCTAAAGAGGTTAAATCCGTTTTGCCGCTCAAGGCAGGACATTTCTGGCACACTTGTTAGCTTTTCTTCTCTAGAGCTCCTTTGGTCAGAATTGTGAACAATGCTGCACATGCACCCTTGCTAATTTATCACAGAGGCTGTGCGTAATGTTCATAATTTGTATTCAAGCTAACATTTAATTAACCTTTTTAATTGCTTCTTTACATTGCCTGGACAATGAGTCTGTCAATGTAAATGTAATTCTCTAAATCTTTCTCAGAGGTTTCATTCTATGGGTCAGTGTCATCCAACTTGCATTTATAATGAATTATTCTTTTACCCTAACATAAACCAGCTTGGCTACATTTGAATGCTTATTCCACACGTTCGCCCGATTTGAAGATGATTCAGAAAGATAACTGTGAATCCATTGAAATATTATGTGGTTTGTTTGCTGCTCTTGTATATAATAGAAACATCATCATCTCATATTATATCAGCCACACCACCTACACTGCAGAAGAGGTCCTTCACCTGAAGCTAAGCATGTTCAGGCCCGGGCAGTACTTGGATGGGAGACCAACCATGAAAAAACTTGAGTTGCCATTGGGAGAGATGTTGGTGAGGCCAGAAGGGGGGTGCCTATCCTGTGGTCTGAATATGGATCCCAATGTCCCAGTTCAGTTATGGGGTCACTGTGCTGTAATAATGGTGACTGACTCTCTGTGATCGTAAACAACCCTTTGGTATCCTTTGTAAAGAGTAGGGTGTATCCCAATGTCTAGCCTAAATTGCCCACTACTGCCAAGTTATTCTGCCCCCTAGTCATCCCCTGACTCTAATTAGCTCTCTCTCACCACTTCACCACCTAACGGCTAAAGTTTGGTGAGCGTACTGACACAAAAATGGCTGCTATCCCATCATCCAGGTAGATTCTGCACATTGGTGGTGGTTAAAGTGGCTTCCCACACATTAAAGTGCTTTGAGGAGTGAGAACAGTGCTATATAAATTTAAAGAATTATTGTTATTATTATTAACCTTAACCTGATTATGTCTGTGTGTGTAAAGCACCAATTGTCTCAAATCCTAAATATTCATAACCCAGTAGTATAGCTAAACGTCAGGTAGCACCAGGGCCACATTTTGCTTTTGATTTTTGCAAAATTGATTTTTTAAAATATGGCACATAAATCTAATAGCATAGTCAAGAGTAAGAAGCGTATGGCATCAGCACCTCCAGCTCACTGTGCTACCCAGCCTCCCAAAGTAAGGAGAGGGCTGGCTTGTAGACTTACCAGTGCTTGACAAATACTAACACAGAATGATTGAGGAAAAAACAATATAAATGTAAAGAATTATTATTAATTATTATTATTATATAAAAGATACATTACAATAAATAATAAATACATTATTATGTATAATATTATCATTGTGGCGGACGCCTGGAGCCTTTCGGCCAGGATGCACAGAGTATGGAAGGACCGGGTGGGAGAGTATTTTAGCAGAGTTTCTCCCCCGGGCCGACAGAGGGCAGCCCCCCTTGGGTTCCAGCTGGGCCATGGGTCATAAACATGGGAGCTTGTGGTGTTATGGATCCACAGCTCTCTGAACAAAGGCCGTTTTTTTAAATAAATAGTCACCGCTTAGTGAGGGGGCGTGGTGGCCATAGCAAGCCAAGGGGCAATCTGTGGTGTGGGTGTTTCTCACCTAGTGCACAGGTGACGAACTGCCCACATCTGTGATTGTTCCCGTGGCTAATGTGCTGCAGCTGCTATGGCCCTTCGCAATATAAAAAGAAGCGCAAGTCGGTTGGGAGGAGAGAAAGGAAAAGAAAAAAGGAAAAGAGAGGACGGAGGTTACAGGGAGCAAGTTGGTGCAAGAGAGAGAGAGACAAGGAGCGTGTGGACAAATGAATGAGCGAGCGCTCGCGGGCAGCTGCGAGGAAGCCTGGGTGTTGGGCCGACACCCAGGAGCTGGAGATGAAGTCACTCCCACTGAGCGATCAGGTAGCGGGAGTGACCACGGAAAGGCGACTGGTCGTAGAAGACCGGAAAGGCAGCGGGAGTTGCGAGGCTTGGAGTTGCAGTCCTTGGTGTGGACATCCTGAAGACCAAGGAGTCCAAGTCTCAGACTGAAGCCAGGATCGGGAGGTCTCCAGACCTGTGTTTGAGTAGAAAAGGGCAGCTGCAAAGAGTGTCTCGCCTGCTGCTATACCCAAGCAGGATAAGCAGGTGAGACGCTAACCGAAAAGAAGCACAGAGCTTGGCATTTTCGTTTGTTTTAAAAATTGCTTCCTAAAGAACGTTTTAACCTCGTTTTAAAAGGATTGTTTTTTGTAGTGTTTTTAAACCTGCACGTTTTCTTTTATTGGATTATATATTGAACTTTGAATCACTGCACTTTATTGGACACGTTGTTTTTGTTGACTATTTTAATAAAAGCACTTTGCACCTTTTGAACCATCCCCTTGCTCAGTTGTTGCCTCTACTGTCTAGCTCATCTCGGTGACATTATCGATGGTGTTGGGTTCAAGGGCTCCTGAACAGTGACGGGAGCATGGAGCAGAACCTGCATTGTCACAGAGCTCAACCCTGCTAGGGCCTGTGGCCACCACCAGGGGGCACATGGAAGTTTTCAGGGCCCTATTTGGCAGCACTTCTGCCACACCCGGAAGTGCTGATAGAAGAAGCTCGTTGGGCACCTGGAGTCCTTCCGGGTGCCCTATAAAGGGAGGCAGTCACCACCACTCAACGGCTAGAGTCGGGAGGAAGAGGACAAGGCCTGAGGAGGAGTGGAGGTGGAGGGACTGGAGGCAGAGAACGGACAGGACTGTGTTGTGGTGATTTGTGCACTGAACTGTAAAAATAAACGTGTGTGCTGGGTGCTAAACCTGTCGCCGGCCTGTCCGTGTTGGGGTTGGCTTCACATCATATATAACAGCTATAATACTATGCATATAATAGATATTTGCCAGACGCTAAGGTAACTACAGGAGTTAATGAAAGAGAAAATGCTGCCTTCTACTTTCTGTGCTGGTGTAATTTAACTTCACGCTCCATAAGTTATTTGATTTAATCAGGCTATATGTATTTTCTTTACACTTGTGAATAGTTTAATATTATGCAAAAGCAGAGGTGAAAATGTCTAATTAAAGTGTTTGCTTTTAGTGTTAATACAGTCGCTGGTAATTAAAGAGTGTTGACGTGGGAAACACGTGTGAGCACTGGATACCTTAGCTGGCTGCTCTGTTCTAATCATTTATTCCTTATTATTGTTATTGTACAGGGTGGGCCATTTATATGGATACAACTTAATAAAATGGGAATGGTTGGTGATATTAACTTCCTGTTTGTGGCACATTAGTATGTGTGAGGAGGGAAACTTTTCAAGATGGGTGTTGACCATGGTGGCCATTTTGAAGTCGGCCATTTTGGATCCAACTTTTGTTTTTTCAATAGGAAGAGGGTCATGTGACACATCAAACTTATTGGGAATTTCACAAGAAAAACAATGGTGTGCTTGGTTTTAACGTAACTTTATTCTTTCATAAGAATATGTAAATTAGCCATGCGGCGCGGCGCTGCTCTGCCAGTTCACACAGTTCAGCATGACATATCCAGTAACAGTACTCTTAATATTCTCCTTATAGTCAGCTAAAGAACTCCTCAAATAAAAATACTTCAAGCTATTCAGTTTTTCTTTTTAAAAACGCATACAGAGTGGAAATTGGCAGGAGTACTGATTGGGTTGTGACATTACCCATGCATGAAGCAGATCACAAACAATCTTACAGTACGCTGTCACACACGTGGGCATGGGAGGCAGTCTAAGGGCTTAAGTGGGGGTAAGATGCAGAGCCAAGGGTTGATGAATGCAGACCACCAGAAGGAAAGCTCAGCTAAGACTCCACCCACTTCCACTGATACATCACGCCCTCATGCAGACCTCATTTCCTCCTGAGATCCCATCCATTCTTGCCCTCCTCCTATAAAACCTGGATCTTCACTCTCCCATTCAGCCATTATTTTTGGCTAAGTCCTTCATGGTTACTTGTTTTCTCATTTGTTTGAGTGTTGGAGAGATTATACGGGGTGGAACCCCCAAACCTTTATCACTCTTTGTCTGTTTCTTCCACAAGGCATATGTGAAAGTTCACCGCATGGATGCTACAGCACTATGATTTTGTACTGGCCTAGCAAAGCATCATGGGACACAAGGGAAAAAAATGTTCATGTAAACCAAGCATACAACAAAGCTCCAGGAAAATATCTGGCAAACAGTCACCGGTGAAGGCAGCATACTGCTGTAAAAAGCACTTTGGCGACTTTTGCCAATCAACACCAGTCGTTACTTATAAGAGGTTAGAGACAAACACTCCTATAGTCTCCTCTCTGTTTACTTCCCTTGCTTTATAAGGCATTATTTGTATGCAGTGTTGCACACAGACCCCATAATCGAGGTCAGCCTTCTACTGGTGGAGACCAACCACCAAGTCAACGTGATCACATATCAGTCATGAAATGCCAAGGCAGAGTGACCATCTTGGATCCCTGGAACAATTCAAGATTACCAGCCAAGCAATTTCATGATGGACAATAATAATAATAATGAATGAAATGAAATGAATAAATGAAAGGAATGAAAGCCACCACAATATCAGTAGTGATAGGAGCCCTTGGACTTATAAAGAAAGGAATGGAGAAATATAGCCTACAAATCTCAGGTAACACCAAAATACAAGAATTACAGAAGATCACAATACTTGGAACATGTCGTATCCTAAGAAAGGCACTATCCATTACATAGATTTCTACCTCATTCTAACCCAAAGCCCAACGAATGGACCTGCTTATTATGTCATGAACTCAAATGGACTAGTAATAATAATAACTATACTATATACTAGGTATATGGGTTGTTTTAGTAGACCTTTACAACTGCCATGCATTTCACTGGCATTCTGCTCTGTTTAAATAACAACAGCACAGAAGCTGCCATCTTGAAGTTGCATTTTTCAGTAGTTCGTCACGATCATAAAATCTAATTTAGCTAGCCAAATAACTGCCATAGAAACAGGCAAAGATTTTTGAAGAATTGTTAAGCTACGGTGCAAGAAGCTTCTGAAAGTAATAAAACCAAATCAGACTCAAGTGTATTAATGAAAATAAATGACTGCTATTAAAAACAGGCCAGGTGAGTAGTTGGAAGAAAATATTACCCCACTGGGACATGTTAACATAAACAAGACAGGAACGTCCATAATTCATCCATTTTTCTTTTCTTTCTACTGCAAAATCAATTATCACAGTTAAGAATTTAAGACCAGTGATGTCTGGTGCCAAAGTTAATAGTTCTATAAGACTGAGAATAAATTCTACATTGACAGTTAAGAAACTATCTCTTGTTTCAAGTAAAAAACAAGAAAAATCTGTTTTTTTAATTATTTTTAAGAGAAAGGTCCAGTTCTCCTATATAATGTACTCTAGTTTTTCTATAAAGAGAGGAGTCACTGAAGGACCATGCAAAACGGAGTAGTTCACATGAGAGCCACCAGGAGGCAGTAACACTTTTTACCTACGACAGATATCCTGTACACACCCGTGCAGCCATCCATTCATTTTCCACCGTTTATCTGAAGCCGGGTCGGAAAGGCGACAATCTTAGCAGTGAGGCCTACATGCTTATTTTGTCACTTGAGAACTCATACAGTTGGATCCCAAAGTGTTCTCAGGCCATCTGGGAGATGTAATCCTCTCAGTAAGCCCTGGGTCTCCTACCTCCTGGTAAAACCTCTACAGAGAGGCGTCCAAGAGGTATCTGAACCACCTCTATTAGCTACTCTCAATTCCGAGGGTCAGCGTCTCTACTCCAAGCCTCTCCCGGATGTCTGCTCTTCTCACCCCATCTGTAAAGGAGAGTCCAGCCACTCTGCGGGGAAAGCTCATTTCGGCCACTTGTACCCACAACCTCATTCTTTCAGTCATTACCCAAAGCTCACGACTGTGGTTGAGGGTAGGGACGTAGATCAACTGGTATATCTGGAGATTCGCCTTGTGACTCATCTTCTTCTTCCCCACTACGGATCAGAATATCAACAGCATAACATTACTGTCGATCCTAACTGTCATCTCACCATCACTTTCCCCTCACTTGTGAACAAGATCCCAAGGTACTTAAACTCCACCACTTGAGGCAGTAACTCACCTCCCACTCGGACACGAGAGTCCACCATTTTCCTACTGAGGTCAAAGGCCTCAGATTTGGAGGTGCCGATCCACATCCCTGCTGCTTCACTCTCAGTCACAAACCTTCCCAATGCATGCTGGAGATCCCAGCCTGATGAGCAGTAATGCAGTTCTAAGACCCCCTGGACTGGACCCCTCCCTGGCTGAGCCTTGATATCCTGTCCATGAAAATCTCAAACACGATAGGAGACAAAGCACAGCCCTGGTGGAGTCCCACACCTACTGGAAATGGCGCTCCTGATTTTCTGAATATGCGGCCACAGCTCTCACTTTGATTATACAGCCCTTATTAGTGGCCCAGGAATGCCTTACTCTCCCAGCACCCCCCACAGAATCCCTCAGGGACCACGGTCATATATGCCTTCTCTAAGAGAATGAAACACATGTAGGCCGACTGGGTGTACTCCAGTACCTTGCAAAAGTATTCACACTTGTGATCAGTCCACTAATTTTACTCAGTAAGAGTAAGAGATGTTGCTCTCTGTGATATATATACAGACTCGGTCCCCCCTTCCAGTCGCCCTGCATGGGTTCTATAGAGAATGAATGGATGCTGTACTTTAATGTTTCATTCCCCAAATGTACTGGCAGGCAAGTGTTAACCTCAAGGCTTTACAAAGCTTTTAAATCTGACATACAGCCAACTCAGTGCTCAGTGCAAGTAAGTGGAAATAACAGTTAAAGGAAAGAATTCCAAGGCGCATCAGCAAGTCATCAGAGTGACAGCTCGACTGAGTGTCACACCCACAGGCTGACAGATTAATCAGATAATGACAGTGACAGCTTCCACTTGCTGAAACGTTTTGCGCCGGTTTGTTTCTGCCTCCTTTTTAACTTGATCTAAACAAAAAGCCTGTTATAAAATCACTTGACCGTTTCAATGGGAAAATGACTCATGCACTGGTCTCCTATTTTCCCAGGCTAAAATTAATCTGGGAATTTGATTATATTAGGTTATTACTTTAATAATCTCATGGGGAAATTTCTATGCATACAGAAGCAGAAACATAACAAAAACAAGAATACAGACTCACAGGTCAGATAATACAGCCAAGCTATCAATCAATCAATCAACAAATAAATAAATAAAAATAAAGAAATGCACAGTGCCTTGTGAAAGCACTAATCCTCCTTGGTGCCTGTACTGCCCCATCGCATTACAACCTGGAATCAAAATGGATTTTCATTTGGATTTTATGTTATGGATTTAACAATAGGGGCGGCACGGTGGCGCAGTGGTAGCGCTGCTGCCTCGCAGTTAGGAGACCCGGGTTCGCTTCCTGGGTCCACCCTGCGTGGAGTTTGCATGTTCTCCCGTGTCTCGTGGGTTTCCTCCGGGCACTCCTCCCACAGTCCAAAGACATGCAGGTAAGGTGGATTGGCGATTCTAAATTGGCCCTAGTGTGTGCTTGGTGTGTGGTGTGTTTGTGTGTGTCCTGCACCCTGCCCCGGATTGGTTCCTGCCTTGTGCCCTGTGTTGGCTGGGATTGGCTCCAGCAGACCCCTGTGACCCTGTATTCGGATTCAGCGGGTTAGGAAATGGATGGATGGATGGATGGATTTAACAATATAATCCAAATTGTTGAAGTGGAATGAAAACATAATACCTTGTATATATTGTAATGTCAGGCACACGTGGACTGGAATCCCAACTGAGACTGAACAGGGATCCTTACCCAGAGCAATGGAAGGATTGGAGATGAGTACGGCTGAACATTTTCTCCCCCAATACACCAGATGGCTGTAACCCTGGGTTTGGATTCCCACAAAGACACCTGCAGGGAATGCTGGGATCTGTAGTCTTGTGAAGCAGCCCTGTTGGGTTATGTGGGGACCTTCAGACAGAGCTGCAAGGATTCATAGTCTGTACTTTCCAGGACTTCTGGTCAAACTGGAAGTGCTTCCAACAGGCTATACCCTATGCCAGAAGTACTACAGGTTATCAAGTAAAAAAGAAGTAACCCGATCTCAGCGACGAGTCAGAGTCGGGTGAAAGAAGACAAAGCTTGCCTGTGTTGTGAAACTGGGAAGTACTGAAAGCACAGGTACCAATACATGTTCAAAATTTGCCTTCTAGTGGAGGGAAAACACTGTCAAAAACCCTGACTAGAAACCTAAAGGGCAGAGGAAAAATCTTTATAAAATAAAAAGGTTTATTAGCCAAATGGCTCTGTAATACACAAAGCTCCGTAGAGCACAAGGGATTACTTGAAAAGGCACTAAGATTCACAGTGAACAAAGTGCCAATACAGAATCCAAAAACCATGGTCATAAAACAGAGCAGAGATTCAAAAAAATTAAAAAACAAAGTACCAATAAAGAATCCAATAGGCGTAGTCAAAAACAGAGTAGCAAAAGCAATAGCATAGAAACACAAGTAACACTCCACTCCCAAGTGCATTCACAATGAACCGCTAGGAACTATGGGAGGACCTCCCTTAAATAGCCCCACCCCTTGCAGAGACACCCACAAAAAGCAAGGGTCACCCCTTTCCTAAAACACACATAGAAAATGTACATTATAAACAGAAAAAAACATTAATACAAATAAATGATACAAAATTAGAACATTAGAACAATCTACACGAGAACAGGCCATTCAGCCCAACAAAGCTCGCCAGTCCTATCTACTTATTTCTTCCAAAAAAACGTTGAGTTTTAAAAGTCTTACTGTCTACCACACTACTTGGTAGCTTATTCCAAGTGTCTATTTTTCTTTGTGTAAAGGAAAACCTCCTAATGTTTGTGCGAAATTTACCCTTAACAAGTTTCCAACTGTGTCCCTGTGTTCTTGATGAACTCATTTTAAAATAATAGTCTTGATCCGCTGTACTAATTCCCTTTGTCATTTTAAACACTTCAGTCAGGTCTCCTCTTAATCTTCTTTTGATTTAACTGTAAAGGCTCAGCTCTTTTAATCTGTTCTCATAACTCATCCCCTGTAGCTCTGGAGTCAGCCCAGTCGCTCTTCTCTGGACCTTTTCTTGTGCTGCTATGTCCTTTTTGTAGCCTGGAGACCAAAACTGCACACAGTACTCAAGATGAGGCCTCACCAGTCTGTTATAAACCTTCATCATAACCTCCTGTGACTTGTACTCCACACATCAAGGTGCTATATAACCTGACATTCTGTTAGCCTTCTTAATGGCTTCTGCACACTGTTGGGAAGTCGATAGCTTAGAGTCCACTAGGACTCCTAAATCCTTCTCATAAGGCGCACTCTCGATTTTCCGACTGCCCATTGTGAATTCAAACCTCACATTTTCACATCCTATGTGTAATACTTTACATTTACTGACATTAAATTTCATCTTCCACAAATCTGCCCAAGCCTGTATGCTATCCAAGTCCTTCTGTAATGATATAACGGATTCCAAATTATCTACTAATCCACCTATCTTGGTATCATCTGTAAACTTAACCAGCTTGTTACTTATATTCCTATCTAAATTATTTATAACCCCGCCCTGCCCGGGGTTTGTTTCCTGCCTTGCGCCCTGTGTTGGCTGGGATTTGCTCCAGCAGACCCCTGTGACCCTGTAGTTAGATAATGGATGGAAAAATAGCAGCGGTGCCAGCACTGAACCCAGCTGGACACCACTCTTAACAACGGCCAATTCTGATGAAGATCCTCGCACCATCAGCCTCTCCTTCCTGTGTCTGAGCCAATTCTGTGCCCACCTAAAAACATCACCCTGAACTCCCACTTCTTTTAGTTTGACCCCCAGCCTCTCATGTGGCACCTTATCAAATGCTTTCTGAAAGTCAAGATAAATCATATCATATGCTCCACTTTGATCGTATCCTGTTGTTACCTCCTCAAAGAATTCCACAAATTAAACACAACAGACAACAAAAGCAACTGTGAACAACAGCTAGGGGGAAAATGCTGGCTGAAACATAACAGCCTAGAGAAAGGGAAGGTGAAGGGAAATTATTGGTGTGAGAACTGTAAGGTATTTGGATGTAAATCTACATGTAAATAAACCTTTTTAGTATATCTGTCTCATTTCATTTGTTAATTGCTGCTTTCTTGCCATTGTCACTTGAATACTGCCCAAGTTGTACTTCAGAGGGTGGGTGTAGTAACACAGTCTGTACCAACTGTGCTTTAAGACAGACAGACTGTGGGGTTTCGAGTAAGCAACAGAAGTTGGGACACCTGTGTAAATTGTTTGCTTCAACGTGCAAGGCTCCATTTACTTTAATTACTGCAGAACACCTGTAGGTTGTAACCTATTCGTTGTTCCCTCAAGAAGGTCCATTTGTATTATTTTGATATTTCCTTTTTTCAGTTTTTGCTAGCCTAAACTTTAAATTCAAATTACTGCTTACCTTTTCACCAGTTTAGGTCATTCATTCCATTTCAACTGATTAAATCTGAAGAAAAACTGGAAAAAATGAGGTACTCTAAAACTTTTGACCGCTTACACGCCATTATGATTAGTTCCCTGTTATATCCTGAATGAACTGTGAGCCTCATGGTTCTCCAGAGGTTTATTTTGTATTTGAATTTTTCTTGAAAACTACTTGTGTATCGGGTTCTAACATCCTTTGACTATGAACAAGTAAAATTACACTCTGTCATGAACTGGGAGTCCCAAAAGACGTAATCAAAAAAATGACCATTAGAGGGGGATATCACCATCAAACTCCGCAAACTAATAAGAGGCAGAGACAATCTTTATGAATAAAACCATGTTCTTCCACAATAAAAAATGTTCTTCCACAAGAGTGAGGGTCTGTTGGAGCAAAAAAGGTAAAACTGGGAGTTGCCTGTAACACAAATGGCAATCCAAAGCAAACAAATTCCAGTACAGATAATTACAGTGTGGTCAAAAACAGAGAAATAAAGTAAAAAATCACAGTCAAGGATCATAGAAGCACAAAGCATGCAAAGAAACACTTACCAAAGTCCCAAGTACATTCAAAATGAACCATGAGGCTAAATCAAATAGTACATGCAATTTGAAAATTATACAGTAACCACAATGGATAGACATTGACATAATACAACACAAGGGCTTATGGGTAGTTCACACACACATAGCACGGAGCTCTGCCATTTACTTGAAGCTAATAGTCAAATGATCATGGATGCTCTGCAGAGGGACTGCACCATTGCTAAACAACATGCCATTGTGAGATTTCTTTGGGCAGAGGGAGTGAAAGTTGCTTAAGTTTATTGAAGGACGTTAGCTTAGTACAGAAGTGCAAAGAGCAGGACTCAACAAAACGCTTACAAATGGGTAGAAAGGTTTAAAGCAGGAAGAACAAGTGTAACCAATGAAGCATCAACATCACGCACACAAGCCCACATTGACATGGCGAATGCCTTCATCAGAGAAGACCGACAGATTACGTGGCCTGCTGTTGCTGCTACACATTTAGATATCGGCTGAGTACCTGCATGTGTCATAGTGCATGATGACTTGGGATATCATAAAGGTGGGTACCCAAACAGCTTACCGATCTGCACAAGGAAACATCCTTCAATGGTATATGCTCAGATTTCATATTATTCATATTGATTACCCATTTCAATTCAAAAGATTACACTTTCCTGTGTTTTACAATGACCATTCTTAGCCAAGTGACCAGGAAAAGCAGAAGCTGACCTATGACAGAATGTTTCAATTGTACAGTATATAGCATGTTCAGGAATATGCAGCTCTAGTGACCTAATAACATTACTATTACGTGGTATCTGACTGGCATTTAAAACTATAATTGGTTCCATTTCTTTTGGTTTTCCAAATGGAGCACAGGCAGGTGAAGTGATTTGCTCATGGTCACACAGTGTCAGTAACAGAAATTGAACACACAACCTCAAGGTATAAAGCCCCAAGTGCAAAGCCTGACAATAATATTAACCTTTGGTATAATCTCTACAAATATTGTATACAGAAGATACAGCTGATGGCACTCTAATTGAGGCCCATTGCCTTGTGACATTTCCCAGGTGAAGCTAGGTACCGCAACTAATGCACAATCTAAAGGAGCTTGTGATATTTAAATGGCAAAAAAAAGTTTTACATTTAAAATCGCAACATTTTCATACTAAGCATATGCTTATTAAGGATCAATTACCGCACATGTGAATATCATTCATTTTTCCCTTTTCATTCCTAATGACATCTGAAATGATCTTAATTACAGCAATCTGTAACTCCCTCCTTCCTAATAGACTTGTGTCACACATTACGCAAAGTGACAAATATCTGAGAGACAAACGCTGATGTCTCGCCTTATCTGTGTTTCAGTGTGTACTGACACGTTGGTGTGCGGTTACCGGCAAATAAAAAAAGCATCTAATTAACTCCTGACTGATGAGCTAGCGACATTATTGAACACGGAAAGCAATTTTATCAGACAAAAAACAGTGATTGGAAGGGACTTTTAAAAGGTGAGATTTCAATTTGAATAGTGCAGATACTCATTGAAATTCCAAACTGCTTCTTTACTTTCAAAGCTTGAATGAATTTCTTACTAATATAATTATTGTAATTAATTACACCCACGCCTAATACCCTATACAGAGCAGTCAACCTGGGACATTAAATCAAAGTCAATAAAAGAAACCTAAAATCCAGTAAAATTGTCTTCTGTGTAAGCCGTTAAATTCTATAAAATTAAATTTAGAAGTTTTTGGCTACTGTGTTTAAAACATAGAATACAATACAATCAGTTAAACAAAGGGCTGGCTTCAGAATAATGAGGATTTATTTTAGTGTTAGGGTGATTTTAATGCTTTTCCGATCTGTTATTAAATATGTGAGAGGTGTCACGCTGGTACTGACATCCCAGTCGGAGCTGTAGCAGGATCCTTACCCAGCTGGGATGCCAATATAATGAAAGGACAAGATAAGATGATCTATTCAGGGCATTGTCTTCCCCAACCCGCTAGGTGACTGCCCCCTTGGCTTATGGTACAGGTACGGATAGCTCTTTGGGTCAGTCCTGTTGGGCTCTGTGGGTGCTGCCAACGAGCGCTAAGGAGACTAGCGAGCCCTACTTTGTTCGGCATAGAAAGGGACACCTCTGTCCACTGGGTGTTGAGAGTTGGGAGTGGGTGGATGAGATTGCATGAGAAACATAATTGCTTGTTGTGCAGTTTAGAAGGAAGGACACTGAAACCCTGTAGAGGGACTGGTTGAAACAAACGCTTTTTATTTGAACCCAGGTGTTGTGAAGCTGTGTCTGGGGTACTGCAATGCCCCCTACAGGTCACATTGTCTATCTGCATGAAACAATGTGGCTCTCAATAGATCATTTTTGGTTGAAATTTGACACTTACCCTTCAAAGAAATTAGTCAAGAAAGTTTAATTTTCGTTAAGATACAGTACCTGTTAAAAGTATTCACCCCCTTGGAAGCTTCCATGTTTTACTGTTATACAGCATTGAGTTACATTGCAGTTAATTTGGCTTTATCGACACTGATCAACAGAAAAAAGGTCCTTCAATAAGAGAAAATAAATCTCTGTAAACAGGTCAAAATAAGTGATCACCTAAGTTTTCAGCCCCTTTAATATGATGCCCCAAAATCTTCCCTAGGGCAGGCCGCTGGTTTCAGAAGTCACAGAATTAGTTCAATGTAGATCTCTTATCTGGGGATTTTAGTTGATTGTCATAAAATTGCACCTCGTCTGGAAGGTCTAACTTGTGGTGACTCAGTACAGCGGCCTATTCTGTGCAATGAAGAAGAAGGAACAATGCCATCAAAAGGTGACTAAAAGGCACAAGTCAGGGGATGCTGACAATGCTGTATAACAATAAAACATGGAAGCTTCCAAGGGGGTGAAGCCATGGTTCACAGCAGAAGGGATGCTGCCTACAAAGCCAAAGACGAAGTGGCACTTAGAGCAGCCAGAACCAACCTGTCCCAAGGCATCAAGCTAGCAAAGCGGGAGTACTCAAAGAAAATTAGCGACCACTTCGCCTGCTCAAGAGATTCTCGGCGAATGTGGCAGGGCATCCAAACCATCACGGATTATAAGGGCCCACCGCGTATGTGTGTTAACCACACCTCTCTTCCAGACGCTCTTAATACCTTCTATGCCAGGTCTGAGACACAGAACAACAAATCAGCATGGAAGACCACTCCTTCGCCAGACAATCAAGTTCTGTCCCTGTCTGCAGCTAGTGTCAGAAGGACTCTCACCAAGGTCAACCCACACAAAGCTGCTGGACCAGATAACATACCTGGACGTGTGCTCAGAGTCTGTGCTGACCAGCTGACTGATATCCTAGTGGACATCTTCAACATCTCCCTGAGACAAGCTGTTGTGCCACAATGTTTTAAAAATACCATCATCAGACCTGTCCCAAAGACAGCCACAGCTTTGGAACTCAATGACTACTGCCCAGTGGCACTTACTTCAATCATTATGAAGTGCTTTGAGCGGTTAGTCTTGAGTCACATAAAGAACAAGCTGCCCCCCAAACTGGACCCTTTACAGTTTGCATATCAATCAAACCGAACAACTGACGATGCAATTTCAATGGCAATTCACCTGACTCTGTCACACCTGGATCACCGCAATGCACATATAAGAATGCTGTTCATTGACTTCAGCTCAGCATTCAATACTATCATTCCCAGGCAGCTGATCAGTAGGCTGGATTTGCTCAGACTTAACACCTCCACCTGCAACTGGATTCTGGACTTTCTCACTGAAAGACCTCAAATAGTACAGATTGGGAATATAAGATCTAACATCATCACATTGAGCACAGGTGCTCCCCAGGGCTGTGTGCTGAGCCCGCTACTCTTCATGCTGCTGACCCATGATTACACCTCCAACTCTGACACAAACCACATTATCAAGTTTGCCGATGATACTACAGTAGTGGGACTCATCGAGAACGACGATGATGCGGCGTACAGAGAAGAGGTGGAACGGCTGGCACTTTGGTGCCAAGACAATAATCTGTCTCTTAATGTTGAAAAGACAAAAGAGTTGATTGTTGACTTCAGGAAGACCAAGGCTGTCCATCTCCCACTCAGCATTGATGGCGTCACAGTAAAGAGAGTGAAGAGCACCAAGTTCCTAGGTGTTCATATCACAGAGGACCTGTCCTGGACCAAAAACACCAGCTATCTTACAAAAAGAGCCCAGCAGTGCCTTTATTTCCTGCGACGACTGAAGAAGGTGCACCTCCCCAAACCCATACTTGCCACCTTCTATAGAGGCACCATAGAGAGCGTCCTGACCAGCTGCATCACAGTCTGGTATAGAAACTGCTATGCCTCCGACCACTAAGCCCTTCAGAGGATTGTGCGGACCGCTGAGCACATTATTGGCAGCTCTGTACCCAGTCTGCAGGAGATCTACACCTCATGCTGCTTTCATAAAGCCACTAGCATCATGGCTGATCCCCACCACCCCTCCCACCTACTGTTTACTCCTCTTCCATCTGGAAGGCGACTCTGCAGCATCAGGAGCAGGTCTGCGAGACTGTGTAATAGTTTCTTTCGCCTGAACACCATGCTACCCTCCTCCACACTGGACTTTTTACTCCATACACTCTCTGGATTACATAACATTACATAATACTGTATATATATTCTTAATTTTTTTTATTTTTTTTCTTATTTTTCTTTTATCATAGTTATATATATATATATATATATATATATATATATATATATATATATATATATATATATATATATATATATATATATATATATATATATATATATATATATATGAATATATGATATTTCGTCCCACTGTGTACTGTAAGTATATTGTTAGGATGACAATAAAGCTCTACTTGACTTGACTTGACTTGGATGGAGACACAAAAATACCCAAATCACAGAATATCCCCTGGAATCCAATGAAATGAGTCACTAAGAGATGGAAAGAGAGACACTGAGCAGGCCATCCACATAAACTGAGTCATCATTCAAGAAGAGGACTAGTGAAGGCAACCTCTGATAACTTGGCTTCCTGACTTGGCAGGAGAACAGGATAACTGATTTTCTGAATAAACCGGGAGAAGCGGGCAAAAACCAAAACTAAAGAAAAAAAAAATAAACCACAGCGATCATAACCTAGATGAGAGGCAAAAAAATGAGGCAATACAAGAAGAGAAAACGCACAATAGATCAAAATGAAATTAAGGATTTTATCCGCAGATTGGATAAGGTTACTAGCGAAAGGCTGACCTTTTATTCCAGTTCTTAACCTCGGAGACCCTAACCCTAAAAATGAGGGATATGACCCTTACAACGGTACACAGTACAGCTTCTCTTAAAGAAAAAGGCTATGAAGCATGAGTTTTCAGCCTTCATCATGACACACTGAAGCAGTAACAAACTGCAATTGCTGTGACTGGAGAGACTGTGCAGATAACAAATGGTGCCCGGGTGCTTCACTAGTCACAGTCATGACATCTTAGGGTGTATACACACTAGCAGTCTGTTCCGTGCCCAAAGCCCAAATGTCTCGTTGTTACCCCCTAAAGTCTACTTTGTTTGACTAGTGTGACCCCTCTGTGCCAGGCCAACCGTTCCAAGCCCAGGCCCTCTTGGAAGAGGTGGGTCCAAGTGCGGTTCAGTCAGATTTGGGAAAAGTATGATCATTCAACGTGCCCGAGCATGGAAAACAGATGTGACGTCAATAATGTGACGTCATTTCATTCAATATCATTTGAGTTAAAACAGGCTTTTTTCTTACCTTACAGATGGAGGTGAATTGTAGTTGGCAAGTAAAGTTGCAAATCACTCCCTTAACATCATTTGCCTCCGTAAAAATCTTCTTGTGCATGTTTCATTATTAACGGGAAAATGCTGCGCTGCCTACTAAATAAATCTGTAAAAGGGTAGAACATCATCCTGCCCTACACAACTCCAAAAAAAATACAAAATAAGGAAAATCATTTTGACTTGCATGCTGCCACTCTGTGTTTGGATCTTGTTTTGACTTTACACAAAGTCGCATGATGATGACGAAAGTGTGGCCCAGCCCAGAATGTTAAAGGGCAGTGTTAGTTCAGGCCAGTGGGGGAACGGGGGCAATTGTGCTTGGGCATGGTACAGAACAAACATACCTAGTGTGAGTACACCTTTAGCTAGAGTTTGGCAGAGGGCACATGGGGGACTCTGAAAACATTTGATAGAAGGTTCTATGGTGTTATCAGACCAAAATTGAGCTTTCTGAACATCAGACTAAAAGCCATGTCAAACACTGGACATTATCAAAAACTCACCATCCCCACTGTGAAGCACGGTGGTGGCAGCATCAGGCTCTATTGATGCTTTTCTGCAGCAGCTCCTGGAAGGCTTGTGAGGGCAAAATGAATGGAGCAAAATATGAAAAATCTGAGAGGATTTATCTTCCAGCAAGACAACAACTCCAGGCATAAAGCCAAAGCTACACAGGAACAGTGTCAGAAGAACAACATTAATGTCATGGAGTGGCCGAGTCAGAGTCCAGATCTCAATCCAAGTGAGAGTTTGTGCTTGGAGTGGAAAGGCTGTTCACATGCAACATGACTGAGCTTGAGAAGTTTTACAAATAAGATTGGGAAAAAAAATGGCAGTGTGTAGCGAAGCAAAGCTGACAGAGGCCGAGACCAAGACCTGCTCACACAGACTCAAGGATTTCATGGCTGCCAAAGGTGCATCTGCTAAGTATTGATGTGAAGAGATGAATGCTTATGCCATCAATGATTTTATATTTTTAATATATATTTATTTACATATAATATATATTTTATTTGCATAATATTTTTATATGTTTTATACTTGTAATTCATTTTTTACCACATTGCAGAGACCTGTTTTCACTCTGACATCAAAAAGTCAATTTATGTTGATTAGTGTCACGGATTAGACCATTGCTGCATAAAAATAAAAGATGAAATCTTCCAAGAGGTTGAATATTTTTTGTAGGCAGTGTATCTCAAATAGAGTGTGCTATACACACCTTTGAAAATTCAAAGAACTGGCATTGAAGAGCATTATTTTGTCAATTTTCAAACTTGTCTGTCTGTGCGACTTCATTAATGAATTCGTTTACAGTTTCAAATACATTTTCCTCTTTTACTCATCTGACAGCAAACACTGAAGCACCTGCAGAGCTGCATGCATGGCGGTGGCTTCTGTCTGATGCGGGCCGTAGTGGAGGTGGCAGTGGCTTGTGTGAACCTTTGTCACACTGAGTCACATCTCCTGCTGTTTGACATTACAGCAGGTGGATGACAGGATCTTCATGACCGTAAAAGTAAAAACAATGCATGCAATTTTAGTTACCTACAAATAAATGGGAGAGGAAATGTGGCTTGGGGGGTATAATTCTGCAGAAGACGAGAGAGGACATGCAATATAGTTATTTTTAAAAATTTTTTCCTCGAGATAACGGAATAATTTTATTGAGATCTAGATAAAATAAAAGACCTTGTCTTCTCGAAATTATGAAATAGTCGTATCTAATGTTTAATGTTTAGCTTATTGAAGCCATGTCCTGCTTGAAATGGCAAAAGAGCAGAACTGTATTGATCAGCATGTCATATTTTTGTTCAATCACGGGCTGACGCAGGCTGAAATAGGTTTATGCCTTAGTTTAGAAAATAATAACGTTAGTGTCCGTCATTTAAGAAGACGGTTAGCAAGGCTTCAGCTGTATAGGCGTCGCAATCTAAGCGAGCCTGATGCCAGGAGAAAAGGTTAAGTTTCGTTTTCTCAAGATCGCAATAAAATTATTTCATTATCTCAAGAAAACAAATATCAGTTTTCTCGACATCTGGATAAAATTATTTTGTTATCTCGAGAAGACAATTTAAAAAAATAACGATATTGCACGTCCTCTCTCGGCTTCCGTACAATGCAGATGGTGAACATTGCTATTTATGTTACAGTTGAAGTGACCTCACTTTGCAGATCATGACTTCTCAATCAGCTGCTATCCTACATGGTGTAACGCAGACAAAAATTTTAGCATGTGAATTCATCATAGAAGGTGACAGGGTGGCACTGTAGTGGCTCTGCTGCCTCACAGTAAGGACACCAGGGTTTGCATCCCAGTATGGAGTTTGCATGTTCTTCCTGTGTCTGCATGGGTTTTCTCACACAGATCGAAATACATGCAAGTTAGGTGGATTGTTGATCCTAAAGTGTCCCTAATGTGTGTTTTGTTTGTGTGTTCAGTCTATCCAGGGTTTGCTTTTTGCCTTGCCATGCACACTATGCTAGGTGGGCGAGGCCCCAGCAGACCCCCTTGAGCCTGTTCAGGACTAGGCGGGTTAGAAGGGAAAAGAAGTTATGGAAGAAAGAAAAAAAGTTGTGGCACAGTGGTTAAGGCTTTGGACTTCAAACCCTAATGTTGTGGGTTCAAATCCTGCTAGTGACACAGTGTGACCCTGAACAAGTCACCTGACCTGCCTGTGCTCCAATTGGAGAACCAAAAAAATTGTAACTAAATGTGATAAGTTGCCTTAGATAAATGCGTCACCAAAGTAAGTAAATGTGATGTAAAATGACTGACTTTATCATAGATTTGAACAATTAATCTCATTTTTAAAAATACTATGTTTAAAGTGGGTTTAAATCCCAATACTGACCCTGAGCAAGTCACTTGACCTGCCTGTGTTCCAACTGGAAAACCAAATGAAATTTTTTTATCAGAAATGCTGTAAGTCATCTTGAATAAAGGTGTCAGCCAAATAAGTAAAGGCAAATGTAAATAAGTATAAAAAAATAAAATTATAATCAGACATAGACGCTCCACAGCCAGAACTATTAATATTCCAAAAAATACCATTTTTATATCACTTGAGTTAGAATGGCGGATGAGCCCTCTGGGTGTGAACTTAATGCTCATTTTAAACAGAGACGCTAGCAGAGGGTTATTAGTGGCAGGGTGCTAATCTGCATGGGGGATCATCATTGGCACTATGAGGCCCTGCTTGATACCACTTAAGCGATGCAGCACACATACGGTCAAAATAACAGATAATGGAGCCCAAAGGACTAGAAGAAATAGGCCACAAGTAAATTTGAACAATGGATGATGCTCTAGTAAATCAACTCCTGGGGCTCATGGTCATGGCTTACCTGACTGAACAACCACCTGCATGCCCCCTAAGAGATGGGATAGTGGGAGGAGCTAGGGCTTTCTGCTTGTTTTGAGCTTATTTGTTTATCACTGAACATAACTGACCAATAAGATGGACATTTGCTGTCTAATGTATAATGTGCTGAATGGAAGTCCGTCAAAATTTCCAAAGCAATAGTGAATTGCTGGACCAGTCTTGGCCCACATTAGCAATATCAGCGTTGGCTGATTGTCCGTTTACAGCAGCATATATATAATTAAAAAAAACCGGCATGATGATATAAATGCTGCCCTCCAGCAAGCAATGCATTCATTTCTCTGTGCCAGCGCTGGCTGGTGATAAATATGCAACTGTTGGCAAAAGATGGCATTCCATCATTGTGTCAGTACTGGCTGATGCAGCTTATGAAAATATGAATGGGGTTTTTCATTATATTTCATCTTAAAATATTACAGGATATGGAGTATACTGTATATAAACAAACACACTGTGCCTATAGAAAATATTCATCCCCTTAGACGCTTTCATATTTTATTTTTATACAGTACAAGACTGTTTGTTTTTGACACTGATGAACAAAAAAAGACTGTCAAAGGTCAAAGTGAAAGCAGATCTCTTCAAAGTGGTCTAAACAAATTACAAATGTTAAACACAAAATAATCACTTGCATACTGTAAGTATTCACCACTTCGCATCAGTATTTAGCAGACGCACCTTTAGTAGCCATGGCAGCCTTGAGTCTATGTCCAGGTCTCTCTCTGTGTCGGCCTGGCACATCAGCTCTCCATTCATACACAATCAGCATAGCGGCTCTCCTCTTTTTGTAACACTATCCATCTTAACAAAGGGATTAGTGTCTAAGTATCTGTCTGCATGTCCATCCGGTTGCTATATATTTGTTACTCCAACAGATGGCGCATCACAAACAGTAACTCTGCTTTTATGGGTCTTGTACGAAATGGCCTATTACAGAGTGACAGGCATTGCATGGTGCATGGCAAATGTTAAAGTCTATGCAGCAAAAGATAAGGTCTGAGGTCAACGCTGATTACTTAGATTTTAACCCGTCTATCATGGCTAGTAGGGAAACAAATGAACAATGGACTACAAGTGGCAAGGTGCCTGCTAATGCTTTACACAAATGCACGGCCCAATCTGTAATTGTATGTATGTAGCCATTAAAAAAACACCTCTTTTATGTGTTTTAAGATCTCATCACAAAAAAAGAATTCAGTTAAATTACCACACTTTAATGCAATTGATTTTACCTGAGTTTTCATTAATGCCCACTCAGCCTCCCATTAAATGCACTTGAAATCGTCTCTCTGTCGTGAAGTTCTAAACGCCTGTTATCATTTAAAGCTCTGCCCTGAATACTAAAACTGGGGATAGAAAATATGCAAGACCCTGATTCCGCAGAAAGCAATTTCCTTCTTTCTTATTAATGCTGTCCACACAAATGCACTGCAGGAATCCTTGGACTATTGGCTAATGGCGGACATGCAGGCTCCCATTCATCAGACAGACTGGGGGTCCACTAGAATCAACAAGTAAGAAATGGTCTGTGAGGCGTTAAAACTCAGGTGCATTGGGAGACTTGGTTAGCTGGTCTGAACGTTGAAGCGTTTTTACATTTTCTAGTCACTTCATCAAAGAACATGTTGTCACAATTTTGTTTACTGCGTATTTTTCTACAGTGAGAGTGACAATCGAATGTAAGAACATCAATTAGCAGGACATCATTTTAATTCAATTTAACAATAGCATGTAGCTGGAATGGATTTTATAGACTCAGATCTTGTGAAGATCCATGAGCAGTTGTTAGTTGTTAGGTTTTAGAGGTTCTGTGGCTAATGGCTGTTCACACTTACTAACTATAATAGTAACAATAGAACATCTTATTTATATAGTGCCTTTCCCATGTCCAAACTTTCAAAGAAGTACCCAGTGGAGATTTAAAATCTGTGCTTAAGTATCAAGATAAAATTGCTGTCTGCATCCAGACTTAATAGCAGATTGATGTGGTACCCACAATACCAATATTGTATTCAATATCAAGAAGCAGGGGAAGTGAGCTGCGGTGACTGGGGTTCATGCAAGACAAGTTGCTTTTGTGACTTCTCTCATCGCGCTAAGTATTATAGTTCAGTTGTGGCACCGATTAATTAGCGTGAATCCAAGAGACAGGCTGCGGGCCGAGAAGAAGCAGGACCTCAGGAGTAGGGAGCCAGGCTGGGCCATCCTCACTCAAGCGCCAGCCTCCGTTTGAGTCAGTCTACCTCTCCCATGTGTTGGAGTGTACCTTGCCTGAACTTATCTAGCGATAGCTCTTTATTCAGCAGACATTATCATCTAGAGATTGTTAAAGAGTAACATTTGACATTTTTGAGAGAGAGATCACAGCTATGCGTGTTTTAAAGGGTACCTACTCATTGGCAGAGATATCACGGCCAAGTGCTCTTCTCCCCACGTGGAGGATGTTGTCTCGTCAGAGCTGAACACAATCAGACACATTGGCAACATTTCACGTTGGAATATATCTACCTTACGCTTGGCCAGAGATACCTTGCCAACTGTTTTGCTGTCTAGCAAAAATTTGATGACCAATTAACATCGCAATCTCTATTGCTTGATTCAAGCAATGGTTCTGTCCTTATGACTTTTCGCTTGTCATAGTGTTTTTGATTGGAGGCTAGATCCCTTTATGAATATTGATGAGTTACCATAGAGTTAACATAGAAATGTTCATTTTTTTTGCAGCATGATGCTATGTCATCCACTAGATGGCAGCATAATGGCATATTTCAGGCTTAACACCATCAAGCGTTTCATTACACATAACCCCAAGTCCAGCTTGGGTTTAACCGTACTTACACCAAATTACGAGCCCGAGTCCTGCTTGTGATTAGTTCTGTTCTAGTTAAGGGTTGAAATAGGAAAGGCTTAAGATTAGCACCATCTAGTGGTTAAATTCAACATTTCTTTACATCAGGAACAGCATGTCACTGGGCGATGATGTCAAAAATCTGTGCCCCAGAGAGTAAAAACAAACGGAGAGCACATGTTTGTCTCACTTCCTTATGCTTTGAATGTTCAGTCTGGCTTTAAAGACATTGTCGGTATGTAGAAATGTTTATAGATATTTAATTCTCTGTATTGATGCACGTTTGTGAGTCTGATAATTATTTAATGTTATTTAATGAAGTATTTAAAAAGGTAAAAAGTTCTAGCAACTTACCACTGTTTTCACTGCATTATAAAAGTACTTGTGAGTGTACCTTTTTCAGACTTTCTTAAGAGATTTGCTAGAGTGTACACAGATAATGTTTGATATTCAAGTGAACGTTATTTATTTATTTTTTATATATTTGTAAGTAAGTAATTATGCCATTAAGTTTATTGTGTGAGTTTGTATGTAAGAATTTCTCACATTATTATATTTATGATTTATTTGTAGTTTTACCCTATTCCAACTGGCTTCAGTAAAGAAAGCAAACTAGAAACTCTTTGTGGTCATTGGAAGGGAGTTTATCTGACAGTCGACTCAGGCAGGGCACTTGAGGCAGAGGGCAGGACAGGATTAATGCCAAGGAGGTTGCATTTCCGTTTAGTAAGTTATACTGTCAATTGTCTGTTGCCTTAATCATACAGCCTTTGCTGTAGGATTTTCAACTCGTCTAACAGAGTAACTGCCAGAGAGACAGAAACAGTCTTACATTACATAGTGTAGGAAGAGAACTGGGATCCCAGCCGAACTGGAGGCTGTTCCATTACCAGGAGAGGAGGCAAGCATGACGATGCAAGCACATTTGCCGACAGGATAAGGAAATAAATTTGTACCCAGCCAGTATGTTTTATAAGGGATGAACTGTGAACAAATAAGGATCGGGACTGGCTCCACCCCCATACACTAATTGCCTAGTGGTCCTTATATGGCAACCCAATTGGGACAGCTGCAGAGGTTCTTGGGACTTGGAGTCTGGAACTGCAGCCTTGTTGGGGTCACTGGGGATCAACAGAGGGAACTGTTGGGGGAGGACCTTCCTACTTTTTCTGTGGCCCAAAAGTGCATGCTCAAGGACACAGTGTGATACCAGGATCATTCCCGGGCCCAACATAAAAGGAGAGTTGGGAAGCACCGGAAAACACTCAGCGAAGGATGAAAGGAGGGAGAATTGTTTATTATTGTTATTGTGGATTGTTATTGTGGCTGATTACTGGAGAGAAGAAGTGTCTTGTGAGGTTAAATATCTTTTACATTATGACATCAACATGTGCTGTATTACTGTGTCTTGGGTTTGGGGCTCAGTGCGTCCCTCTTGTGGTCACAATAGATAATGTTAGTCTACATCTCATTCAGTGAACACTAGAAATTTGTTTTCTCAGATTAAAAGACTTCTTGGGAACATAAACAGCTGAATATGTTTCTATCATTTATAAGGAAAACACAGGCTTGAAAAATGAATCAAGCCACAATTCAATACATGAAGCACACATGTTCTGCCTACTCACCTTCAATGAAGTCTGAGCTGGAGTAGGTACGGTGGTGGACATTGCCTTCCTCCTCAGGGTTATTCAGAGTCTCAAGGGCAGTTTCTATGGTTTCCGCCAGCTCATCACGTTTGTCCTTACGTACCGGTTTCTCCTCAGGGTGCCGAGTGAGACCCATCTCTAGCTGGTAAACTTTCTGAAATGTGAAGCTATCAAATGGCACCACTGCATATTCAGTTGGCAGCTTGACCCCAGTGTGCACTTCTGCTTTGGTCAACTGAGACCTAAGAAAGTCCATCAAGTCTGTGTGGCTTCTCTCTCCCATTGTACCTTCCCCACCAATTATACCTCCAACTCCCTTGATGCCCCCGGCTCCACCGGCATGCTCCAGGGAGTCCTGCACATTTTTCAGTTGTTCGCTCCGCTCCTGGAGCTCGTCTTTCAACTGGGAGATCTGCTTCTTCAGACTGCTAATGTAGTGACGGTGCTGTTCCTCACGTTCCTGCAGCAAAGCCTGATACCCATCCTTTCCTGTGGGCCCACTGACCCAAGGAAGGGGAGCTTGACCAACATCTGCCCGAGGACTGCAGGCAAGCAAATACACAAGTGAAACACAGCAGCACAGCAGCACCAACAACAGGGCCACTCGAAAAACCCAAGCCAGCAGGCCTCTCCGCAGCATTATATTTACTCCAAAGCTACATGGGGGCCTTATTAACAGCGGAGTGCAGAGCCCTTCAGACCTCCTCAGAATATTTTTTATTGCTCTTTAATTTGGCCATCCTCACTTTATATTTGGGAAAGAGTGCAGGTATAAATTTCAATATGAAGGGCTGTACGAAAGTCTTAAAAACCACAGCATTGACAGTCGTGAGTTAGTGTGGCATCATCATAAACAGTCTGTCAAGTCAATGGCATATTCTGGGATGCATAAATTTTCCACCACTTTAGTCTTGTGGACAAAAAATTATCTGATCTCATCTGAATGAACAAAAGCGATGATCAGTCTGTTTCTCCATGTCCACATAATCATTACTGAGCATTGCTTTCAAGTCGCAGCCATCCCAAAATAAACATTCCTTTTTGTAGTCCACTGTTTGGTTGCCACTGAATTGTTTTTTTATGGGCGTCAAAGATTAAAGATAGAACCATCAACTTATTTGTCACTCAGGTTGTCCTTACTTAAATCTGGATGATGTGAACAGTTAATTAAAACTCACACTGTACCTTCATTATGAGGTCCCGGGCTGGGAAAAATGAAGAATCCAACTGAATATCCAACAGGGTTAGGGTTAGGGTTAGTACCGTTCAGCCCTAAATGTTCTACCAAATCATCTGATGCTTGGCCAAACCACACTACTCAGTTGCAAGTTTTCTGGGTTCTGGTGGTCTAATTGTGGCTCTGACTACTGTGGCTCTGTGATTTAAAGAAGAAAGCAGCCTCATTCTGGCACAAGTGTTCAAGCACAATTGTCATATAACATTGCCAAGCTAGACTTGTTCTTCATAAAGGAGATTTATTGAGATGTCAATCCAGCATGAATCAATGTGGATTCCAAAAATGGCAGCTGTGAAAAGAGAAAGAAAGAATTGTAAAAAATAACAAATTTTTGTGGAACCCTTACAAAGTATCACATTTTAATACATTTTAAGGTCCTTAACTTTACTATTAACCCACACATTCTGGAATTGTGAGGACTTTGGGATTTTATTTGTCTAGCAGAAGCTGAAATCTTTTAACAAAAACAGATTAAATCAGCGATTCTCAACCTGTGGGGCATATCGAAAAAAAAATTATTAAAAAAATGTATTCATTTACTGAAAGGAAAGCAAAACAAAATCTATTCTGATATAATAAAAAATAAAATACACATTTACACTGACATAATACACTTATAAATAGGATTGTATCAGTACGATACAATGTATTTAATAATTAACTTATTAATATTAAATTAGAAACAAGTTTAATAATTATTAGTGACTCCCTTGGGCCTGTCTTGCAGAGCAAAGTTTTTCAAAGGAAGGTTTAACATTAGAAATTGACACTCTGAGTTCATCTATATATATAATTTAGTAAGGCAAGACACCTATGGAAAGCACGCTGGAAGGGGGCGTGGATTCACTAAGCCGCCAACAAGCAAGACACCTATGGCGCACGCAGGATGGAGCCACGCCCACCAACTCCAAGATTATTGGCTACGACGACAACTCACAGAGCCATGCCTACCAACTCGGACGCGACGACATAGAAAAACCGGCGTCATTTATATTCGTCTGTTGTAGAGGTCACATGCAGCTCCGAGCCACGTTGACTGTTCATAGAGGCGTATTTCTCGCGGAGGTGAATCGCAGTGTGTAAAACGGTTTGCGAGGGATATCCCATGTGATCCTTAAAACATTCCTTTACAACTGAGGTTAAAACACAATGAAGTAAGCAGTCGTTAAAAACCGAGTTTTCGGTTACGACGCACGACCACGTGCACCATAGCAAACTGTTTTACACGCAACATACAGCAATTCGCTTCCACGACAAACATGCATCTTCTTAGATTCTCCTGCACTTTGTACACCCCCCCCTCCCACCTCGCTACTACCGTGGTCGGGTGTCTTGGTGGATTATATATAGAAAGGCAGCCAAAACCGCACAGAGCAATGAAAAGTCTACGTGAGTCACAGGTGCATTTGGACTGTGCAAAGACGACTCGAGTGACGAGTTGGAGATGGGCACATGAGCAGGTAGTGCATACTGAATGAGAAATCAGCACACTAGCATGACGGAGGGAGCGGAATGGACGTCTTTCTCCTCTCCTCCCGTTCCACCCTCCGTGCCTGAGCGCCGCACGGACGATTGTATGTTGGTTCGTTCTGTGCATTGTTACAATGTTGCTTTTCTTGCCGATTTATTACATTACCGATTTTTCAAATGTTAATTTTTTCCCTGTGCTTAAAAATCATTAAAAAACCGGGCTGATTATGCGGCGTATGGTACGCCGCGGGTTGGCTAGTTTTCTATATTTAGCTGTGATCTATATTTTGTCTTCAAAGCAGCCACCTCAGAAAAAGGATGTTGAAAATGGTAATAGTATACGAAATGCTCTTGTTTCAGTGTAGAAAACTTGTCATCCACCCCTGCCCAAAATTCAAAGAGTGATTTAGTACTAAATTGTCTTTTGATTTTGCCAATTGTCGTGAAGTCTGTGAAGATTTCTTCTTCGGCATTCGAGTATTTTTAAATGGATCCTTAACACACTTGTAACTTGTTACCAAGTTGTCGTCAGCAAGAAAATACTTTTTAAAATTCTTTGCCAGCATGGCTAAATGATTTTCAATGATTACAAAACAACTTTCACATGTTGTTCTTCAGCCTTGTAAGTTTTAACACATTCATCCACATTTGCAAACATTTCTAGGTTTTTTTGCTTTAAATTTCTGCTCCACAATTTCTACAAAAACCATTAACTTTATCACTCGTATCCAACATATGTGTATTAGCTCCTTGGAGTTGAAGATTCAAGGTATTTAATTTCTCGAATATGTCGATCAAGTAGCTCAGTTTCATCACAAATAAACCATCTCAAAACATCTCGTCTTCCGGTCAGCTTTCCTCTTCTAGAAAAATGGCGATTTCATCTCTTAATTCATAAACACGTTACAAAAATTTCCCACGTGATAACCATCTTGCCTCGCAATAAAATGGTAACGCTGAATGAACTGCACCCATGTCTTTACAAAGTGCAGAAAAGATTCTTGATTTGAGGGGTCTCATTTCTATATAATTTACTACGGTTACAACCGTTGTTAGCACAATATTCAAACCAGGACTCATTTCTTTGGAAGCCTGAGCTTCTCTGTGGATCATGCAATGTGTCCAGACACACTATGGAGATTTTTGTTTCACAAGTGCTTGAATACTTTGGAATCTTCCAGACATTGAACAAGCACCATCGGTGCATATTCTGATGCAATTTTTCCACTCTATGTTTTCCTTGTTTATAAAATCATTTAAGATAGCAAATAATGCGAGTGCTGTTGCTTTGAGTTCTATTGGTTTGCAGAAAAGTAGTTCTTCTACTGCTATCTGTTGCCTCATCAAGTTGAATTGAAAACAATCTGTCACGCAACTTCCCGAAAAGCTGATGCTGTACATTTTCAGCTATATCACCAATTCGACGGGCAACAGTATCATTTGATAGATGTAGGGACTGCAATTGTTGGGCAAAATTATCTCCAAACATAGTTTCTACAATCTCAATTGCTGCTGGCAAAATAAGCTCTTCACCAATGGTGTGAGGCTTTTTACATCTGGCTATTTTATATGAAACTTTGTAAGAGGAAAGTAAAGCTTTTTCATTCACAGACAAAGTTTTTTTAAAAAAACAGATTTTTGCTTCTCATATGATTTTAATTTTAATTTGAAGAATTCTCGGGGTTTGTTAACGTACTCACTATGAAGCGTTTCCAAATGTCGTTTAAGTTTATTAGGTTTCATGCTGTCTACTGCCAAAATTTTTGAGCAAATGACACACAGGGGCCTTTCTTCTTCATTTACTTTAGTACTGGTAAACCCAAAATTTAAGTATTCTGGAGAACATTTTCTTGATTTTATCTTCGGAACTGCGCTCATCTGTGCATTTGTTGATGCTTCACTGTCGTCTAATGCTCGTTTACGCCCACTTAAAAATGTATCCATGATTCTGTCTACTGCCGTGAATATTTAATACCGTGAATTGCTGCTAAAACGCAAATTACAACATACACATTCACGATATATTTGATAGTGATAGAAGGATTGGCTCGACTGAAACTGGCTGGAATTGAACGAGGTGCAGCATCTATACACGTTTGCGTCGCGGTTGTGCAGATGTTCCAGAATGTTCGAGACAAATCAAAGAGCAACAGAGAGGCATCGTTTTGTCAATGCAGCGGAGCGGTGTTGCCAAATATCAATAAATTTACTTATTCTTGGTAATTTGTAAGGTTTGTAATTCAGGTCGTAGTGTAGCTTTAGCATCAAAGTACTCAAAATACATTATTATTGTATGAGAAGGGGGCACGATGAAAATTATGATTGAAAATTGGGTCACAAATACTGAAAGGCTGAGAAACGCTGGATTAAATACAACCAAACACAGATGAGTTGGGAACCTAAAATTGTTAAGCTATGACTTTATTTCCTTAGCAAGACTCAAATGTTTACTTTTGTCGAACACTTTAGATGTGAACCCATAAACAATCCTTATTTTTAAATGAAACTGACACTTGCACAAATAGTTGCTGATGTTCTATATTTATTTTTAGGTTTCTCATTGTTATTATTTGTTATATTTGTATGTATTTTCTGTTATGACTACTGTCATGTACTGCCTTTTTAAATGTACCTCTGTGCCTTGACCTTTGTGGGTGAAGCCCCAGAAGGGTGAGATCTCCTGACCTCGCCCTCTAGCTATTCAAGTCTAGTGAGAAGGCTCTGGAGCAAGAGATCAGTTCATTTATTGTGAAACATTTGTAAGTATTGTTGGTTGTTTTTTATTGAGTATTTCTTGCCTTGTTTTCTTGGATTCTGCTGGTGGGTTATGTATTGGGCCTTGTTTGCTGCAAAGTGCCTTAGGCAACATCTTTATCTCTTTTTGATCTGTTAAACAACTTTCTGTATTTTTTTTATTTTTTTGTAAAATAAATCAAATTATAAAGATTGTTTTTGCCCTTTTTTGTTCACAACCTGGGGACTGATGGTTTTCCTTCCACTGTGGGTGCTCTTTTCGATAGATCTGTGGACATTTTGTGTTGTTAGGCCTGCTCCCGTTTTTTGGGGTCTGCTCTGGCTGATGCTAGCAGGTAGTATTTGAGGCCTCGCTGTGTTAAGGTGAGGCCTCTTCTAAGCAGGTCAGTAAAGATTTTATCATTTAAGGAAGAACTATTACAGATTAATAGACAAGATGCTGTACAGGATTTTCATTCATTTAGTTATTAGTGCATTATTCATGTTGTACAAATAAACTATTATATTATACAATTTGACAAAATTCTTGGATATCCTTCTTCACACTTGTATCTTCACCACCCACCAGCATTTTCTTAATAAACAGATGGATTATATGGCAGGAGGTGCCACTGAGTAAGCTAGCAAAGTTTCTGGTTTTTGCCTCAATGGTTTCACGTTAAGCTATCACAAACTGGAAGTCCATTGCTATCCTTTCACTGATCTTAAGCTAAACTTCTCCTTTTATCTGTTTATCGATATTGGTTTATTCTTTGTTCTCAATTCCCAGCTCTTCATATACTTTTTTGTGATTCCAGTATCTTCTGCACGTTTGACCTCTGTGCTTCTAGAATTGAATACTGAGATACCTTAACTGATTGTTGTTCCCCTGTGTATTGACCTTTGCCTTGATGACATGGACTCTTTCCCTGAATGTCTAACATATGCCATGGAACAACAGTGGAACAACTGTCAATACAGCTTTAATTGGTCAACTCATGTACTGTAATCCAAAGGCTGACACCATACGTAATGCTTTATTGAAATCTGCTTATCACAGACTGTGCCTTTGTAGTTCACATCCAACCACTGGCTCCCTGTATAGCTTGAAGTTACTACTTCAATTCAATTTATTCTTATTAAACCCATTTTTAATTAGGAGCCAAGTGTGCTATACAATAATTACAAACATTACAAAAATTCAATAAGATACAACCCATAATCTTAAAGAAAGCCAGAGAAACAATATTTTAAAATGCAGTTATTTCTTCTGCTTATGCTCTAGTTGTAAGACTATCCGCTTGCTCTTTAGTGAGGACAGGTTCAAAGACCTGGCAGCAACACTGCATAGAAAATGTATGGGCTTGTGGAGAAAGAGATCAGTTGAACTCACCAGGAAGCAACTGTTTACATTATTCAAATATGAATGATAGACTAATGGATCTCTCCAATTAGCTCAGGTTGCAAGGAGACCACCTTTTGAGCTGTATGTTGTGGGTTTGGGACTGGAAGTCCACCACAGTGCAAATCTGCAAACAGAGATGATTTTTAATGTGAGCCTACAGCAAGTCACTTGGCGGTGAGGATGGGATTCGTACTGTGAATGGGTGGAATGTAGTGGTGGTGCTGCGCAGAAAATCTGCAAACTGAGATGCTTTGTAATGTGAGCCCACAGCAATTCACCAATTCACAGTGCGAATCTCATCCTCATTGCCAAGTGGAGTGTAGTGGTGACGCTGTGGAGAAAAGGTGGGAGGCTGACAGAACAGAGATCAACTGATGTCCTTATTATTATTATTATTATTAAGCAACCACTTGCAGTGTTCAGATATGGCCTACAAGATGCAGATTAACTGAGCTCTCCCATTAGCTCACACTACTTCTGAGCTAGATGTTGCAGGACTGCAACTGACCAATCACCACAGTGCAAATCTGCAACCTGAGATGCTTTATAATGTGAGTCAGCAGCAATTTCACTTGGTGCTTAGGATGGGCTTTACTCTGTGAATGGGTGAAGGGTAGCAGTGACACTGTGCAGAAAATCTGCAAACTGAGATGCTTTGTAATGTAAGCCCACAGCAATTTACTTGGCGAGGAGGATGAGATTCGCAATGTGAATGGGTGGAGTGTAGTGGTGATGCTCTGCAGAAAAAGTGGATCCTGAAAGAGAAAGAGATAGCTGACATCACCAGGAAGAGTTCAGATACGGTCACTGCATGCCTGACTATTGCAGTTCTGCTACTAGCTCAGGCAGCAAGGAGATTAAACTGGATGTTGTGGGATTGTGACTGACCAATTTTGCAACCTGAGATGCTTTGTAATGCGAGTTGGCAGCAATTTCACTTGGTCATGAGGTTGGGATTTATGCTATGAACGGGCGAAGTGTATTGGTGACGCTGTGCAGAAAAAGTGGGTCCTGACAGACAGGCAGATCAGCTGACATCACCAGGAAGCGACCGCTTGCAGTGTTCAGATACAGTCTCTGCGTGGCTGACTAATGGAGTTCTCCTATTATCTCACACTGAAGAAGACCACTTCTGAGCCACATGTTGAGTGTTTGGGACTGACAGGAACAGTTCACCAAAGTGCAAACCTTCAAACTGAGATGTTTTATGGTATGAGTTCATAGCAATTGAGCAGACATAAAAGGACATGGACATCCAACACTTAGGCAGGCAGAACAATGCATGTGCTAACACACTGGGCCTTAAGCTTCAAAGTTCACCAGCACAACTGCCACCACTGCCTTGGAGAAAGTCACTTAACCTGTGTTATGCTATGATTGAAACTATAGCATGAGATGAGAAAAGGATCAGGAGGCAAGCAAGGATCAACACTGGGAGTTCAGAAAATAGTAGCATGTGGTAAAGTGAAGTCTGCAGCTGGCGGGTGCCTCATAAACAAAAGAAATAATATAAATAAATGGCACAAAATTAGACAAGAAACTCAACTTTAAACACCGGCCAGGGGAGAGCTGCCTGCGGAAACATGACACTCCCTTATGATATGGAAATTCAGTTTAGAGCCCCAGAACTGCTAAGAAGAATTAAAACACAGTGTCAAATCATAACCCTAACAACCCATTCTGTCAAACACACATCACTGCACAACGTCACTTTGAGGGACAACCACATATGTAATTTAAAACAGACTGTCTGCAGCATCGTCACAGCAGAAAGCAAAACATTTCAATCTTGATTTAGATTATTGAGGATGGGTACTGAAAAAAGTTGGGTTAAATGTTATACATTGGGATTATGTAAGTTGTGCAATTCTTTGTTTAACAAGTGTTCTTAACTTATTATTTGAATACAACATTATACAACACATCCATAAAATATTCAGACCCTTCACTTTATTGTGTTGAAGATGACACCTTTTATTGTGTTGTAGATTTAATTCTAAATGGACAGCTTTACCATTTTTGCCCATGAATCTACACTCGATAACTCCTAAAGACAAAGTGAAAACATGTTTTCAGAAAGCTTTGCAAATCTCTCTATTATAAAAAAAAAATCTTGGAAGGTTGGAAGGAGACAAGACGTGACTTTTTCAGAGAGACACTTTCATGTCCCGCGAGACAAGTCTTTGTGCCAAGAGATTTAACCACACCCGGGGCTGGAAATAAAACAAAGAATAGATAACAAAGTAGAATGTCGTAAAGAATTCAAAAACATTGAAGCGATACACATGCAGAGCAGGTTAGAGATAATGGAAGAACGAAAATTCAAAAGTCTCAAAAAAATGATAGTAAAGATCGCATTAGTGCAATCACTAGGTGAAATAATGGAACAGCGTAAAGAGATTGAATATATTGTTCGGATTTAAACTTTAAGTCGGAGACTTGTAGATCGTCTAATTCGTGTTGCCATCAGGGAAAAAAAAAGTAGCGATTCTTCCCAATGAAGAGGCGTATCCGCAAGAATTAAAAGATTTGTTGTTTGGTGAAAGTGAAATCTCGCAAGAGAAAATTTCAAGCACACACACGGTTCAATCATTTCTCATTTGTGTGAATGCTATTGTCAGACACATTTCTTGTGGAGAGAAAGAAACGATATTCACTCACGGGCAGTTCCATCCATCCATCCATTTTCTAACCCGCTGAATCCGAATAGGGTCACGGGGGTCCGCTGGAGCCAATCCCAGCCAACACAGGGCACAAGGCAGGAACCAATCCTGGGCAGGGTGCCAACCCACCGCAGGACACACACAAACACACCCACACACCAAGAACACACTAGGGCCAATTTAGAATCGCCAATCCACCTAACCTGCATGTCTTTGGATTGTGGGAGGAAACCGGAACGCCCGGAGGAAACCCACGCAGACACGGGGAGAACATGCAAACTCCACGCAGGGAGGACTCGGGAAGCGAACCCAGGTCTCCTAACTGCGAGGCAGCAGCGCTACCACTGCGCCACCGTGCCGCCCTCTCACGGGCAGTTATACGTTGCATTGTCACGATGTAATCCCAAACATGGAATCAAAATTCAATGTGATATTGATGAAAAGGTAAAAGTGAAAAGAGATTGAATATATGGACACAGGTCATATGACAGAAGTGCAATGCGCGAGATGCAGATCACACATAGGGTGCAGGCGAGCAAAGAGAGCAGGGGGCGAAGCCCCATAGTTTATTGAAAATCAAAAGCTGAAATTCTTCATTCATGTAAGCATTTAGACCTTTCACTGTGAACACCAGCTTGTGATCAGGTTCATCCTGTTTGCTTTAATTCTCCTTAGGAACTTGATTGGAGCCCACCTGTGGCAAGCAAAGTTGCTTGGACAACATTTAGAAAGGCCCACGCCTGTGTATAGAAGGTCAGAGAATTCACACTGCATGTCAGGAAGAAATAACAAGCCATGAAATCCAAGGAACTCTCTGTGATCAAACTGTGGTGAGGCATCAATTAGGGCAAAGGGATAAACCCCTCTCTAAAGCTGTGTGTGTTCCAAGGGGCACTGCGATCTTAACTGTGAACTGGAAGAAGTTTGGAACTACCATGGCTCTTCCAAGAGATGGCAGTCTGGTTATCTGAATGCATGGGCAAGAAGGACTTTGGTCAGGGAGGTAACCAAGAATCCAATGGTCAATCTAATAGAGCATTAAAAGTCATTTGCTGAGATGGGAGAACCTGTCATCTCAGCAGCACTCCTTCAATTAGGTGTACATGGCAGCCCACTTGAAGCAGGCCAAGCAGCATTTAAAAGACTCATGACACAACAAATTGAACTCTTTGGGTAGCAGTATCTCTGGTGATGACCAGGCATAGCTCATTGCCTGCCTAATATCATCCCTATGGAAGCATGGAGGTGTCAGCGTTACGCTATGGAGGTGCTTCTTGGCAACAGGGACAGACTGGTCAGACTTGAGAGCAGGATAAATGGCAGCCAAATACACAGAGATCCTTGAAGACAAACTGCTCCAGAGTGATGCAACCTGAGATTAGGGTGACAGTTCATCTTCCTGCATCACAACGACCTCAAGTATATAGCCAAGACAAAGCTAGAGTGTCTTCAGTTTCTGAGTGTCCTTGAGGTGCTCATCAAAGCAGAAACTTAAACCTCACTGAGACATGAGGATGGCAGTTATGGCAGTTTACTGATGCTTTCCATCCAATGTAGCTGGGCTTGAGAGGATCTGCCAGGAAAAATGGAATAAACTGCCCAAATCCAGGTGTGCAAAGCTCATAGAGACATACCCAAGAACATTCAAAGCTAGATTTGCTGCCAAAGGGACTTCCGCAAAGTGTTCAATTAAGGGTCTAAAAACTTCTAGGAATGAGAGGTTTCAGCTTTTGATTTTTAATAAATCAGCACACCTTTCTCAAAACTTGTTTTCCTTTTGTCATTATGGGTCATTGAACGTAGACTAACGGCACATTTATCCTTTTAAAATGAAATCTGCAACAGTTACTGTATCAGTCACAGCTGAATGACACATGTGCTGATCTACCCAGGTCCGGTGGTCTCTCACAGTGAAGGGGTCTGAATACTTTCTGAAGGCACTATACAAACAGAAGATGATGACTGACACACCGCTTTGAAGTTAGAGCCGAGACTTCCACTGCTGTGGTGAATTCCCTTTCTACCTAAAGTGCAGGCTTGTGACCTGAGATTCTCCAGAGGTAAAGGAGGTGCCTCCCTCAAGCACACCATTTTTTGAAAACTAACAGTTCTGGCTGTGTACTCCACACTTTTTGACTCCTAAACCCCACCTGAACCTGAAAGAGAAAACTGCCTGTGATAAAATCTTCTCAGTTTGTGAAGAATTGGAAGACTGGAAGAAAAACACACAAGCAATGACCCCTCAGATAATCTTTACACGATCAAATAAATCAAATCAAAATCTTATAAATCAAATGTAAACAGCCCTGGTGTGTGCATCGGTAGGGCTAAGCCGTACACCTTAACAAAACAAATATTCCCATTGTGCAAAAATACAGCCTATCATGAAAAAATTCATGTTAATGCAGTTTTGGAGGGCAGACGCGTTAAAGGTATTTATAAAAGTAGATGACGTTCATCCACTAAACATAACTGACAGCCCGGAATGAATACATATCATTGAAAACACTCAATCAACATAAAAAGTGAAGGACAGCTGAAATACTGCATGCTGACCTTTTTAATCAATTAACCTTTTCAGATTCTGTATCATTAAATAGTCATTCGCTTCAAGTTTTACATATTGTTAAAGAAGTAGAAATCATAGCTCACCTTACGCGTTTGCCGGCAGAGGGTCAGTGTAGGCGGAAGGCACAGTACGAGTCAGCCGATGGGCTGGAGACACACAGCCTTTTCACGGTGCTGTACAGTACAGTCCAGTCAAAGGATTACTTGTGTTAATCAAAAGTCAACTAAATTCTAATCGGCAACACAAACAGAGCAATTCATTCAGAGAGAAACAGAGCCACCTGTGTTAGAGCGGGACCTTCATAACATAATGTGTACATGCGGACTTCACGTAGAAGGAAGGGGCGGCAGAGACCACAATGTCTTCTTTTTGGTGTCAGCCTCGCTTCTGGGCATGAGCTGGACAGGAAGGTTTTGTTTCTCTCTTTAATACTGTCATTCTTTTTTTTTTTGTGTAAATAGCTACATACAGTTAACTTTAAAAGTTTAACAAGATGCCTTGCTGAATCAAATAAAAAGAAAAAGGCCGATCAGTTAATTGCTCTACTCTGAAAACACATGCTTCTTTTGTGAAAGGCTGCTAATTGATCTGAACGACTGCCAGCATGGCAGTTGTTCAGTGTCAATTTCATTAAACACTAAATAGTGGGCTTTAAAACTTGCTAAAGTGATGAGGCTATATGTCAGTATTTTACAAGGGATGCAAAAGTGGGAGCTGAAGTCACAGCACCACCGATCCATACAAGGTAGAGTAGATAGCATGGAGGCTTAGTGGGTGGGGCTACTGTCTCAGAAAGTCTCAAGAGACCAAATCTGAATCCCAGCCCAGGCAGTGCCTGCCGTTTTCGTCATGCATCTGTTTAGCGACCAAACTGGAACTTCAGCTTGGAAGCAGCAGCATGGAGAATCCAGCTGTGTTTAAGTGGACAAGAGCAGCAGTCAACTTCATAAAATCAGTTTGTGGCCCTGCCTTAGTTGGTATCCTGTTGGCTTTAATTTCTGTTTGAGGGCCATTTAAGGATCGAAATTAAGCATTTCAGAGAAAAGATGAAACAAATCTAATTCAAAAGGTGTTAATTAGCAGCAAAAGCAGGTCAGTAATTAAGAAAAGGGTTAGAATGAAAACCTGCAGCCACAGTGGTCCTTCAGGAGCGGAGTTGGGGACCCCTGGTTTAAAGACATTAAAGTCAGATGAATTGGTGGTTTTAAACTGGCCCTAGTCTCTGTGTGTGTGTGATTCCCTGCAATGGACTGGCACCCTTTTCAGTGTTTTTTCCTGTCTTCAGCTCTATGCTAGCTGGGAGAGGCTCTAGCACCTCCATACGACCCCAGTCTGGATGAAGCGGGTTAGAAAATGACATGACATAAAAATACACAATGCACAGAAAAGTAATCTGCCAAAAAGAAGATACAGTACAAGTCTGAGAGACAGGAGAGCGGTTTCACTCTCCATCCTTGTGGTTTCATGTTCGGCACTTGAGACATCGCTAAACCTTCAAGAGGTCACCAGCCTCCTTACAGATGAAAACCACTGTGGTTCTTTTTTTTTTTTGTTTTTCTTATTATCTTCTCGCACAACGTTCTGCACCATGGCCGCCATCCACAGGGTTTCAAAGTTCTTTTTTAAGAGTTCCAGTAAAAGCACTAAATTAAAACCTCATGTGGCTGAGCTTCCCTTTATGCATTTGTTTCTTACTTTAAGGCCCCAACTTGACACTTTTCTGTGAGACTACAGCAGCAGCTGTGCCAGGGTTACAGTGCTTTGGGTGGGCCTCAGGAGTTCATAGGTGGGTATTTTTTAGTAAGTAAAAAGATTTTTCAATAGATTAGATAATAACTTCTATGCATGAACAGGGTACATCAGTAGTTCAGGTGGTCCAAATGTTCAGGTTTGTGATGGCTGTGAATAAACCATAAAGTCTTTAATTGCAATAGTGGAACAGGGGCTCTGATTGCAAATGCAGCAAGCTATTGTCACACACGTGCGCAGAGGAATCAGCTGAAGGGCCTAAACCCTAGTAGTTCTACGCCAGGCCAGGGGGTGGCGGAGTGTACTGACTATCTCTCTCAGTCCCTTGCAGACCTTTTCCAGGAAATCCCGCCTGCTGCCAGCCCCAAGGGTGACGTCACTTCCGGGCACAAGGACACCACTCCCAGTTCCGGCATAGATGACGTCATTTCCCTTCCAGCCTTTTAAAACGGCCATCTTGTCTTAGTACAGGCAGTTCTGTTCTGGACTCTGAACTAAGCACATCGTGCTATTTAAAACTACTTTTGCAGCCGATTCAATTATACGGGTGGCTGCCCCAAATCTTTATGATGTCTCCGACTCATTCTTATTACACTATCTAATAGAGAATCAAGTTTTACATTTTATGAAGTGAACTTTTTCATACCCACTAGTCAAGTTTATTTTTAAAAAGCTTGATGGAACTCTCCAGTGGCTTTCTGAAACGCTGATTACAGAACATGGCACGAGTTTGGCACACTGTATTTTGAAAACTGTGTGGCTAACTGAATAGTGGAGATGGGCTCAGCTCCAAATGTGGTGCTACTGCCATCTGTACCTCTGAGTGCAGACGAAAGGGCACATTTAATATAAAATACCATACAAATCTGGTAAGAAAGAATAAGAATATCCATCCATGTATCAAACCCACTTGATTCAGTTATAGAACAGCGGGTAGGCAAAATCTGTACCAGCGTCCATTGGAAAAATGCCTGAAGTGACCCTCAGGGCCCACACCATATACACTGGGCCATTAGGGGTTTATGCTTCAGCCCGGGGTCCTCCCCTGGAAGCCCTAGCTGGGGTTCAAATTTCTTTTTTATTGTCATTTTTGACTCTTTTGTTTATGTTAAATGGAAAAAGGCAAATTTCCCATGGGTACAAATAAAGTTATATCTATCATATAGTGCCTTTCATATCTTTCTATCAATCTATGATATATAGTGTCTATTTAAATATTATATAGTGCCTTTCATGTTTATCTATCAATCTATCATATAGTGCCTTTCATATCTTTCTATCAATCTATGATATATAGTGTCTATTTAAATATTATATAGTGCCTTTCATTTTTATCTCTTATATAGTGCCTTTCATATGTATCATATAGTGCCTATTCAATCTATCTATCTAATCTGTTTCTCATATATTGTTTTAGATGTTTATTATTTGTATAATTATGTACTCTTCATCAGTATTGTCGATCCTTCAGTTTCTATGTGACTATGTATCTTCTATTATGTTCCTTGTGTTTTGTGGGTGGCTCCCCTAGGCAGGGCTATAAAGGCTTAAGAAATAAGTAGTCTGTTGTGGTTCATTTGAATGTGCTTGGGGTTTTGGTGAGTTCTAGTAATTATTCTTATTGTACTTTTTTGTGAATTTAAAGGGTCTTGACCTACTGCTCTTTTTGACCTCTCTTGTGGATTTGTGTTTTTGGGACTTGTTTGCTTTGGATTGCCTTGTTATTTCGGGCAAAGTCTGCTCTGCCTTTTGTGTTCCTCACAGCATCATTGTTAAAGAGCATTTTTTGATTAAGAAATCTGTTATTTATAAAGATTCTTTGTTTTCTCTGTGTTAAATAAGCTAAAGGTCCCTTATGGTCCCTTCCCTTTTTGTGGGTTTTCAGCACAGCTTCTGTTAATGACAAAGAGGTGGCCTTGAACCAGAGATACGAGTGGAAAAGCTGAGTTGCCCACACAAAAACAAGAAAATTTGATCTGTATGTTTCTTATGCCATGTAGCTTATAACCCACACGTCAAGTCTTCAAGTTGTATGCTCACAATGGGCAAAATGCAATTTTTTTTTACTAAAATATTGTTGAAGACAGAACTCTTGGCCAATGCATATACATATATAAGAGGTAGATCTGCGTTTCAAAAGCTCAATCCGATGTGAACACAGTTTCTCTGTGTGCACTGCTCTGATATTTATTTACAGTATTTTAGGAAAAAATGCATAGGACGAGCCACTTCTCTGGCTAAATAATCATTTCCTGGACCTATTGGTAACTTTCAATAAACGGTAAGAGACACACTGTGTCTCGTAACAAGGAGAAGTTAAAATGAAATGGTGTTAGGAGCCTTTGGCTACGTTCACATTGTGAGCCACATTCCTAAGTTCTGATTTTCTGCTCAGACCCGATTTGCCTATCTTGACCTAACTGTAATGTGAACACATCTGTCCTCCGAAATGACACACAAATGCACATCAATACGTTTGTGCGTGAGTCGTCTGCACCATAACCAACAAAAAAAATCATATTTGAGATAAAACTTATGATATTAAACCTGACAAAATGCATGTGCTAGTAGCTAGTCTTTGCTCTGGAGGATGGCAAACAGTTCATCAGCTGTATACGATTAGGTCAAGAAGTCATAAAAAAGTCAGACGGCTAGCTTTTGCTGGCTCTGCTGCACCAAGAGATGTGTGGGTAGAAGAAAGGAGCCAGCAATGTTGGGATCATGACTATTGTCACAGTAATAGCTCTCCTCCATTGTTGTTTTGCCATGCTGCCAGAGCAGGGTGATGATGACCGCGCTCAGCCCATGTGTATAAGCAAAAAAACATGTGAATTTCCGATCTGACCATTCTCATTTATGTTGCAAGTCTACAAAATCAGATATGTACCTGATCTAGGACCACATGTGAAAGCGACTCAAATCTGATTTGAAAAGATCAGGTTTCTGAGTCCACACAGTCCTGAAAAGCCTCAAATTTGTGTAACATTAAGGCAAACAAATTGCAATTGTGCCACTGGTAACGTGAATATAGCCAAAAAGACAAAAGGAGATGCATCATCAAAGCCAAAACACTAACCAAAAATCTTTATTGAAAAACATACACTTAGCCCATTATGAGATGGTCACGATCCAGACGCACATCTTTAGGATGTGAGAGAAAAAGCAGAGAGACTGTGCAAACTCCAAATAGGCAGTGAGCAAATGAAAATCTGAACCCAGACTGCCGGAGATGTAAGCACTGTGCCATCAAGTGGCTCCTATGACCATGTACTAGAGTCACAAATGCATAGCTGCACGCTCAAAAGAATCATTTCATTCTAAAGGCCATGTCACATTAGATGACTTTTCCAGAGATTTTCGGTCATAGCCTTCATTTACATAATCTTAGTGAGTCAGAGGCAGTTGGTGGTGTGCTCCTGTAAAGAAAGACCAGTCACATAAAGAGATTTCCTACCACAGGAACTTGGTTTTCAGCATCTAATGAGCTCCTCTACAATGTAGGCCCTGGACCACTGTTGGTCCCTAGATCCTTTCAAGTGTTGCATTCCCACCACACAACAGTAAGTGTAACCTTCATTCAAAATACGTGATGTGCAAAGAAGAGTGATGTGGTATAATGTGAGGAGCCTTCGGGAGTTCACAGGGACCCTCCCACTACCACATTGATTTGAAACGATTCCGACTTTAACGGGGAGAATATTATTTCTTTGATGAGGTGCATGGTGACCAGAGAGGTAGCATTGAAGAATGATGAAGTGAGCAAAGAGCAGCACGATAAGGAGTTCATGGGGGAGATTATTGCTTTGTTGAGGTGTATGGCATGGAGCAACAGTGAGATGGCTGTGAAGAGTGATGCAGTGCAACCCACGGCAAAGTCCAAATTACTAACAGATTTGCAAAATGGTGTCAGTGCATGTGGGTCAGCCAATCAACACAATTCACTGCCCAAACCCCACCCATGACAGTTCCTGGTTGAATGAAAAGTACATCCCCTGGAGTAGGACCTAAATAAACTACCAGGAGCTAACTACCAGGAATAACAAATGGTCTGAGTTCCTGCAGAGGGAATGCTACAAAAGTTTCTAATTTTTTTAAAAAGTCCTAGCTTCCTGAAAAAAGTTCCTGCAATGGGAAAGAGCATACTGTGTGACATCCTAAGTGGCTCACTCACTCTGATAAAATCAAACAGGTTTGATTTTGTCTTTAATTGTAGGAGTGGGCCCAGTGTGCATGAGAACTGACAACCGATGAATGCCCTTCTGGAAGTGCAATGCATATAAATAGGGATGAGGAATAATAAGTGGGGGTGTTTTGGGCCTCACAAGGAGAACAGAACCTTATCTGTCGGATGTCTGTGTTTTACGTACCAAGACAGAATGGAAAAAAAGAAATAAAAAGGAGCAGAGATTACTGTTGAACTCATTGTGCATGATAACCCTTTGTACAGCACCAGCTCCATCAAGCAGAACATTATTGGCTGCCACGAAAAGGGAAGAAAACAGAAATGACTGTGCTGGAAGGTTAGCACACAATTAGTGGCTGCCCAGCAATTTTCAGTTATTTAAATTGACTTGGACCAGCGACGAGATCAGCAACAAGCGATCAGGAAGTCTGACACAACCACTGACTAGAGGTCATGTAACTCTGGCTTAAATCAACAGTTTTGGCTTGAATGATGGTGCAGTGGTTGGTACTTCTCTAATCTAGAATCATCACCCTGGGTTTGAATCCTGTTCCTGGTTGTTTGTCTATGTGGAACATGCACGTTTATTATATGTGTACTGGTATATTCCTCCCACATTATCTACAATGTGCAGGTTAGGATAGGTGGTAGTCCAAAATTGCCCTCATGTGAGTGTCAGCTGAAGAAGAAAACACAAGTGGGCCCTGTTCTACCATGGGTAATTTCACTCTTTGTACCCTATGCTGTTGTGACATGCAGCAGCTCCTCCAGTGACCCTAAATTGGATTAAGTAGATGAGAGAATGTTAGGTTATTTTTTCCATTGTCATTACAAAGTATACTATTTAAATATTTAGGCTACACAAACAAGCAGCACATGACTAATTACCAGGCAACCTCATTAATACAGTGGCTGGCAAGGAGCTTCTTGAGAAAACAGTAGTGATAAGAGCCGGTGGCAACAAATCATCCTTTAGCACTGGATGTCTTTCTAAAAATGCTGAAGCAAAGCTCTTCCCTCTTCCGTAAATGACACCAGCTTTGCCAAGTGAATTCATCATCATGCTGCACTCAGAAGTGTTCAGCAGAATCAACCATTTATTGTACTGTTAATGTTCTTTTTGTATAGGGGCATCTTATTACAATATATCCTTAAGTTTTTTTCATTGCAATTCCCAAATTTTATCATTTTAATAAACAGGTCTTGATGTGATAATAATTTGCACTTCTCGTTGTCTGGGGACAGCTGAAGGGCTCTAGTAACTATAATTCTACCACCAGACCAGGGGTTGGTGCCGTGGCCTAATGCCTTTCTCTCTTCCTCCTTCTGCGGACCGGATGATTGACGGCTAGACACCTCTGATGCCACTTGAAGTGTCCATCCCCCTGGACCCATCTCTGCCTACCAGAAAGACTGAAAACTAGAAGTTCTGCCATCTTCGATGGTTCTGTCCTGAACTCATGTTTGAAAAGACCGCTTTGCAGTTATTGCTCATGGTTCAATTTACTTTCAATTAATTTATACGGGGTTACTTTTCAAGAGCCACTCCCCATGTTTCGTCGATGTCATATCGATTCCAATTCCTTTTAGTTTGTGCTCTCAAACCTGTGCAATCTGTAGTTTAGAGGCCTGTGTATTCAGCATTTAATTTAAATTTATAAACTATTGAGGTCTCAGTTCTACAACCGAAGCAAAACCACAGAATAGATTTGTCTTTTGTTAATGCTTTCATATACACTCACCTAAAGGATTAATAGGAACACCTGTTCAATTTCTCATTAATGCAATTATCTAATCAACCAATCACATGGCAGTTGCTTCAATGCATTTAGGGGTGTGGTCCTGGTCAAGACAATCTCCTGAACTCCAAACTGAATGTCAGAATGGGAAAGAAAGGTGATTTAAGCAATTTTGAGCATGGCATGGTTGTTGGTGCCAGACGGCCCGGTCTGAGTATTTCACAATCTGCTCAGTTACTGGGATTTTCACGCACAACCATTTCTAGGGTTTACAAAGAATGGTGTGAAAAGGGAAAAACATCCAGTATGCGGCAGTCCTGTGGGCGAAAATGCCTTGTTGATGCTAGAGGTCAGAGGAGAATGGGCCGACTGATTCAAGCTGATAGAAGAGCAACTTTGACTGAAATAACCACTCGTTACAACCGAGGTATGCAGCAAAGCATTTGTGAAGCCACAACACGCACAACCTTGAGGCGGATGGGCTACAACAGCAGAAGACCCCACCGGGTACCACTCATCTCCACTACAAATACGAAAAAGAGGCTACAATTTGCACGAGCTCACCAAAATTGGACAGTTGAAGACTGGAAACATGTTGCCTGGTCTGATGAGTCTCGATTTCTGTTGAGACATTCAAATGGTAGAGTCAGAATTTGGCGTAAGCAGAATGAGAACATGGATCCATCATGCCTTGTTACCACTGTGCAGGCTGGTGGTGGTGGTGTAATGGTGTGGGGGATGTTTTCTTGGCACACTTTAGGCCCCTTAGTGCCAATTGGGCATCGTTTAAATGCCACGGGCTACCTGAGCATTGTTTCTGACCGTGTCCATCCCTTCATGACCACCATGTGCCCATCCTCTGATGGCTACTTCCAGCAGGATAATGCACCATGTCACAAAGCTCGAATCATTTCAAATTGGTTTCTTGAACATGACAATGAGTTCACTGTACTAAAATGGCCCCCACAGTCACCAGATCTCAACCCAATAGAGCATCTTTGGGATGTGGTGGAACGGAGCTTCGTGCCCTGGATGTGCATCCCACAAATCTCCATCAACTGCAAGATGCTATCCTATCAATATGGGCCAACATTTCAAAGAATGCTTTCAGCACCTTGTTGAATCAATGCCACGTAGAATTAAGGCAGTTCTGAAGGCGAAAGGGGGGTCAAACACCGTATTAGTATGGTGTTCCTAATAATCCTTTAGGTGAGTGTATATATACAGTATATATATATATATATATATATATATATATATATTTAACAACTAGCAGACCAACCACAAGCGTTACCTGGTAGGTAACCATCCAAAATAATCAGATTGCTATTCAGACCTATGAATGTAATACTCCAATCTTCAAGCTGTCAAGTATGCGAACCAACCAACGTGGCGCAGCATCAGGGGATTCTCCTCAGGAGCCGACATTTGAGGTTCGATTTCCGTAAGGAGAAGCAAAGGTGCATACACCTGACAAGCCCCTATTAGGGTGAAACATGTTGTGTATAATGTCTGAAGTGTTCGGATTTGTTGTAGGCCTAAAACTGTACTGATTGCAGCTGCATACTTCTCAAACTCTTTATCTTTGTTTATTTTACAGTGTCTACTCCATCTTCTCTTTGCACCTTCATGGAGTATGACCATGGAGGGTGCTGATACTCTTTTAAACTTTGCAGTGATAACATGAATTTTCAAAGTGGCTGTATCACAATATTGGGGTCATTCATGACAGAGGAATGTCACTGCATAACAAATAATGGCTTTTAACAGCAGTATTGCTTCAGATTTATACCACCACCAAAAATGTTTGTCTTTAATTGAGACTGAAGATAAAAAAAAAACTTTCCAATAGAACAAGTGTCTGTGGAGACCAAAGCTGGACCGCCGCAAACAATATTATATATAATATAAGCAAGCTACATTAATCCCTGAGGGAAATTGTCTTTATGCATGACCACTGGAGGTCAGAGCACAGGGACAACCATTGTACAGCATACCTGAAGCAATTTTCAGGTTAAGGGTCTTATTCAAGAGACCAATGGAATAGGACCTCTTCTGGCAGTATAAAACCATTCATTAAAAAATCTCACATTGCTCATATTGTATAGTCCACAAAACAAGTCATCCAGTTGTATGCTCACAACAGGCAAAATGCATGCATTGTTTGCTAAAATATTACTGACTACTTGACTAATAAATGAATGGGAGAGGCGGATTTTCAATTCAAAAGCTCGATCCCCTGTGCATGTATTTCTTCTCATTTTCCATAAGTTGCTATTTCACAGTAACTTAGCAAAAAATGCATGCAGAGAAACCACATCTACAAATCTACAGATTTACAAAACTAGCATAAGGAAAAAAAAACAGACTCAATGTGCATACATAGCTTTCATGCAAACATCTGGATTAAGGAGGAAAACTTGACGGGATAACGTGCATATATTTACGGCAACTCTGACCCACGAGTAACTGAGAAATAACGACACCTGTGATCAAGTCTGGAAATGCAGCCAAACCTCCTGAATGACGACTCACATGTACAATAATTCATATAACCGGGTCATTATTTGAATTGCTGCGGTGGGCTGGCTCCCTGCCCGGGGTTTGTTTCCTGTCTTGCGCCCTGTGTTGGCTGGGATTGGCTCCAGCAGACCCCCGTGATCCTGTAGTTAGGATATAGCGGGTTGGATAATGAATGGATGGATGGATTATTTTAATTAATGGGATAAACATATTAAACTTCAAAAGTGAAGAATGTGAAGTATAGTCTCTTTTTTAGTTCCCATTTAAGAGGGCCAATACTGCGTATTTTGGTTTGTGTCAGTTTATATTGGTGATTTGTTGTTGCTACTCAGTGAACTGGCTGACAGGTCTACAGTACCTTAGCGAATCTTTACACCATGTCTGCTGTCCTGGAAGGCATTAATCAACCAGTAAGGAACTACATCTGGTTTTTCTATGGTGTGGGTGTAAAAGCATACAGCATAACATGTTTTTGCCAACGTAAAAAAGGCAATTTGCAGCAGTGTCCATAACACTCATAGTGCAATAAGGGCACCAAACGAAAGAAGCTGGTTTTGTTAACCACAAGCAGTCCATTAATGCACAAGTCATCAGTGATACCAAGATGAGACTGAACAATGTCATGGCTCAGTAGCTGGGTCAGCCTGTATTTCATTTATTTTAAGGCTAATTAGCTATGGCAGACATGATGGAGCTGTACGTGGTGACTGGCTTGTTCATAAGGTAAATGGCTGAACCCTCCATGTTTCATATGTCCTGTACTGTCCATTGTAAAAGCAATCACATCATTATATGTGCCAGGTAATAACAGCAACCTGTTCAGACACTGGCATCATATGCCTTACCTTGACCCTAAAATGCAGATGAAGGGCGCTATAGTGCCTACCATGATCTTGTGCTCTCACTTGCACAACACAAGCAGGTGGCAGGGTCCCAAAGTGTCAGGATGGAGGCTGCTCTACCAGCCAAAGAAGTCCTGCAGCATTGTGATTGCATATGTATGAGGTTGATTAGCATAGTCTATGTAAGGCTGTTTCAGGGTGGCAACCAGGCGCACTCATGTATGTACTTTTACAAGATTATTGTGATTTATAAAGGTACATTTTATAGAAATGTATATATGTCAAGCTTTATGAATCTTAATTTTTGCCACATTTTCCTGTTTTTTGGTGTTCTCATATTTTTATGCAGGAATCCACACAAAGCTTCGTAAATGAGTCCCCTGGTCTTTTCTTTTACACTTAATAATCATCTCTGAGTGATTCATAACAAGAAGAAGAAACGAGACTCAAAGTCAAAACGAGCGAGTGTTAGGAGCCACAAAACCAAAAGAAAACGGATCAACAAATCCAAAACACTAACCAAAAATCTTTATCAAAAAAATTATGCAGAAAACATCTTAATCCTTTCATATGCTAGCTACATACAATTTTGATTTTAATTGAGTACAGACACTTAGAAGGAAAAAACACAGTGTGATAAGACTTAAATAGCAGCGGCATGCTGATAGTGTCTGACACAATTCCTGGCCATCACAGGATGGCAATTGGGAGTTGTTGCCAATGTAAACAAATCACAAAACATCACTACTATATTCCAACACTAAAACAACCTGGCATCACATAAAACTAAACACTCTTTCACTAAAAAACTCAAAATAATCCCAGCAATACTGCAAAAACAAACTTTTAGCGATGTGGGCAGAAAACAGGGGGGTAAAGACACAGACAAAATGTAAAATTCACACAGATAGCAGCAGGGTGTGGAATTTAAACCAGAAATGACGAGATAAAAAGGTTGGCCCGTCTGCTTCCCGGTCATCTAAGATTATGGAAATTTGCTTGAACTTTACCAGTATATTTAATTTAGATTTTTCCTGGTTAAACAGATTTTTTGCAGCATAATCTTGATGAATTTACAGTTAGATTTGTTGGTATCAAATTTGATTTTGATATTTCTTTTTCTTCTTGGTCCCAATCAACTTCCTCTGCTATTTCCTGAAGCAAAAAATTAACATCATAACCAAGAATGTCCAAAAAACATATACATCTAATGAAGAAATGAATCAAATTCTGCAACACTGCTTGCAGTTTCTTTGTTTTGTTGCATGGTTTCCATGAAATTAAAAAGGTAAGGGTGAATATATATGAATACCAGAGACACAAGGAAGAAATCCAAAACTACCAAGGGTTTTGTAGAGCTTACTGGAGTATTGAACAATACCATACAGTCTGATCAGAGTGAATAACCGTTTGATCATACTGTAAAGGCAACCTTCCTGAGTTTAGACAGCAGATGTAAGAACAATCTATACGAGAGCAGGTCAATCTGCCCAATAAAGCTCGCCAATCCTATCCACTTGGTTCTTCCAAAATAACAGACTCTAGCTTTGAAGGTTCCCAAAGTCCTACTGTCAATCACACTACTTGGAAGCTTATTCCATGTGTCTGTGGTTCTCTATGTGGGGAAAAACTTCCTAATGTTTGTGTGAAATTTACCCTTAACAATTTTCCAACTGTGTCATTGTATTCTTGATGATCTCATTCTAAAAAAACAGTCTTGATCCACTGGACTAATTCCATACATTATTTTAAACACTTCAGTCATGTCTCCTCTTAACACTAGACTCCCTGAAACCTATGAAAAAACTTGTAATCCCAGGCCACCTTAAATTCCTTTGTATCTCTCCATTAGCGTCTTTTGTGTTGCAAATGTGTCGATCGGCACAAGCAGCAAGCAGCCTGCTATCCCAACCCCCCACTGCTGCAGCTTAACTCGGACAAAACGTTCTCTCAGCTCAAGTCTGTTTATCTGGTTGTGAGGTGCCTTGAGTTGTATAGGATAAAAATATAATGTTATTTAGAACACATACATTTCATGTTTGTTCTGTTTCTACAACGATCTGTGTAAATGTAGGATGATAGGAAACGTGAGGGAACAAATGTCGAACACATAAGTAAAACAAAAACCGTTTTCATGTTATAGTACTAATGACAAAATTTTGACATGAAGTGTATAAACGTGTGAAGACTGAAGTCCAAATATCAAATAAACACTTTCACAAACGGTACAAGTATAACAAAACAAGTGTACTTTTATTCAAGAGTATAACCGAAGATAAAGAAATCTGGTTAAGGTACAGCACTGACACTACAGCTTGCAGTTATGAAAAGTGTGACGGTAGCTTCCACCTGCAGCTATAGACATAGAGTACACGAGCAATTCTCCACACTAGTGTTTAGATCTGGCAGTGGCATGATGACGGTGTTTGTGCACAGAAAAAGAAGTCTGAAAGCATTCTCTGTACCATTGCTTACGTACTGAAGTAGCATTGCACATGTACTTTGTCAGCATGCCATGTCGATCAAAGACAGGAAGCTCTGCAGTCAACTTGTGACTTTATGCTGTAGAAAGATAAATAAATATAGGTAAGCAATATTCGATGTGTCGTTTATATAAGTAACATATAAATGTTTTTCATATAAAGACCATCAAGAAACATAATCGCAAACGGAACTTTGCAGGATACCTTGGCAAGCTCTGTAGGCCCTGCTGTTTCACTGAACGACATGCGTGTGTCAGATTCACTGTCAGGACAACGCCCGACCTCTTGCTGCAAACGGTGCCATCTTTCGCCTTTACGTCTGGTGCAGCTGTGTTGTTCTTATGTGTGAGTGGACGGTTCTTACGAGAAAGGGTTCTGTTCTCTTTTTCCGATGAAGAACCCTCATCCTCATCTGAGTTAACCTGTGGTATAGCACATCTTAGATCGTATTAGATTGGGGGGAGCGTGAACGTGACTGAGAGAATAAAACTGAATAAAAAATCCTTTACAAGTACCATAAATTTACACCGGCTGTTACAGACTCAAATCAAATGTATGCTTTTATTCTATAACAGAAACAATAAGAGCAGCTCACTACTGAAAACGGTAATTCCAGGAAACATTCCGGAATTGAATTGGGAACCTCTTGATTATGAATCAGCAGTTCTTACCGCTGCACCACCCAAGCGGTTGTGTCAGTACCGTACCCTAATCAGATTTCTTATTCTTCGGTTACATTATTGAATAAAACCACACTTGTTTTGTTATACTTGTACTTTTTGTGAAAGTCTTTATTTGATATTTGGACTTCAGTTTTGACACATTATACACTTAATGTCAAAATTCTGTCATTAGTACTACTACATGAAAACAAGTTTCTGTTTTAGGTATGTGTTCAGCATTTGTTGCTTCACATTTCCTGACATCCTACAGTTACATAGATCATTGTAGACACGGAACACACATGAAATGCATGTGTTCCAAATAATGATCTATTATTTACCCTATACAACTCGAGGCATCTCACAGCCAGATAAACAGACTTGACCTGTGAGAACATTTTGCCCAAGTTGAGTTGCAGCAGTGGGGGGATGGGATAGCAGGCTGCTTGTGCTGATTGACACATCTGCAAAAAAAAAAGATGGCGATGGAGACATGCGAAGGAATTTAAGGTGCCCCTAGATTACAAGTTTTTCGTAGACTTCAGGGATTCTAGTGTTAATCTCCTTTTACTTAAACTGTAAAGGCTCAGCTTTTAATCTTCCCTCATAATCATCTCATGTAGCCCTGGAATGCGCCTAGTGCCTAGTCACTCTTTGTTGGACTTTTTCTAGCAATTCTATGTCTTCTTTGTAACCTGGAGACCAAAACTGCACACAGCAATCCAGATAAGGCCTCACCAGTGAGTTATAAAGCCTGAGCATAACCTCCTTGGACTTGTACTCTACACATTAGGACGTGTCACACACGTGCGCATGGCAGGCAGCTAAAGGGCTTGAGTGTCTGCGTTTCTTAGGCAGGCCGGGATGTGGTAGAGTGCACTGACTCTTTTTCTCCCTTTCCTGTAGGCCATTCCCTGGAGATTTCACCTGGCTCTCTTGAAGTCATTTCCGGGAACCAGCCAATGGAAGTAGACCTTACCGGCTCCGGCCCCTGTGATGTCACGCCCGGGCTCGAACCAATGATTGAAGAACAAGGGCCTGATCCTTATGACCTCACTTCCTGTCTTCCCCTTTAAAAGCCTACCCTTTTTCCCTTTTCCCTCAGTCTTGTTCTGGACTCAGTTGTATGCACTTCAGTGCTGATTAATTGATAAAAATGACTTTTGCAGCCGGGATACCATATTATACAGGTGGCTGTTTATGTCTCATTTTTGTGACAGACGGTATATAACCTAAAATTATATTTGCCTTCTTAGTGACTTCTGAACACTGTCAGACAGTTGATATCGTAGAGTCCACTATGACTCCTAAATCCTCATCATAAGGTGTACTTTTGATTTTACGACCCTCCCTCATTGTGTATACAAACCTAACATTTTCATTTCTCACATGTAATATTTTACATTTACTTACATTAAATGTCATGTGCCATAAATCTGCCCAAGCCTGTATGCTGTTCAAGTCCCTCTGCAATGATTCAACGGATTCTCGATTGTGTGTTAATCCACCTAGCCTGGCACATTCTGCAGACTTAACCCGCTTGTTATTTGTTAGGACTTGAATTACTTCACATCATACCATAGTGTAAAAGCCCTTCTTGAAAGAATCATGATAGATTTTCCCTGTCGGTTGCATTTTAATTTCTTTGTTTATTTTGCTTAATAACAGATTTTCCCTGCTCATGTGTAGTTGTCAAGTGTATTCACATCCATTCATTTTCCAACCTGTTTATTAAGTTCAAGGTCACAAGGTGCTGCTGGTGTATATCCCAACACCATAGGATGCAATTCATGAACTAATTCTAGATGGGCCTCCAAAAACTGTTTATCTCCAGTATTATTCATATTTTCTACAGATTGAAGAAAAGCAGCTTAATTGCTTGCTCGGCATCACACAGCGAGTGAGGGGTGGTAATTAAACATGCAGCCTTGTGAATCAAACTGCAGATAACAGCAGCTCTGAACATGGTATTAAAAAGAAGGCCACATTAATCTTCAAATAAAAATATGTTTTCAACCTGCTAACCACCTGGAAATGTCTAGGACATAACTCAGGGTTTACATATAATTACTTTCAACATAATCCTGTTTTGAGATGATGAAAGACTTTGCCTGGGAATCAGTAATCAAAAAAAGATGAACTGCGAGTATTCTTCTAATCTGCCATGTGGGTATAGATGACTAAAGATGCAATTTCCCTGCCAGCTACAAAATGCTCTGCACCATGGTGAAATTTTTAATAGCATTAGGAAAGAAAAAAAAATCCCTGTCTAAACTCTCTTTTGGTATAAGAGGACACTGTGCACCACCACAGACATTCTGAAGGGTCACTTGTGTCCAGCTGTGCTAACAATGAACGTCTCTTCAGATGGATAATGAGTGAGGCTCTCATGGTGGCCAGGAAAGGCTCTTCAGTGGTGTAAACTGGAATGCTTCAAAACGTTGACAGAAAGACACTTTAGTATTTACTGTATTAAAGTATTTAGTTGTAATCAAGGTCACTGGCCTAAACTTTAAACCAGATTACTAGGACTACATTTTTTAATCTAAGGAATATTCCATGAGTTAGACCTCTTATAACACTGGAAGATGCTGAAAAATTAGTTGACGTTTTGGTTTTAGTTGGCCAGAATATTGTAATGCACTTCTAACAGAACCACCTATCAGTTGCAGTTGGTCCAGGATGCAGCAGCAAGAATCTTAACCAGAAAAGCACGTCACCAGTTTAATGTCAATGGTTACCCATGTCATTTAGAACTGACTTTAAAATACTACTAATGGTGTATATATAAAGCCTTAAATAATCTTGCCCCCTCCTACACTCCAAGTTGTAACCTTAGATTCTCTAATGGTGGTCTGCTTATTATTCCAAGAGCTAAGCACTAAAAGAAATGGTGAGGTGGTCTTTTGCTGTTACTCACAAAAATCTGGAAAACGTTACCAATAGAAATTTGCCAGGCTAGCATTATGGAATATTTTTAAAAACTGCTTAAAACCCACTTTTTTAGTTTTTGTCTTTTTGTAGCTACATTTTAGTTGTTCTCTTAATACATTTACGTTTACTTGCTTAGCAGATGCTTTTATCCAAAGCGACTTACAATAGAGGTCAACAAAATTGAGTAACATTAGGTTAGGGCCTGTTTGTTCAGCAGGTGTAGTAGGACAGGTTAACAAAAGGTGATTGGCACAAGTGAAAAGATGAAATATCCAAAACATTTATAATAATAGATTAACAATTGATAAAGCAACTCAATTTAATGTAACAACAAATCAACCAACAATATGAAAGATCATAAAGCAATCATTTTTCCCTCAAGTCAATTAGACAGATATTCTTCTAACGTTCTTCCTTTTCATTCACTTTGGTTTGTGTATGTATATAATTGACACTGTACAGTCGACCCTTGACATACGACTAGCCTGACATGCGAACAACTTGATTTACGACCAAAATTTTTGTTTTGATTTACGACCAACATCTTGTGTTACGACCCGAATGCGGTCACGTGTATCCGCTTGTGCGATTGTAAACAAATAGCCGAGAGCGTTCGTAAGCGTCAGTCGGAGCCCAGATACATGTGTTTGTGGACGTAATTTCGATCAGTGCAGCGATTTATCTATATAATATATATAATTCACTAAGACCATGGCAAGCAAGACGCATAATTGCTAAGGAAGGAAGAGAAGGTAACGAAGGTAAAGAAAGCGATTGTTAATGGATGTTAGCTAGCGGGCTGGTGCGGCACATGATGATGTCATCAGGCTGAGTCAGCACCGGCTTGCTTGGAGTGTATTACAGCAGTTCACTACACGGCCAGCTTTGAACCTAGTGCTTGACTACTGTCATTATTAACTTGAGAAACAGCGATCACAATCGAAACGAAGAAGGAAATTGTGCGAAAATATGAGAGTGGCGTTCGTGACCGATCTCGCTAATATGTACAGCATGTTGAAATCCACCATCTCGACAATTTTAAAAAGAAAAGATTTGCATAAGGAGGCTCCTTCTAAACAATAACCACCTTCTGTTTCATTCTCCTCCTCCTCCCTTCCTGCAGCCCAAAGATGTCAAATTAAATGGTGAGTACAGTATGAAATTGTTGTTTCTGGTAGGCTAGGCACTTTTTGTAACTTTTTGGTTAGTACATTAGAAAAATTATTGGTGTTTTGGTAAATTATGCGCATTATACAAGCCTTTTTAATTATGAAAAGGTTAAGTAAGTGTTGCTGTGGGAGGTTCAGCGCACATTATGGGTATTTCCATTATTTCTTATGGGGAAAAATAGTCTTGACTTGCAACCAACTTGAGTTACAACCAGCCCTCGCGAACAAATTGAGTTTGTAAGTCAAGGGTCCACTGTATATAAATTTAAAGACAATCTATAAAATCCCATATATGCACCTGGGAACAATTAAAGTTCTGTCATGTCAAGTAAAAGATCAGGCAAGATGGCAGTCATTATATCAATAGTTAAGACACAGGTGTACATTGAAATTTTGGACACACTTCTCATTTTGTTGATGGAAAATAGGTATGGTGATGAGGAAGTCATTTTTCAGGATGATGATGATGCACCATTTCTTCAGGAAAGGCATATTAGCTCAATCACATGGCCAGCAAAAGTCTGGATTTCAATTCTATTGAAAATGTATACAGATATAGCTCTATGATAAGGCTCCATTATGAAAAACTGATCTGTCAACTGCCACCCGAGAAAGCTGCTGGAAGCAGCTTGATGTTGAATGTTCTTTAGCAAAGTCCACACCTGAAATTAATTCAGACTGTCATAAGTTTTTCTTCATTTTCTACACTGAAAAGGAAGGGCACATACCTAATGAAAGAAATGAGCACTTGTGCAAACGAGAAGTAAACAGCACAGCCTTTAACAGACTATATGTGCATAGAATTATTCTTACGGGATTTGCAATTTTTACTAATCTCTATTTTTCTCTGCTTTCTTTCCCAGTTCTTCTGTGGTGACATTTTGTGATACCACTACCTGATCAAGGCACCGTGCAGCCACCTGTGATGCTTCAATGAAGGCGGGTGGCCTGGCTATCGACAAGATTCACTGCACTGAATCTACTGCGGCCAAGCCGGGAAACAATGAGCAATGATTTAAGTACATTTATGTTAGGTTGAGTGCCCAGTAGGGGCCTGGGTGGTGATTTGGCCATGAACCGCTGCAGATTTTGTTTTTCTTTTCTTTTCTTTCTGGCCATCTGACCTTATCACCGAAATCTTTAGACACTTACATTATGATACTGTGTATAAAGATGCTACATTAAATTTATAATTATCTATGTTTTATAAGATCATATACGTTTTTTTACTTGTGTGTCATTATTCTTTGCCAGTCTTATTTATTCTTTCTTATCCTTGGCATCTTGTAAAGCACCTTGAGCTACATTGTTTGTATGAAAATGTGCTATAGAAATAAATTGTGTTGTTATATCAATAAATATTTCATTCTATTAAAAACATCTTTGTGTCATCTGAGGTTACAGATGCTGGTTGATATGAAGGCTTTCAAAGATGGATTGATAATCTTTCCTATCATCCAAGTGATTTGCAACCCAGGCCAGATTAGTAATTCTCAGCCTTAGCTTCTCTTTGATTTTCTTGTCGATATTTTATTCAGACAGATATTTTATGCTAAACACACAGAGCTGTAAATGGCACAAGTTATAGTAAATGGTGAGCTGCTTGCTCCTTTGTCATCCTCATCTAATTGTTAATTAACAACTGGTTAAAAGGGTACAGTAAATTCAGTATTTTTCAAGTTGAATGAATTCTTCGGTAACAAATCACATTTTCATTTTCCATGCAAAATTATATTCTAAAGATAATTGTTTTCTATAAATTAAATAACTCACACTGGTTCTTTACAGTGATGGCTATGGGGCAGGGAGGAAAAGCTTAAAAACTTACCAAATATATTTTTTCAAGCTAAGACATTAGTTGTCGGCAGGAATCACAGCGCAAATACGCAAACTGTGACGGTTCATGGCGTGTGTGTGAACCCACGACAGAACAACAGTGAACTGCCATGGACTTACACCAGTTCGAAGACTTGCACTGTGGTGAAGTGTCAGTGCTCAGTTGCAAACCTGTAGGTCTGGCTCATAAGTTACCTCCTTGTAGTAAAAGCTAATAGAATTCCAATAGCCAAAGTCTATGAACACTGCGAACTTAACACTTCCTTGTGATGTCAGCTGATCTCTCATTCTGTTAGCCCTCAGCTTTTCTGTGCAACGTTGCCAACTACACTCCACTCATCAACATTATCATCAACATCAAAATCTTACCCTTGTTGCCAAGTGATTTGCTGTGAAGTCACACAACGAAATATGTCAGTTTGAAGGTTTGCACTCTGGTGAACTGTCAGTGGTCCAACTGCATAGTCTGGTTCAGAAACAGCATCCTTACAGCATAAGGTAATAGGAGAATTCCAATAGTCAGCCACACAAAGACCATTTCTGAACATTGGGAGCGTTGCGCTTCTTGGTTACATCAGCCAATCTCTCGCTGCAAGCTCTCATCAGCCAACACATCCAACTACACTCCACCCATCCACAGTACAAATCTCATCCTTGTCACCAAGTGAATTGCTGTGAAGTCGCACAACAAAACATGTCAGTTTGAAGGTTTGCAAAGGTTTGCACTCTTGTGATATGTCAGGGGTCAGCAGTAAACCTGCCAAGTCTGGCTCCGAGATGGCGTCCTTGCAACATAAGCTAATAAGAGAATGCCAATAGTCATCCACACAAAGACCATTCTGAACAGTGGGAGCTTAGCGCTTGGTGACGAAAGTCAACCTCTCTGTGCCAGCCCACATCAGCCAACATATTCTACTACACTCCACCCATCCACAGTGCAAATCTCAGGCTCGTCGCTAAGTGAATGGCTGTGAATTGACACCACGCAGTATCTCATTTTGAAGATTTGCACTGTGGTAACCGTCGGTGGTCAGATAACAACCCACGTTGTCTGGCTCAGAAGCGGTGTCTTTGCAGTGTGAGCTATTTACCACGCAAAAAACGTTCTGAACACTGTGAGCTGAGCGCTTCTTGGTGACATCAGCTGATCTCTCTCGCTCTCTCAGTCCCAACCTTTTCCGAGCAGCACAGCTACCACACCTGAACTGTAACATTAGGATATGAATATGAATGGATGGGTGTAATAGAGCGATTGGACACGGCATGCGCAGTATGAAGTGCAGTAATGCTTGGCTTGTTCGGAATCTTGTAAGCATCTGACCTGCAACGGGTTGCACTTCAGTATGTTAGTAAATTTTAGTTTTCTCGTTCAGTCTTTATTTTATTAATGGTTAATTTCCCCTTATGGATTTTTTGAAGTGCTGAATCTGATTTTTGCATTTTTTTTATTAGAGAAATTGTTTTTAGCATAAAAATATCATTTTTGTTGCCATTTTGTTTTTCCCTTGGCGTGGTGATTTTGTTTTGGCATCATCATGACGTGATGGTGGTTGCCATAGTATGCGGTCGTTGTGTGGAAGTTGTGTGGTTCACATCATCATTGCAGAGTTGCATCAGATGCATTAATACCTGAGTTTGCAGAAGAAACTCCTAGTTTTGGGATGAATTCCGAAAGAATCTTCATCTGTTGGAGAAGATACTCAAAAAAAACAAACTTCATGGCAGAAGTAGTGCTGCTAATTACACTTCAAGGTTTTTGACTATTGCTTTCTATTTTCTTAGTTCAATTCTTTGATTAGCAGTTTGGCTCTGATGAAAGATGGGACTGATTTGTGGCTTTGATCCTCTGCTTGCCCAACATTGTCTCTCCTGCTCATTCCTTTAAACTTGGTAGACTTTCCTGAGGGAGGCTAACACAACAGCAAGCACCCATTTAAGGAGGTCACCTTCTCTGTGCCCATATGCTACTGCATAACTTTGAAGAGAATACCCTGTTAAGAAACTGCATTTAAATAAGCATTACTGAACATTCTTATACCTACTTAATCCCAATAAGGGTTGTGGGGGTCAGAGCCTATGCCAACAATAAATTATTTTCAATAGCAGATTTATTCATTTTTGCAAATGCATACAGTGATCCCTCGCTATATCACGCTTCGACTTTCGCGGCTTCACTCTATCGTGATTTTTTTCTCATACACGCTTACGTCACTACGCATACGCTTTCTGAGAATTTTTATCTAAGCCCTATGATGGCTCCTAAACATGCTGCTTTTTCTAAGCCTTCTGAGAATAAAACTAAGCGCCGGAGGAAGATGCTTACTATCCAGAAGAAGGTGAAACTCTTGTATATGATTAAAGATCTCAATACCCTACAAAAGCCTCCTCACGCATATGAAAAGACAGCGCCAGCAACTGCCTATCAAGATGTTCTTCAGCCGCGCACCCAGACACCCACTGCCTACTAGTACTTCTTCACTGAAGACAACAACGCACCTGCTGAAGATACTGCACCACCTCTGAAGACTCTCCTACTGAGGTCGTGCCTTCATAGGTTAGTGGTTGTGTGCAATTAAATGTACAGTACAATAATCTACTATAGAAAAGCGTTCGGGATTGTCCTTCTGTCCCGTGAGTGCAAACTGTAGCGGTATTCAGCTTATTACAGACTTACTACTTGCAGCTTGAGGTACGAAGCGACGCGATGTGAGCAGAGTTCTGGTGCTCTCATCGTCCCCTTGCTTTTGTGCGCGATGCGCTGGAAAAATAGACAAAATTATGTCACTGGAAATAAATTAATGTTGATGGAGTGCCTCACTGCGTAGTAAATATCAGGGGAGATGGTGCTTGCTTATTCTCATCTATAGCTTATTTAGTGCATGAAGCTCCGTCTTTAGCGGTACAGATTCGGGCTGACATTGTACGACTTTGGACAGGCACTTGAGGGGATAAAAAAAAAGATGTTATGAATGGACACTTTGATGTTCTCATTCTCTACACTTACATGCCTGATGTACACATGGAGCGCACAATAATTGAAGGTAAAAGTCGGTCGCCTTAAAAGGCGAGTGCGCCTAGTAATATGATATTTGTAACGTCTAATATGTCTTATTTTCTCTTATTTTGTCTAATATATTGGGTAATACGAGTGTAATGGTGACTAAAGGGTGTTGTTTCATGTCTAGAGGGCTCTAATAATGTTAAAAAACGTATTTAGAAGGTCGTAAACAGGTTTTCTATACTCTAACTGCGAAAATATTTGATTTATAAATAAAGAATCCTACTTCGCGAAAATTCATTTATCACGGTAGAGTCTGGAACGGATTAACCACGATAAACGAGGGTTCACTGTATACCAACTTTAATCATTTCCTCAAAAGGGAACTGGGGTTTGTTTTAATAGCTGCATTCTAAAAGTGGAAGAAATTGCCCCTGTGGCACATTGAATTCAATAGCTGATTGCTTTGGACCGTCTTCTTAGAAAGAACGTGCAGCTGATAATGAAAGAAGAGACCAATCAATGAATGAGCAGGCTCGTGGAAGAGAACAGAAGAAAAATATCACTCTGTGGCCTTAGTGTCCGTCTTAAAATACTCTGAAGCTTTTGAAGTCTGTTAATTTATCAAAAGATATGAATAACTTTGACACATTTATGTCTAGTGGCCAATGCCAATTAAACAAGCAAATATAGAAATAAATAAATGGTGAAACACTGGCATAATGGACTGGAGTTACAGCCCCCTTGCACTCACCACAATTAGATTAGTTAGAAGAAATGGAAAGCTGTAACAAAAACTGATTTAGCAAAAAAATGCGCTCCAGGAAAACAGACTGAAAACAGGACACTGTCTTGGGTATTAAGTTCTCATGTGGGTTCGGTTCCTAGCTTTACCTTTGTTATTTTCTATCTGTATCTAAATCTGTATTCTATCGGTTGTATCTCTCTGTGATGTGATTCCTCGTGAACCACTGGGGCTATGCTTTCGCTCTTGGTCTTAATCAAAGAGTTATGATGTGACGCACATTGATAACGCACATGTGTCTGGCGGCAGCACTCGAAAAGTTATTGAGAGTTGCATCTTTCTTACAGCAAACTACTTAAGGAAACTGATCAACAGGCAGATATGTCAGAGAGAAAAAGAGGAGCAGTGACATTTACTGAGCGTAAGGCACAATGCAGAGGCCAATTACGTGACAGATGCTCAGCTCTGGATACCACTGAATTACAACCCAAAATCCATTTTAAAACATTTGAATAATCTAGACAAGAACAGGCTATTCAGCTCAACAAAGCTCGTCAGTTTTATCCACTTAATTCTTCCAAAATAACATCAAGTCGAGTTTTGAAAGTCCCAAAAGTTTTACTGTCTACTATGCTACTTGGCCACTTATTCAAAGTGGCTGTGGTTCTCTGTGTTAAGAAAAACTTCCAAATGTTTGTGTGAAATTTACCCTTAACAAGTTTTTAACTGTGTCCTCATGTTCTTGATGAACTCACTTTAAGGTAATCACCAGCAACAACCACAAAGTAACTAAGCTTTGCACCCTGGAATGCAGAATTTAGGGGTGTCAAAGACCAATACCACATGAGCCTTACAATCGCAAGACAGACTGATACACCAAATACAAGATCCGCAGTAACCCACCACCTCATCCACAAAGTTATCAGGTCAACTGTAGGATGCGCCATGCAGGCACGACAAACTCGGACAACTGCCTGTGAAAACTGACCTCTGCTTGGGTCGTTCGCTAAGCAATTGGAAGTCATACACTCCAATCACAATACACAGTCATCCACCCTGTTATGCCATGAAAAACAATAACTACTAGGCTCATCTCTGCATCAACCCAAAAGCAGAAGCCATTTCACCGATAACTAATGACATGGCAGGACACTGTTACACGTACCAAAGAGAGTGGTCAGCGGGAATACAGATGCATTGGCCAGCTCACTTACACTGGGGCCCATCGCTTTATCACACAGCCTCCATGGTGCAGAGTGCCTGGCATGAATTTAAAGAGCACCTTCCACAAGAACTCCATGATAGTAAGCAGGAAAAGAGAGCTCATGAACCACCTTTCTTCAAGGATCGGAGGTCTGAGTATTTTCTTTTCTTTTGTAATCAGTTGTGGAAACGACGGGGCACTTCAGCTCCCCAAACATCCAACACAAGCCGGCTCAGACACAAGTTAAAAGGAAACTCTTCGTCAGCAAGCGTTTCCAAACACAGTCAAGTATAAGCATGCACAAGCACAATACAGCACATCTCTTTTCTTCTTTACTTCTTTCTGTCATTGCCTCCTCCACTCCTCCTCGCAAGTGCTGTCCACCTTCCTCCCATCTCTGGCTCCTAGATGTGAGGCAGGTAGCTCCTTTTATCTAATCCTCAGGAGTGCTTCCGGTGACATGACACTGCAGCTATGAAGCACTTCCGGGTGAGGTTGGAGCCCTAAGGAGTAGGGACTCCCAAATTCTGCAGATACCCATGGCGGCCCGCACGAAACCCAACAAGGAGACAAAGCCATGTATACGCTGAGGGTGTCCCGGTTAGGTAAGGCCACCGACTGTCCCTCACATAGCTCAGAATTTCCTCGACTTAATTACTTATTTTAGTATTTCATTATTCATTTTTTTATTAATTTTCTGCTGTTTTATTAATTCATTTTGGAAGTATCCTTATATTGTTTCATGATTGCCTTATTTTACTTTGCCATTTGCCTTCTTCTCCGGATGAAGCCCAAGGGGACAGGGCCTCCACATTATGTAGGTGAGCCACTCAGGACGCTACACAAATCATACCCAAGCCCTAATTAAGATTATTTGCAGACTTTAACCATAACTTGTTGAAAAAAAAGTGTGGAGAATTTGCCCCTAAAGTGTGAACCTGCTCTATGCATTTATTTAACAGTAGCGGTGGGTCCTAATTTATAAATGAGAGAATCACAGAGGCCAGAAAAGAACTCAGTACCTTGTTAGCTTTATTGAGACAGATCCCACTAAAGAATTGTCTCGATAATACTGAATTCCCATGTCAGATTTTCATCACCTATAAAATAAACCTTTTGATTCAGAAAAACTTGACTCCTATAGCTACAGGCCAGACTGTAGAAATGATAAAACAGACCGATTTGGCTTTGTACGTACTAAGACCCACACATGTGGCCCACTTGTTTAGTGTGTTTCCATTTTTACAATTTATGCTTCCCATCATAACTCTTACTGAATCTCCAGCTGGCTGTGTAAAAGAATGTCTGACGGAATTAAATGCGTACAAAAATCCACATATGACTCATCGCCTGCTAATTCGCAAAAGCCAGACTTCCAAGAGGGAAATATAAATCAAAACGGACCGTTTCACAGCTCGCAGTGTCCAGTGAATTGTGACACAGTGCAGCAAATCCTGTTGTATTTATAGAAGAACACTTCAGCTGTAAAGCCCTCAAGCTTGAATTTCATCAAATTAGCTGCCTCGTTTTTATTTTCCCAATAAACCACCCATCCATTTTCTAACCTGCTTATCCAGTTCAAATTTGTAGCCACTGATGAGATGCCAGTTCATGGAGTGGCACGCTTTCACATACACCCACATATCTAAAGACAACAAAGCCACTTTTATGATTCTACTGTATTAAATAAGCCAGTGGGTTCTTGTCAGATGGGATGTCAAACATGATGACTGCAGTTGCCTTACATGACACTATATGACTAGAAATCACAGGCAAGACAAACTACACAAATCCACGATGACTTTCCAGCACAGCTGGAGTGCCAATAATGTGCGGCCTGACAGAGCCAGTGCTGTACGAATGCCTTCCAGGATGGCAAGTTCAATCAGCAAGCTCCATTCAAACACGAGATATCAGGCAGATTTGTTGTGTTTGCAAGGTCCAAAACACCCGTGTTCCTTATTCTTTCTGGCCGAGCACTCTTTGGTTCTCTACTCTCGCACACAGAGACTAATCCTGCGACTTTTTGATTTAGTCTGGGTGAATCACAGAATGATTACTATACTACATGACTGTCTCCTACTCGCTATGATTGATAATGAAGACTATGACTGCAGATCACAATAAAAGTCAGGTAACATGCCCAGGACTTTAGACCTTTGGCAAAAACACAGAGCTTGTCCTGGAACCTTTGGATGTAAGGCTGTAACCAACACTGGATGGGACAACATTGCAGCACAGGCAATTTTAACATATCAAAATGGTCATGGCTGTATTTATCTGTCACAATGGGGCTAGAACCTTGCTCTTGGTTTTAATCGAAAACTTATGACCTGTTTAATACCGGTGAAGCAAAAAATGTGGCTGGCAGCAACCAGCAAAAAGTTATCGGGGTTTACTTCTTCTTTGCAGCAAACTGCACAGGCAAACTGATCATTACAGTGACATGGCAGAAAGAAAAAGAAGGGCAGTGACATCTGCTGAGCGTGAAGCAAATTGCACAAGTCAATTAGGTGATAGGAAAAAGAAGAATATCTGCTACAGATCTGCTAAGTGTCAAACACATCCGGCATGGCAACCTGCTGGGGCTGGAGTCTTCATCTTGGGGATGACATTAATTTTAGAAATTTTAAAAATCCAACATTTGTAGTGTAAAGAATATTGTTGCTTACTGCCAGAATGTCTCAATATGGCTCAATAATTGGCCATTCATTATGGTAACCTATTTTTTTCCCCTTTTTATTAATTTTATTGCAATCCATACAAATGAATCAAGTTTTTACTAAAAGAAAAATTGAGTTAAGAACAAATCGATTATTATGGTAACCTAGACCATGCATCACAGCTCCACATCTTCTGCCTGAGCTCCACAAAAGCTGCAGACCGTGAATCTGCACCTGGCTTCAGCAGACATATGTGTGTGAGTGTGTGTGCTGAGTGTGGGCTCTTCCTACGCAATCTGCAAAATTCAATACATCAACTTCACTTACCTGAATCAAACAAACCGAGCTCAATCCATCAATTGATCAAGTCAAGCTGTAAATCTTAACTGGTTTTAATTTAATTTGCTAAAAGCTTTAATGACTAACATACCAATTCTTTGTTTTTCCATTTTGATGTGACTAGGATTTGATTCTTCTTATTAGACTGCCCACCATTAACTTGTATAATATTGCAAAATGTCCAGGAGGGAGTGGGCCGCCAGCTGGCCTAGGTCACTAGAACGGTGGTTGCGTCTGACTTGTCTGTGACTTTGTGGACCCTGCTCTTTCTCCAGTCCACTCGAGTTTTTGTTTATTCACTCCTAAGTGGGCAGCAGTGCATTTCACAATTACAACGTTAAAGCGCTTACACTGTCATTATTATTACGTTAACTACATTAAATGTTTTACTGTGTATTTAACCTAGTTTGTATTTTTGTGTATGTAAATTATGTAATTTTTTTACAGTGCTCTAAGCACTATTTAAAAATGAATTGTGTATTATTCTAGGCCTTACAGCGGATTGGAATACAAGCACAGGACAAAGAAAAATAAAATCTGTTATGAGAGAAAAGAGATCAGAAGGAGCTCAGTGCCTCTTAGAAGTCTCTTGTAGCCAGAAGATTACATTTATTCACAGTGACTGAGTAAAATAAAAAAAACAAATTGCACGTTTTAAGGGATATCTAACAACTCTGCAATAAACAGTAATCCATCCATTTTCTGAACTTATTTGTCCTAGTATGGGGATGAGAGAAACTTTGAATAAAATGGAGGGCACACGTCCAGTCAGAGTAAATGAATGTGCTCAGACAGAATGGACCAGTTTAAAAGTCTAATGCCTCTTTAGGCTGTGGAAATGGACTGGGGTCACTGAAGAAGAAAAACACCAGGAGAACACAAACAAACTCCAAACAGAAGACGCTCTGACAGTTTGGTGACAGTGCTACCCGATATTTAACCTAATTTAAATTATTGACATAAATTGTCATATCTATGCATAACCAGTCCCACACGTACCCACTCTGAACCAGGTTAGAGTGACAAAGTAACCTAAGTGCATGTCTTTGGGATAAGGTAGGAGACCTGGCTCAAATGGAGAGCAAAAACATGCAGAAAAAGCCAGAACAAGAAAATGGGAAACAGACTGCAAACTGTAATTGGACATACACTATATATATTGTGACACACACATACATGCATGGCAGGCAGTCAAAGGGCTAAAGTGAATGTACTTCTATGCTAGACCTGGGGATAGAAATATGTACTAACTCTCTCTCTCTCTCTCGTCCCTCAAGATTCAGCACAAAATCACTTCGGTTCCCGCCCTAAAAGCACACCCCTTCCTGCCTACCCTCTATAAAAGCTTGCCTATTCTCAATGTACTGTATAGTCAGCTCTGATTGGTCAGCTCTGTCCTTAGCGACTACTCTGTGCTGCATTTATAGAAAATTTTGATCAAGTATATCGGGTAGCTACCCCAAACCTTTTTCTGCCTCCTGACCCTTTTTTACTCTCTCACTCTTTTTATTATATATATATATATATATATATATATATATATATATATATATATACATACACACCATAGCTGCCAAATACAAAGAGTACACAACACATGTTTAACCCTTATTGGGGCTTGTCAGGTGTGCACACTTTTTCATCCCCTTACAGGGATCAAACCTTGAATGTCAGCACCTGAGTTGAGTTGAGTTGAAACCTCTGACTTTGCGCCATGGAGCCTGGTTCACTTATTTTACAGAGCAAAACTCATGTTGTGTACTCTTTGTATTATGTGGCAGATACTGCATAACATATCGATGATTTGCTTCTTGCAACTAAGAGGATGTGGCAGATGTTTGCCACTTGGCCGACAAACCACAAGCGTTACCTAGTAAGTAACCACCCAAATAATCAGAGTGCGATTCAGACCTAAGAAAATACATATATATATATATATATATACAGTAGAACCTCTGGTCACAAACGTTTCAGAACATGTACAAATCGGGTTATGATCAAAAAGTTTGCCAAAATAATGCATCCGTTCACGACCACACGCTCTGGTGGTGAACAAAAACACTGGTGGCCAGTTTCACTACACGCGTTTGTAAGTGCCAATGATTTTCCATTCTCCGTTTTCCATTTTTGTTTGTTTGCGTATACAGGGCCTAACAAAGCAGCTGATGTTGCAAAAGGAGTTACAATGTTAACCAAGCAGAGGCCTCAAGTGCTGGAAGAGGTGGAAAAACTGTTGCTAGTGTGGTTGAACGAGAAGCACCTTGCAGAGGATATCGTAAGCGAGGCGATCATATGCGAGAAAGCCAGGAAGAGTAATGGCGGTTTGCAGAAAAAAAAAATCCTTCTTTGAGTGGCGAAGGTGAAAAATTTAAAGCCAGTAGAGGATGGTTTGAAAAGTTTCGCAAGAGAAGTGCAATTTAATTTTTTTTTTCCCTGTGCTTAAAACTCATCAAAAGAGTGTTTACAGCAAGCGGTTCATAAGGGTGTACCGTCAACTCTCACAATGTTAGTTTTCTCAGTGTTATTCAATGTTTTTATATGTAGCTTACTATTACATTGTGCATTTTATGGTATAATTAACTATTTTTGTGCTTAAAAAATATATTTTTACATACAGTTCGTACGGTCTGGAATGGATTCATTGTATTTACATACAATCGTATGGGGAAATTATGTTCAGGTCGTGACCAAGAGTTTTGGAATGAATTACGGTTGTGACCAGAGGTACCACTGTATACATATGCTGTATATACACATACAAACACACATATGCACACATATATACTATATATATATATATATATATATATATACACATATATATATATTACAGATATAGATATAAACATACACACACATGTACTTATATACATATACCAGGTGATTCCCCGCTTGCTTCTTTCACTAGCCATATATATATATATATATATATATATATACATATATATATAGTAGATATAGTCACGCATGCATGCCAGGGGACCATCTTCCAGGCTACGTTAAGGTAAACTGGGATGAGTGGGGGCACGGTTGCTAACAGTGTCTTCTACTTTGCCCGCAGTTCTGAGAAGACACTTCTGTGCACCAAAATGTGCTTTTTAGTTTAGGCCAATGTTTCATAAACATTTTTTTTTTTTTGCAACCCAATCTTGTTCCTTTTTAGTGCCTTGGAGACCCAGTCCATGTTTATCATCAGATCTTTCCCCTTTGAGAATTGCCGTTGCAGACAGTCTTGGCCACACACCCTCCCTTGGAGAATCACTACAGACCGTCATAGCAGGGCTGGGAGGGTGGATTCCCAGTGAAGAATTTCCGATGACAGTCATGTGCTTGTCCCATGGAGAATGGCTGCCAACAGTCATGGGTTTTCCCCTCTGAAAATTGCCACAGACAGTCATAGTGGAGCAATCTGGACTGCTTAAACTGTCTGTGGCGACTCACTGCAAGACATTCACAGACTTTTCAGGACCTTTTCCAGTTGAATATATCAGTGAGTCACAACCCTGCATGACCAAAAAGATGGCAATCCGCAACCCAGTTGAAGAAACTACGGTTTAGGGAATTAACCCAGATATTTCTTGTTTTTTGAACGATGTTATTCCACTTTTTGACAACAAATGATCTGCATTAATTTTGCAGTGTTCTGGTTTATGAATAACTAATAACAAGTAACACTATACATACCATTCATTTATGAAAATTTTACACTGAACAGTCAACCCCAAATCGCAACATAAATTGAATTGTGAGCCAAGGGTAGTGTATCATGCCTAATATGTATACATTATAAATTATACAGTATACAAATATGAACGCATAACAATAAATATATAATATAAATAGATTAAAATATGCTGATTAAAATATACAGTATGTAAGAGCACAAAAGAACACAGGACCAAACGCCCCCCACGCTTTATGGCCTCATTTAGGCCTGAGGGGTTAATCCATCGTGTCAGCTCCCGTCGTTTACTTCTCACAGCAAGGCCTCTCCTGATTAATGCTGACTGAAGACACAATGCCATAACTGTACATTGTAATCACTTTTTGTAAAGTCCTGAGATTAGCGATTAAAAATACAAAATCCGACACAGACATCTCCAGGAAGCTGGCCTTTGCAGACCCGTAGAACAGGAAATTTCTTACAAGTAAAGCATTTCAGACGTCACTTTCGATTTGCTGTGATATACACGTGCTGGCTGACTACAGGATACTCCAAGCTGCTGGAGAAACTGTTGACAATAATGTCATTGACTTAACAGTGACACAGGAGATGAATGAATTTGTTTAATTAGCCCACAAATCCGCCGAGTGCTTTTCCTTCTATTTTTTGGTAAATCTCAGCAGTTGTGTTTCTTTCCAGGTCATTGATATTGGAAAGTTGCCGTCGTACAGCCCAAGGGCCTGAGCAGAAACTGCGCTTCTGCACTTGAGCCTCATATGACGCTGATCTGTAAAGTGGTTTTATTAAAGAGAAGATCTGAGCAGAAAACATTAAGGAAAAAAAAAATGCTCAAGTTGCTTTGTCTTTCACTTCAGATTTTCTTTGACAATGGAGACCTTAACGATCCTGTGATAAAAAAAAAAAGAAAGTCACTCCTTCCTATCACTGTCACAGCACTCTGTAATGTGCTAAAAATAAGAAGGGATAACGAGGAGATGGAGTGACAGGATGTCGAACAATGTGAAGGCAAATACGAGGAGTGCTTGCATGCCAAGCTTGTGTCAATCTGGAGGTCATCACGGTAAACGTCAAAAGGAAAACATCCCAGGCAATCCAGGGTAAGGACACACAATCTGCTGTTTATACTGTAATCAAGATCACCGTTAGTGCCCCCTGTATCCAAGATCAAACACCAGCCCTCAAGCTCATAGGCCAACTACAGGAAAAAATGTCCCTAGTCTGGCTGACTGTCACTATCGTACACTTTTGTGGACTGTGCTGTCACTGAAATACGCTATTTGCTTGTTTTGCTTTTCACTATTTCACAGAATACTGCTTTGTAATCTTGATATCTCCATTGCCTATTAGTATGGATTGCAGGTGAGGCCACCGGGGGTGACCCAGAGCCCCAAACACCAGACACCACTCGACCAAAAACAATTTCAGGTAAAATACAATGATGTTTAATGTACAATAATTTACTTAAAAGGGTAAATAAGTCCATCACAATAATAACACGCACATCTGGTCACCTTCTGTCTCCTTCAACCACTCATCCAGGAGTGTCGTCCACCTCCGCCCGACTCCGACTCCCTGATGCATGTGATGTGGCGTCTTTTATGCCAGACCTGGGAATACTTCTGGGGCCAAAGCACTACACTTCAGAACTACTTCCAGGCCAGAAGTCCCCCTAAGTAAAAATAACACAAGGCTATGACACGGCACATTTGCGAAAAAAATGAAGGGGTCTGAACCCCAAATGAATCCACTGTACATCCAACCCTGCTGAGCTGTGGATAATGACAGAAAGAATCAGCTTGTGCCAGCGGCCAAATAAGGTGTCTCTGCGCGGGACTGGTGGGCTCAACCTTTGTGATAAGGTGAGGAGCTTGGCAGCACAGGAGGACCTTGGCAAACAAAGGTATAAATGTCAACATTGTAAACTTTCAGGTTGTCCAAGTCTGCAGATGAAATCCATATCATTTTATGAGCGTAGCTGTTATTACTTCTTTAGGCTCTAGAATTTCTGCAAGGCTTTTTGACTTTGTATTTGGTTTCCGTATTAGGTTTTGGTGCAGGGAATATCAATTCCCTGGTTTTAATGTTTGGTTTTCGACCCCCAATCCATTTTTTTCAGCCTTCACCCCTACCATTTTTATCATTGCTAGAACAGTGCAGCTGGGATATCTGCTGCATTGATTTCAGGGACAGTCTAGAGCACATTAAAGATTGTCCCCTGATGAGGAAGTGACTCTTTGGTGAGGTGTAAAGTCCACCATCTTCAGAATGTGTGCCAGAAATCTGGAGAATGAGTGAGAAATTGAACAGGGAGAGGTGGAAGACTAAAGTGAGATAGATCACTTATGTGTTTAGAGACTGGGAAGGTGGGCAGATGGGTGCAAATACATGAAAAGGGAGTCCCAGTGGTGCTGTAGCATGCATTCAACTTTTGTTTTACTTTGATCATCCGTGCTCTCTGTGTAAATCTCCCATCCTAAGTAACCAGCTTAATAAAAACCATAGTTTTTATAAATCTGTAGCTTCCTTGGCGTTATTCTGATTTGGAGAGATGCCTACGTGGCACTGTCGTATAGCATAATGTATTGATTAACGTGACCACCAAATACACTTCTGTTGTGATCTATTTTTAGGAGCATTCCTCTCGTCAAATCTTCCAGTAAATTTAGTAACAAAAAGAATTTGAGCAGACTCCAGGAGGAAATTCTTTGCATAAAATTTAACTGTTGTGTGGGCTCCACTCTGTGACTCACATCATTCACAAACAGGACATTTACACATACTGTGGCTAACACAGTTGTGTATACTGACAGGGCCTGGGGGAGCTATGATGTGTCACAAGCGTTAAGTGAAGAATCATGGTCAAGGTGGGTCATCATTATGAGTGTAATGAAAGTAAGAATATCCATCCATCCATTCATTATCCAACCCGCTATATCCTAACTACAGGGTCATGGGGGTCCGTTGGGGCCAATCCCAGCCAACACAGGGCGCAAGGCAGGAAACAAACCCTGGGCAGGGCGCCAGCCCACCACAGGGCACACACACACACAAACCCACACACCAAGCACACACTATGAACAATTTAGAATCGGCAATGCACCCAACCTGCATGTCTTTGGACTGTGGGAGGAAACCGGAGCACCCGGAGGAAACCCACGCAGACACGAGGAGAACATGCAAACTCTACACAGGGAGGACCTGGGAAGCAAACCCGAGTCTCCTAACTGCGAGGCAACAGCGGTACCCACTGCGTCACTGTGCTGCCCAAGTAAGAATATCCCTTAAGTTTAAATGATTAGGAGAAGAAACAGTATTAGGTAGGCTAAAAGTCCTGGTCCAAAGTGGTAGGCCAAGGTCAGAGTGCCAGTAAAGAAGTAAGCAAGCACTGAGCATCGGAGCCAAACCTCTAAGTAATCAAAAATCAGAGTCAAAAATTCAAGAAATGAGACAGAATGCAAGGACTTATCGAAGATTCTTTTGGAATTCATCTCAATACTGGGATAACCAGAGTGCTGTGCTGTCATCTTTTAAATGTTTGCAAAGGTAATGCCACATGTCACAAGACTGGAGGTTGGAGTAATGTGATCAAAAGTGGCCAACAAAGCCTCGACACACACACACTATTTGTTATACAGTATATCCATCCATCCAACTTCCAAACCAGCTAGATCCTAAGCAGGGTCGTGGGGAAGCTGCAGCCCATCCCAGTAAGCATTGGGTACAAGGCAAGAACAATCCCTGGACAGGATCCATCATATGTTGAACACACAGAGACACACACACATCAGGCACCAGTTTAGCAACGTCAATCCACCTGACCTGAATGTCACTGGTGCAAGGAAGTGGAGCACCTGGAGGAAATCCACGTGGACACAGGGAGAACACAGGGACAAGAACACTGGTTTCCTAACTTACCACTGCGCTGCCCTTATATCGCCACCTTAAAAAAGGACAAGCATCTGTGTGTGTAATTGTGTATCTGTCCTGTTGCTGTATCTCTGTTAGATGCCATTTAGTAAAATAATGTTAATGTTTGTGATGTGCCATCTGTTGGAATGAAAAAGGCAATGTACTGTATTTTATTACAACATGCATTATAAAATACATTCTGCAGATGGTGCACTGCAAAAGTTACAAGCAGACTCCGGAGGGAGCACTGGTGCATCTGAGGGTCCACTCTGCACACAGACCAACACACAATCACCAATTAAACTCAACCTCTGGGCTCTGTGCAGGCAGCAACCTTTTACACAAGCACCATGTTCCCTCTGTTTTCTTTTTGCTTCTGAACATGTTTTGTTACTTGGTTATTAGATTTTATCTGGTATCTGTCTATTCACTGATAGTAGCCACTTGAAATTGGAAAAATGGATTTTAAATAAATTTTAAATTTACCAATGATCTGATGCAGTTAATGCAAACCCTGAGGATGGATTATCTCAACTGACTTTCGAATAAGCTGTGAAATGATGGCAGGTCACAAAGAGTACCCAAATGGTACCTTATATCTGCAAAACTTGGAAATGTGAGAGACACTGAGAAAATAAAAGCATAGTACTAAATGCTCCAAATATCAGCTACTAATGTTTTGATCACAAACTTTTACTATACTGCAAGAGTTGATCCTCTGAAGATGGAGAGGGCGAAGGCCTAGCTTGAGAATCAAAGCAAGGCAGTTAAGCCAAACACTTTCTTTCTATCTATCTATCTATCTATTATATAGTGCCTTTCACATCTATCTATCTATCTATCTATTGAAGACCACCAGGCAGTCCCACTGCCACCCAAACCCGACAAAGACACACAAAGAGGCACAAGTATAAGCACACGCTTTTATTTTTTCTTCTTTTTCCTTTGTGGGAAACGCCTTCCCCCATTTCCCAAAAGCACAGCACAGTTCACAACCACAGCACAGCACAATACTCTCTTCTCCTCTGGGCAAGCTTTGTCCACCTTCTCCTGACTCTGGCTCCCCCAGTAGTATTAGATGACCCTTTTTATACGGCACCTGGAAGTGCTCCAGATGCTCGTTATTCCACTTCCAGCAGAAGAACTGCCCATAAGGGCTCAGCAACTGCTGCGGCACACCCTGGCGGTGCTCATAGACCCCAACAGGGCTGTATCCAACTGTAATTCCCAAGGAGCCCTGTGGGAATCCAAGGCACCACTGCAACCCAGGGGGGCTGCCATCAAGCATTCGGAGGGAGGTACTGCTCTGGATATGCTCCCTCTCCCGGTCTTTCCAGCATGGTGGCGTCCTGGCTGGGCAAGGGCCCCAGCCGCACACCACACTATCTATCTATCATATAGTATCTATCTATCTATCTATCTATCAAACATGCTGGATCTGTGAGGCAACAGTATTTCCCATTGTACCACTGTATTGTCCTATAAGCTAAACAAAATGACCAAACAGAAAACACAAGTAAGAAAGCCACCTGAGCAGAATGTACTGTACACCAAACTCAAGTTTTTTACTCAAAACATTGGGCAAATTTGAAGCATTAACACTGGGAGGAAAAATATAGAAGAAAAATGTCCTGAAGGTCTCAGAAACTAAGAAATGAACTAATAATTATCTAATAAACTGAAGAAATGTACGATTTGTTCTGCATCTGGAACAAGACTGACACTACAGCTATTCTCTCTACTCATCTTCCTGTGTGGGAAACATGACGCCAAACCTCTGTGTAGCAATTAGTGCTACTATTCCAGGAAAGGCAATGCTCTCATTCTAGGCTTTGTACCACCCATGTTGGGATGCTAGTGTTGGTCCTCCATCTGGCAGTTACAGCTTCAGGCTACACCTCTACAGAATATGCGTCCCTTGGCAGCTCACAAGCTGTCTAAAGCTGCACAAAAAGCAGACAAGCTACAATAAGTGGATTTCAGGGTGAATGATGATTAGTGGAATTCTAATTTGCAGAACAAGGCTTTGTTTGCACTGGTGACTGTTATATTATAAATTATGTATAAAGTTTAAATGTCAAGACCTCACGAAGGAATTTATTATTTTTTATTTTATTACATTGATTGTTGTCACTGCAGAAATTTCTGATTTATTTAACCTTTTTACTTTCCACTGTCTGTCCTTGTTTGTCATGGTCAGGACCACATTAATGTACTGCTCAGATTCATTTGATGTAGCCTTTAACACTATCCCTGTGGTTATTTTCACTGTTTTACTTTTTTTTTTTTTCATGGAAGCCACAATGTTGATGCTGGCAGCAACAACCATTGCTAGAATGAAGATATCAACACACCACCAAAATGCAGTGGATTCAGTATTCAGACCCCTTTACTTTCTTCATATTTTGTAATGTTGCAGCCTTATGCTAAAATCATTAAAATTCTCTTTTTCAACACTCAATACCCCCAAAATGACAAAGGCTTTCTACATTTTTACAAACTTATTATAAATAAAAACTAAAATATCACATTAACACAAGTATCCCAATCCGTTGCTATTACAGTTGAAATGTGCCTCAGGTGCATCCTGTTCTGTTGCTAAGATGCTTCTACATCTTGTTTGGAGACCACCTGTACTCAGTTCAATTATGAAAGGCACACACCTGTCTACAGAAGAACAAAAACCAAGCCATGAGGTTGAAGGAATTGCCGGCAGAGCTTAGAGACAGGATGGTGTACTGGCATAGATAATGGGGAAGGCAAACAAACAGATTCACTAGAGGACAGTGGTCTTCATAATTCTTAAATGGTATACATTTGGAACAGCCACACATATCTTGGAAGGCTATACTAACATTATACAGCATTGAAGGTTCCCGAGAGCACAGTGGCCACCATAACTGTTAAATGGAAGAGGGCTGTAATACCCATGACTCCACATAGAACTGGCCACCCAGCAAAACTGTGCAATTATCAGAGAATGTCCTGGTAAGAATGGTGACCAAGAGCCCAATGCTCTCTCGGGATGAGCTCCAGTGAACCTGCATGGGGATAGGAGGAACTTCCAGAAGTGCCACCATCACTGCAACACTCCACCAATCTGGGCTTTATGACAGAGTGGCCAAACAGAAGACTCCACTCAATAAAAGACAGTTGGAAGCCTGCTTGGTGTTTGCCAAAAGGCACCTGAACGATTCTTAGACTATGAGAAACAAAATTCTATGGTCTGATGTTTGGAGCCCACCTGTGATCATTTCAATTATGAAAGGCACACACCTGAAGAGCGAAAACCAAGCCATGAGGTTGAAGGAATTGTCGGCAAAGTTTAGAGACAGAATTGTGTAAGTACAGATCTGGGGAAGGCTACAGACAAATTTTTGCAAATTCTCAAGAACATAGTGTTCTTCATAATTCTTAAATGGTATACGGTTGGACCAACCACAACTCTTTCTAGAGCTGGCTGAGCAATTGGGTAGATGGGTGGTGGCAGGGTGTCATGCTAAGAGAAGTGACCAAAAACCTCATAGTCACTTTGGCTGAACTCCAGAGAACCTGCATGAAGATGAGAGAAACTTCCAGATAAACAACGATCACTGCAACACTCCACTAATTTGGGCTTAATGGCAGAGTGGTCAAATGACACATGAAAGCCCGCTTGGAATTTCCAAAAAGGCACCTAAAGGACTCTCATACTATGAGAAACAAGATTCTCTGGCCTGATGAAACCAAGATTGAACAATATGACCTCAGTTCTAAACATCTTGACAGAAGGAAACCAGGCACTGCTCATCACCTGCACAATACCATTCCAATGGTGAATCATGATGGTGGCAGCATCATGCTGTGGGGTTGTTTTTCAATGGCAGGGACTGGGCTTCTAGTCAAGGATGAGGGAAAGTAGGACAGAGAAAAGTTCACTGTTATCCTTAACAAAAAAAGCACTCTGCTCTTGACCACAGACTGCGTTGAAGATTCGCCTTCTGACAGGACAATAACCTTAAGCACAAAGCAAATACAACACAGTAGTGTTTTAGGGAGAACACTGGGAATGTCCTTGAGTGGCCCAGCCAAAACCCAATATTGAACATGTTTGGAGAGACATGCAAATAGCTGTCCACTAATGGTCTCCATCCAATCTGACAGAGCAGGAGAGGATTTGCTGAGAAGAATGTCAGGAAACCCTCAAACCCAGGTGTATGAAGCTTCTTGAATCATACCCAGGAAGACTTAAGGCTGTAATCACTGGCAAAGGGGCTTCAACAAATTACTGAGTAAAGGATCTGATTACATGTGTCAATGGGATGTTTCAGTTTTTTATATTTGCAGAAATTCCTAAAATCTTCCTTTCACTTTCTCATTCTGGGGTATTAAATATTGAATAATTAAGAAAAAAAATGAATTTAAATCATTTTAACAAAGGACTACAAGAAAACAAATTGTGAAAAATGTGAAAGTATACATCAGTGTTTCGGTCCTGGGGGCACACTGTGGCTGCAGATTTTTGTTCCAACCAGCTTCTGCTTTTAATTGGACTCCTGGGCTAATTAAGTGATGTGTTATTTCCTAAGTTCTGTGTTTTGGAAATACTGTATATATATATATGCTATATATAGTATATATAGTATATATAGCAATCCTTCCTAGATTGCGGGGGTTGCGTTCCAGAACCCCCCGCGAAAGGTGAAAATCCGACAAGTAAAAACCATATGTTTATATGGTTATTTTTATATATTTTAAGCCCTTATAAACTCTCCCACACTATTATAAACATTTACCACACAGTTATACAGCATAAACCCGTTGTATTCTCTTACATATTAGGTAAGATTCGTTGAAATTATGTATGTAAACACACTGTTTATATACAGTAAAACCTAAATATTATTTATTTATTTCGAGCGTCTCTGATATCACATATGTTACAGCCATTACGATAGACAGGCCACCAGCAATAAATACGTACAATGCAAGAAAAATTGTGATACTAAACATAAAGTACTGTACGTAGAAAATTAATTATGGTTACTCACCAACAATGACACGGTGACTTGTCCGAAAACGATGAATTTTACTGCACAACAAAGGAGAGCGTTACAGCTCTTCTAAAGGAGCCTCTTCGGGCGACTGTGTAGCACTGCAGTTGTTCTTCTTCCCGCAGTCTTCAATCCAAATCCCTAAAGCAGATTCCATCTGGATTACCGCCTTATTGCGTCCACTTACAACTCATTTTGCGCTCTGGTTAAAAGGACACTGCGGCCGTAGATCTTATATTATTTTCTTCCTTTTTAAATAAAAAGAATCGTGGACTCATTGATGCAGTCATGGCGTTCTGCAGCGGTGTAGCTGTTGCCTTCCTTCAACATATCCAAAACGTTTGCCTTTTCGGCAATCGTTAACATCTTCCATTGGCGCTTGGGCACGGCCCCTGAAGCAGAAGTAGTAGCAGGAGCAGATCGTTTTGGAGCCATAACGAAGGGCTTGACTATGCACAAAGATCAACACAAAACAGCACAAAAGTTAACTCTTTACACAGCGAAACACGTTGATGCTGAATGAGTGAGACAAGACTTCCTGGTTAACGCAGCAGAATTGAATTCAGCGCTCCATCGCTGAGCCAATCAGCACACAGGAACTTAACTGCACGCTCTGATTTGGTAGCTTCTCAGCCATCCGCCAATAGCATCCCTTGTATGAAATCAACTGGGCAAAACAACTAAGGAATGATGTACCAGAAGTAAAAATATCCATTGTCCGCAGAAACCCGTGAAGCAGCAAAAAATCTGCGTTATATATTTAGATATGCTTACATATAAAATCCGCGATAGAGTGAAGCCGCGAAAGTCAAAGTGCGATATAGCGAGGGATTACTGTATATCTATACTAATAAAAGGCAAATCCCTCACTGACTGACTGACTCACTGACTGACTGACTCATAACTAATTCTCCAACTTCCCGTATAGGTAGAAGGCTGAAATTTGGCAGGCTCATTCCTTACAGCTTCCTTACAAAAGTTGGGCAGGTTTCATTTCGAAATTCTACGCATAATGGTCATAACTAGAAGCTATTTTTCCCCATTTACTGTAATGGAGTTGAGCTCGAAAGTCGTGGGGGGCGGAGTTTCGTGTGATATCATCACGCCTCTCACGTAATCACGCATTACGTAGAAAACCAGGAAGAGCTCCAAAAACCGCTGATGAAAACATACATTATATAATTAAGAAGGCAGTGAAACAATTAGAAGTGAGCGAGTGACATATAAAACCATATTCAGCAGCTCACGTGAACTGACACAGTGCGCAGACAAAAAGCAACAGTTCCAAAGAGTGCTGAACAAAAACCGAATTACACTGCTACACTCAAATAGATAAACCACACGCCGTGGCGCAATAGTAGAGCTTAGCCTCTAGTGCCGCGTCAGGTTCGATTCCCGAGAGGGATGCACTAAGTATGCAAGTACGCTTTTCAATTCATTTTACCTTCGCATCCCCTTGGTTTGAGATGTATGAAAAAATATGAGGTTAATGCAGAAAGACAGATCACTAATTGAAGCTTCATGAATAATGGATACTTTATTCGCAATCAATGATTGTTTTGGTAAAGCCATACTCAGTGTATTCATTAGATGAACGGTAAAAAAGTAAGAGCGAGGGGAGGGTAACTTATTGAGGCACACAGGCAAAACCACAATAGCACGCGGGCTCGATGTACTGTAGTGCGTCAACTCGATCTGAATTGCGATCACATTGAAAAAATATTTCTTTTCAAGTTCTATTTAGTCCATATGTGTCAAACTCAAGGCTCACAGGCCACATCCGGCCCAGCGTGTAATTATATCCGCCCGAGATCATTTTATATACTGTATTATTGTTATTAATGGCCCGGGGATATGAAGCGCTGGTAACACAATAAACTACAGATCCCATAATGCAGCGCTTCAGCTGCCTTGCCGAACACTTACTGCGTTAATCAAGTCTAGCTTATGATGCTGCAAGTTATTGCGAAGCTAGCCCACACGATGCCGAAGAGAAAAGGTGATTCTGAACATAGAGCCTTTAAAAACCGATGGGAGGCTGAGTATATGTTTACTGACATTGCCGGTAAACCCGTGTGTCTCATTTGTGGAGCTAATGTGGCTGTAATTACAGAATTTAATCTAAGACGGCACTATGAGACAAAACATCAAGATAACCTGAAAGACCTGAATGCAATGCACAAGATACAGAAAGCAGAAGAGTTAAAGAAGAATCTGACACTTCAGCAGACGTTTTTACCCGTGCAAAATCACAAAGTGATTTCAAGTGAAGCTACTTTTATGGGAGACACAAATGCACCAGTGCAACTTGCCCCACTTTCCCTGTTGCCAAGTAATGTTGAACCAAATCGGCACAACGGTGTTCCCAAATCGCACTTTGCTGATAAACTGGCGCACTGCGCACTGAGTTCGCACGCGCTTTGGTGACTTTGAAGAACAAAAAGAATTTTGAGTTGTTTAGCAACCCATTTGCTGTCGATGTGGAAACTGCACCTGTGCAGATTCAGATGGAGGTGATTGAGCTGCAGTGTAATGGCACACTGAAGGCAAAGTACGATACTGCACGGCCCGCACAGTTTATTCACTCCATTCCCGCAGAAATGCTCCAGCTCTGTCTACATGTGGCTCGAACCTTGTGCATGTTTGGTAGCACATATCTGTGTGAGAAGCTCTTCTCAGTCATGAAGACTAACAAAACAGCACACAGGAGCCTCACTGATGAGCACCTGCAGTCCATCCTGAGAATCTCCACAACACAGAACCTCACACCAAACAGAAACAAACTTGTTGCCAAAAAAAGATGCCAGGCGTCCAAATCTGATAAAATGACATATGAGCAAAGACAACTGAATGATTTGATTTGTTATTGCTGAAAAGAACACATTTTATTTATATTTCCAGGTTTTGTTATGCACCATGTTCATATTTGAATTTGTATAATTTTGACAGGATATATTTTTATGGAGAGCAAAATCTTTTGGGATATTTAAAATTTAAGTTTATTTTTTATATAAAATTACATAAGAGTAAAGAAATTTGAATGTTTGTTCTTTTAACGTTTACTTTATTTCTAACTTGTATAATTTAGACAGGATATATTTTTATGGAGAGCAAAATATTATAAGTTATTTAAGGTTTGAGTTGATTTATTCCGGAATAATATTCTGTCGACTAAATAAAAATTCCTTCTATTTAAAATTTAAATAGAACTTGAACAGAAACGATAGTTCATAATATCCACGCAGACTTGCACGTAAGAGCGGGAGTCATCCGTTTTAACAAGCAGCAAATTGCACTGATACGAAATAGCCTGCCCATTTAATTATTTAGGAATGGATAAATAAATTAAGATTTTGTACAAATAATGTTTTTCATTTTTCTTCCTTCATGGATTCCTCCACCCCCAGCAACAGTTGCTCGCACCCCAAAGACTGTATATATGTGTGTATATATATATATATATATATATATACTCAGCAAAAAAAGAAACGTCCCTTTTTCAGGACTGTGTATTTCAACAATAATGTTTTAAAAATCCAAATAACTTTACAGATCTTCATTGTAAAGGGTTTAAACAATGTTTTCCATGTATGTTCAATTAACTATAATCAATCAATTAACATGCACCTGTGGACTGGTCGTTAAGACCTTAACAGCTTACAGAAAGTAGGCATTTAAGGTCACAGTTCTAAAACGCAGGACACTAAAGAGACTTGTCTACCGACTGTAAAACACCCAAAGAAAGATGCCCAGGGTCCCTGCTCATCTGCGTGAATGTGCATTAGGCATGCTGCAGGGAGGCATGAGGACTGCTGATGTGGCGAGGGCAATAAATTGCCATGTCCGCACTGTGAGACGCCTAAGACAGCGCTACAGGGAGACAGGAAGGACAGCTGATCATCCTCGCAGTGGAAGAGCCCGGATCTCAATCCCATTGACCACGTCTGGGACCTTTTGGATCGCAGTGTGAGGGCTAGGGCCATTCCCCCCAGAAATGTCCAGGAACTTGCAGGTGCCTTGGTGGAAGAGTGGGGTAACATCTCACAGCAAGAACTGACAAATCTGGTCCAGTCCATGAGGAGGAGATGCACTGCAGTACTTCAAGCAGCTGGTGGCCACACCACATACTGACTGGTACTTTTGATTTTGAGCCTCCCTTCATTCAGGGACACATTGTGAAACATTTTTAGTTTATGTCTTATGGTGTTGACTCTTTTAGTGTTCATACAAATATTTACACATTAAGTTTACTGAAAGTAAAAACAGTTGAAAGTCAGAGGACGTTTCTTTATCTCTCAGTCCCGCGGAAATAGATCTGGATTGGCTAGCCATTTATTTTGTGCAACCCCCTGAGTGCCTGTTCATTTTAACTTTTATTGCTTTATTTCATTGTCTCACAATTAAACAGGGTGGCCGGGCTGGCACCCCTACTATTTTTGGGACTCTGCAAGTCACTCTGTTCCACAAGTGTCATATTTACAATCACCTTGAAATATTGTTCCACATCTTCCTGGTGATATGTTGTCCATCATTTTACATATACTGTATAAAAACAAATAAAGAACACTGAGTTATAGGAAGCAGACTTCTTTTGTTCCGGTTGTCTGCCTTGTACTTAACCATTTAAAATGTGATCCTGCATCAAGCTTTGGCTAATTCTTCTAATCATTCAATCGATCTTCTGTTGATGTGAAATGACCCACTGCAGCTTTTAAAACCGTAATGAATCATACCCAGCCACAATGTGATCACGGCTGAAATAATAATAATTTGAATGCACAATCAAATGAGACAGTGATTAATATCCAAAAATATACCTTTCTTGCTCACACGTTCTCCCTCTCTAGCTGAACAGTGTACTTTAACTAAAAGTTCTGATTAAAGGGGTGTGAAACTTTCGATTTGTGCCCACTGCCACACACCTACTGCCACTGAGGTAACATGAATGTGAAAGAGATAAATCAATGACAACAAATGAAACAAACGGCTAAAAGATGTGTGCAGAAGAAATGAGTGTAGAGAAGAATGGCTGCAAGCTTAACCATAATAAAAATAAAAAGACGTAACTGCTCAGTTCAAATGACATTCATTTGTAGTGTAAGTCTTTAACAAGCCGGTGCTGGAGCACATTAAACAGAATACTCCAGACACACATGATTATTGCTAGTTTGCATATCATCACAAATGGCCTGCGGAGGATGCTATGACCCTTGCACTGCATATCATCCCGACATATTTGGATAATAAAAACTGTTATGCCACAAAATCAGCATTTAACACTCTGGTAAAAGCCAAGCTGACCGCCAAACTCCTCACTTTAGGACTTGGTACCACCCTCTGTAATTGAATACAATAAAGATGCAAATTATAAAGAAATTGTGAATAATGTAGCAAATGACTTTGCAGAGATGGGCTTAAATACTTGGGATCGACAGTACAGTGTAATGGGGATTGTGGAAGAGAGGTGAAGAAGAGAGTGCTGGCAGGGTGGAATGGGTGGAGAAGAGTGTCAGGAGTGATTTGTGACAGACGGGTATCAGCAAGAGTGAAAGAGAAGGTCTACAGGACGGTAGTGAGACCAGCTATGTTATATGGGCTGGAGACGGTGGCACCAGAGACAGAGCGGGAGGTGGCAGTGTTAAAGATGCTGAGATTTGCACTGGGTGTGACGAGGATGGATAGGATTAGAAATGAGAACATTCGAGGGTCAGCTCAAGTTGGATGGTTGGGAGACAAAACTCAGAGAGGTGAGATTGTGTTGGTTTGGACATGTGCAGAGGAGAGATGCTGAGTATATTGGGAGAAGGATGCTAAGGATAGAGCTGCCAGGGAAGAGGAAAAGAGGAAGGCCTAAGAGAAGGTTTATGGATGTGATGAGAGAGGACATGCAGGTGATGGGTGTAACAGAGCAAGGTGGAGAAGACAGAAAGATATGGAAGGAGATGATCTGCTGTGGCAACCCCTAATGGGAGCAGCCGAAAGAAGAAGAAGAGATCTATTTTCACTTTCATGTTAAAGAGTCTTTCTGTTGATCAGTGTCAAAAAAGACAAATTAAGTCCACTGTGATTCAATTTTGAATAGAGAATAAAATGTGAAAAAACTTCCAAGACAGTGAATAATTATATATACACTAGCTGTCCCCCGCAGCTCCGCCCATGTAGTAGTCAAACAGGACAAACTTTAAAAATTAATAAACAAACAGGTATTGCAAGCTAAGTGGAGACAAGGCATGCTCCAAAACGTGGCAAGAGGTAGACCAAATCGAATGGAGGTTGGCGCGTGAGTGAGGAGGGCCCCTCCGGGCTCCCTACTCCTAACATCATGCTTCTCCCTCACCTCGGCTTGCAGCCTCTGTCTCGGATTAGCACAAATATATCGCTCCCGCAAGTGAACTATGATACTTCGTTCGATGAGAGTCGCAAAATCAACCAAAATATTCAAGTAAATTATAGAAAAAAAAAACTAAATCTAAATCCATTCCAGTAGCTATATATATATATATATATATATATATATATATATATATATATGTATATATTAAAAGACAGTGGGGAACGGACCGGCTTCCCGACTAAGAGGGAGGGAGGTTGGGACAATGGATGGACACGAGGAGACAGCCTCTCAAGAGTGCATGCTTCCCCGACATGCAGAATTCCTGGGTCTGCAAGGCATGCTGGGAGTTGCAGTCCCATGAGGCCATGTGTGCCACCTGGGGGAGCTGCAGGAAAGGCCTGTCCCTACTTTTTGGAGCTCCAGAAGTACTCCAGGGTCCGGCATAAAAGGAGCCACCTCCATTCACTCAGGAAGTCAGAGTCGGTATCATTATCCTGGGACTTTTTGTACATTATTGACAGGTTATTTTCTGGCTCTGGTATTAAGCTGCATATCATTATTAGGGTTTTCAACACAGAGACATTTGATGAAATTGTTTGTTGTTCAATTAAATGCTTCATTTTAAAGTTCATTGTTGATATGGGCTGTTTTCCGGTGCCATTTTGTTTGTTGTTAAATTGCTAAACTGCCAGGTTTTGCCTAGTAAGGAGTGTGGCTTCAGAAGTTGTGATCCTGTCAGTCATTACACATCAGGACAAATGGCTCATTCTAGGTTCACTTTCTTATCTAACCACTCAGATTCTAAACTATGTCGTTAAGTAGTATTTGATAACTTGCTGATTTTGAACTGTGCGATCCCACAGTTTTTGTTCTCGTGGTTCAGACCCCTTCTTAGTTTATATTTTTTCTCTGTCTTTTCTTCAAGGCCATTAACAAAATAGTCAGGAAGAGGTGGATAACACTGGCCTAGGAGATGTGGAGACAGTGGAGAGTGAGAAGAACCTCAGAAAAGGTAAATAAAGGTCCTGTATGTGCCCGAGAACTGTTGTTGCTCGAATTGTGTCTGAGGTTTGCTTGGGGCTCAGGGATGCCCCCTAGTGGCAGTAATATATACACATTTCTGTGTTGCACACTATTTATTAATTTTATGTATTTTGTGTGAGCATGTCTTTTGTTGATACTGTATTATTGTCATCTGTTCTGGACGACATGCACGTAAGAATGCCATTCTGCGATGCTCACTACGTACTACTGTCAGTACACAGAACTTGAACTTGGGCCTAATCAGTTGTAAGCTGTCAGCCCCATAGTATAACACTGTATCTCAGGGCTGTGTTTCACCATCCCACAGGCCATTTTGCGCACACACAGCACTCACGGTTTGGAGGAATAGCATTCTTAATCTCTTTCTAAAAATTCTGTTCACCCATTAATATACTGTATAAATGGAGTGTACTACAACAAAATAACACGAAATGTTGCAGATGTTGGTGTGTTTGTTTGAAATGTCCTTGTACTGTTTCGGAATTTTCTTCCTGGCATTTTACTCTCATTACTTGGTCTCTTTATCCCCCTCTGCACTCAATTGATAATTTTTTATGTCTTTATCCCTTATGTTCAGCAGTACAAAAAAAAAATACTTGGTTTGCTGCAAATGCATAATTATGCTTATAAAGTGTATGATAAAATGAGGTATTTAGAGTGCATAATAATGTAAGAAGCTAAAGTAGCTGTAATTCTGTAAGCAGTTCCACTACACAGCAGCTTACAACATGTAAAGGACATCATAAAAAGATGGCCCTGGCATCGGGAAGACTGAAGCAATTACACTATAAATACAGCAATGTATATGGAGTATAATTACAAACGCAGCAATCCAATCAGTCAGGCAAGGGCACGCACACACACTTGGCATAAGAGAACATTTCTGAATTGGACTTTAGAATATTAAAAGTCACACACAGGAACTCACATTGGAAACATGACTTGACAACGTGCGCTAAAATGACAATCAAAATACAAAGAAGAAAGCCATAGGAATACAAGATTGCCACACTGAAGCTAGTCCCACTCAAAAATTAGTCAAATATAGGAAGGTGCAGTCACCATGAGTCTAAAAAACACTTCCGTGGGCATCAATTTATGTGGAGAATGAAAATCTGGGTATTCAGTGCGCATCTCTGGGTAACAACACTGATTCAAATTCGTAACATTTCTAACGGATGTCACCCATCTTCTTCTTCTTCTTTCGGCTGCTCCCATTAGGGGTGGCCACAGCGGATCATCTTCTTCCATATCTTCTGTCCTCATCATCTTGCTCTGTCACACCCATCACCTGCATGTTCTCTCTCATCACATCCATACACCTCCTCTTAGGTCTTCCTCTTTTCCTCTTCCCTGGCAGCTCTATCCTTAGCATCCTGCTCCCAATATACTCAGTGTCTCTCCTCTGCACATGTCCAAACCAACGCAATTTCGCCTCTCTGACTTTGTCTCCCAACCATCCAACTTGAGCTGACCCTCTAATGTCACCCTATAATAATAATACTTTACATTTATATAGTGCTTTTCTCCTCACTATTCAAAGTGCTTTACATAGTGAGTAGAGAGCCACACTAATGTGTAGCATTCACCTTGATGATGTGGCGGTGGCCATTTTTGCCAGACATTAGCTGTTAGGTGGTGAGAGAGAGAGATAGCCAATTAGAGACAGGGGATGATTAGGGGGCCAGGATGTCTAACCAGGGATTTCCAGCTCCAGTCCTAGAGGGCCACAGTGGCTGCAGGTTTTTATTCTAACTATCTTCTTAATTAGTGAACAGTTTTTGCTTCTAATTTCCTTAGTTTTAATTAACTTGATTCAGACCACTTAGTTGTTTCTTTTTCCTTAATTAACAGCCAAACAATAATGAGGCACAAAATGAGCTGCCACATGACAGGCTAACCAGAGTATCTGAAAATAAAGAAAGGTGAAGTTCTCTGTAAGGTTGATCTGCTCAGGTCACCAAAACATTATGATGGTGTTTTTAGAAAAAAACAGAAAATGAATAGTTTTGGAAATTTCTACCGTGGCAAACTGAGAGGAGCAATGAGCCATGGAATTACATTTCAGGTTCAATTAACAGCAAGAATTGGCTTCTCATTAAGAAATTGGTTGGAGTGAAACTAGTAGTAGTCTGAAGCTCCGATTTAGATGGCCATCTGTTGGCACGTTTCACATCTCGTTTCTGTTAAGCTGCTATTTAATGAAGAAAATAATCAATTCAGAGGATTGAATCCATAAAAAAAAGGCTATTAAAATGAAAGGAAAAGAAGTTAATTAGCAGTGAAAACTGGTCACTGATTAGGGAAAGTGTTAGAAGGAAAACCTGCAGCCACTGTGACCCTCCAGGACCGGAGCTGGACACCCCTATTCCAGGACATGGTAGGCAATTTAGCTTGGACATTGAGATACACCCTATTCTTTACAAAGGATGTCCAGAGATCTTTAGTGACCACAGAGAGTGAGGACCTCGGTTTTACGTCTCATCCAAAGGATGGCGTCATTTTTACAGCACAGTGTCTGCATCTCTGCAATGGGGCATTGAGACCCACATTCAAACCACAGAGCAAGTGCCCCCTGCAAGAATGACTGCTACAGGAAGTGGGGAGAATTCTACAGTGGCAGAGCACCTTATTGCACAGCACAGTGCCATCAAGATGCTTCATAGCCGAGTTCGGGTCATTCTGGAATATGTTAAAGCAGTGGAAGCTGGAGAGATGCCCTTTAATCATGAAATCTTATGGGAGGCTAATGCCCTCTGCCATCGACTTCCTGTTTTCAGCACCCATAAGTTCAAAACGGATTTCTATGATCAATGCAATGATGTCGGCTTAATGGCTTATCTTGGCACAATCGCCAAGACTTGCAATAGTATGAACCAGTTTGTGAACAAGTTCAACATTTTGTATGACCGTCAAGGAATTGGACGACGAATGAGAGGACTTTTCTTTTAAGCCTTTTTTTTTTTCCAGTGGGAAAGGATTTTGGTGTGTGTGGGGGTACATATCTCTATAGCCACAATCAAGAAATGCAAACCAGCCGCTTGGCAAAAGCCCAGTGGACAAAGACGTTGGAAGGAGCAGCACTTGACTCTCTACAGTTGACTCATTTTTGGTTCAGTAAATAAAACACTGTAGTAGACTGCCTGCATTTTTGAGTGTTCAGTAATTGAATGGTTTCAAGTTTGCTCATCATCTGGCCCATTCCTGGTGGAAGAGTTGAGTTAAAAGGCTGAGCCTTTTGTTTTTTGTAATTTGAATTTTTAGAAAGGGATGTGTATAAGGCTATGGTGTGAGAAGTAGGTAGGCTAGTGCTACTATTGACCTATATCTCAAACCATGATTCACAGAAAAGTAGCAACCGTGCTGAAGGTGCTTTAAATCAGCTGTATATATGAGTAATATATTTTGTATGACTTTCAAAATGGGTAGAATTCTCTGTATTATGTAAAATAAAGAGACTTTCTGCTCCAAAAAAAAACAAAATTAGGTAGAATGCCCAGAGGGGACTGGGCGGTCTCATGGTCTGGAATCCCTACAGATTTTATTTTTTCTCCAGCCGTCTGGAGTTTTTTTGTTTTTTCTGTCCCCCCTGGCCATTGAACCTTACTCTTATTCGATGTTAATGTTGATTTATTTTGTTTTATAATTGTGTCTTTCATTTTTCTATTCTTTAATATGTAAAGCACTTTGAGCTACTGTTTGTATGAAAATGTGCTATATAAATAAATGTTGTTGTTGTTGCTTTTAAGAGTAAGACGAAAGTCATACAAACTGTGACTGTTGTGAACTTGCCGGTTATTTAGGTGATCTCAAGACCTCTGGTTACTGTCTTTATCACTAGATGGCCCAGGGTTTCCACAAGGTAACAGACTGGGACACTAGCATACAGTACCTAGAAGAAAGAAGCAGATTGGTAGGAGGGAGGTATGTAATGGTCCACCATGAAACTAAAGAGCAGGTGGTTTAACATTTGCTAAAGATGCCTGGTGCTCTGTTAACAAAGAAAGTGAGGCCAAGGAATAAAAGAAGTTAAGCACCTCCTGGTCATTCTTAAACAGGACAGAAGAATGAGCAACTGCCATGTTAATGTCCCTGGACAGTTCAAAGGTGCAGGGACTAGTATTGGATAGGTATTAAAATTTGGAGTTCACCTTTGATACAAGCTTTTGGACCTCAGTACCAGTTCTAAAATAGTTCCAAAGCAAGTAACAGATAACTCCAAACTCCTCTTCAATGTGCCACATTAAGCACCATTTCCCTCTTGAAGCGTTTTATCCCCCATTATGTTGAAGTGTGTAATTTTAATGTAGTGAAGTCTATGAAATGGAAGTTTTTCCTTTAGATCGAGACGAAAGGTGGCATTTACTTCTTGTACCAAAAATCCAGAAATGCTGGTATAGTACAGTTTTAAAATGCAAGTTCTTAGGTACTTTTCCAGTATCGGTATACACCACAACACTACCAGGGACACAGTGGGGCTACTAGTCTGTTCAGATTAGAGGTCTGGCCTTACTTCCAAGGATTACTCTGTGGTTTGCCCTGAAGAGGCCCAGCAATGTATAAAGTCCACTCATGAATACAAGGCTTGTGAGTATGGAGTGTCAAGAACATGTGTATGTGAAGCAGCTAAAAGGACCAAAAGAAGGTAATTCCACGCCAAGCCAGGAGGTGGCAGGGTGCAATAAGCCTTTCTCTTTTATTCCTGCAGACCAAACATGGGAAATTCTGCCTACACCCATTGACAACGGTTCCGGCCCCGATGATGTCACTTCCGGTTATAGCCACGATGACATCACTTCTGCCAACAAGTCATCTTCCACTTGTGAACTCAGTTCTGTTTTGGACTCAACCTGTGCTACCAATTTTCATTTCTTTGCAGTCTTATTCAGGTAAACGGGTGGCTGTCCCAAACCTTTTCCCTATGTCAAGGCGTTTCCTTTCACAAGAGTTAAGAGGAGAAGTAGTACAAATGTTAACCAGTGGAAAGAAGACAGGCAAGGTTGTTAGAAACACAGTCATAGAGAGTGTGAGACAGCTATGCAAGGAAACAGAGAATGTTCCAGAGCAGGGGTCAGGAACCTATGGCTCGCGAGCCAGATGTGGCTCTTTTGATGGCTGCATCTGGCAAAACACAAGTGGGGAGAAATTAAAAAACTTCAACCTGCGGACCAGCTTATTGTCAAAACTTGGAACGCGCTTCGTCACATAACACACACTGCAGCGTGTGAGTATTGCTGTACTGACAATGTTTGGCTCTACGTATGCATGTGAACAGTCTTTCTCACATCTAAAGAACATTAAGACCAACCTATGATCACGTTTAACGGATGGAAGTCTCAACGCCTGCATGAAGCTTAACCTCACCACGTATCAAGCAGACTACAAAGCCATCAGCAAAACCATGCAGCACTAGAAGCCGCATTAATGGTAAGAAGTACTTTTTTCATCATTGGTTAGCAACAGCATAACAACGTTATTAAAAAGAATTCAGAGACTTATTGTACTTTAAAAGTGTTGGTCTTACATAAAATACACACATTTACTTGTATTTAGTTTTAAAAATATTGTATGGCTCTCACAGAATTACATTTTAAAATATGTGGCGTTCATGGCTCTCTCAGCCAAAAAGGTTCCCGACCCCTGTTCCAGAGCGTTAATTGTAGGTGTGCAAATGGGTGAGCAACCTTAACACTAACCCTTTTAGACAGCTTCATATTCGCTGAAGTTGACCCAAAGAGGCAATACGATTTTGCTTCATTCCAGTTTGAGTACTTTATGTATTCTCACCCCCACGTCCCCTTAAGTAACGTAAAAAACTTGCTTAATCCAAAACATGGACACAAGTAATTAATCAGCCCTGGACAGGACGCCAATCCATGGCAGAGCACACTGAGGCACAATGCCAGTCTCACACTCACACAAGACCAATATGGAATCGCTACTTAACTTATTGTCTAAAAGCTCCTACTGTTCTGTAGGGAAACAAATTAAAGATGGATCAAGAAATGAGAGTTACTTGAATTTCAGAAACAAGCTGAGGTCTTAGCCGAAGGTCAGTTCTAACAAAGTGCATAACACTAACCAAACTCTTCATCAAGAGGGAGAGTGACCAGAAGAGGGGAGAAAAATGACATCTCCTTCTGCTTATCCCGGATGGCGTCCTGCGGAAATCAGTTTGTAGAGGGAAGCACTGTGGCTCGTTTGTTTTTAGAAGAGTTCTGCTTTTGGGACTTTTAACCTTGCATTAAAGGATTATTTATTGTATTTGAACCTCTACTGACCTCCTCCTGTTTTTGTTTAAATTATTTATTATTTTCTTGAAGAAGCACTGCACTTTGTGTCACTTTGGGGATTTCAACTGCTCTGACATTGTCCTTGTTGTAATAAAGCACCTCCTCTTCTCTGTGGGTGTCCTCACTGTCCGGCTCATCTATAGACAAGTTATTGATGGTCCTGTGCTTAGGCTGCCACGGACCATGCAGCCAACCCGGATTGTTCCACTTACATACGTACAACAAAATCAAAAACATAAAGCACACAGCCAACAAAATCAACATACAGTATATTAAAGAATCAAAAAAGAAGAAAAGACACACGAGACATAAATCTGAACACCTGCCACAGATGGAATCCAGACTGAAACATGAAAACAAGAAAATAAAAGTGTTAATATGACAATATAAAATCACATTTTCTTTTTGAAGCACATGTTTTATGACATGTTTTAGGTTTAATTGTGTTCTCACATTTTCCACTAATTTTTAGCATACTCCAAACTGTAAGAAAATCTTTTGTTTTGTAGCCTACGCCATTCTAAAAAGAGGTGCATGAAAATGTCTCTTGAAGGTCCTCTTATGCTTAAAATGTAAATGACAGAGCTAGAATGTGTTTGAAATCATTAAAATTGAATATTTAAAAATACTTTGCCACCAAAAGCATAGGTTTCTGGGATTTGTGCATGAAAATGTGTTTCATTTTACTTGACGTAATAAATATTGCTGCACAATATGAAAACCGAATGGCGACTATTACAGCACACACTAATCACACCAGGATTCTACTAGGATTAGTCAATAAAATAAAATATTAAACTGATAAATAGTTTCATTAGCATATTGACTTCAAACAGAACACATCAATACAGCGTTAAATTTAAACTAAAATGGCCAGGGTCATAAGTAGGAGTGTGTCTCTAAAAAATGTAGTATTAATAAGACATAAGGGAATAATAACCAGTATCAACTGATCTGTGTCAAGGTACAGCAGACGGGAAAGACGTAACATAAAAATAGCACAACGATACGCCTTATTTAAAAATCTATGATTTCCATTCTCTCTTCTAATGGGAAGCAATATTAGCCATTATCCTCTGCAGCAGCGTGTGTGCATTTATAATTTATTAGACTCAAGAGAGAGATTGCAGTGTAAAGCAGCCATTGGATTTCAGCTGTGAAGTCGAAGCTATTACCATTCTGAAGCATCCTTTAGTTGCCTCATTCATATTTCATCACCCTTCCAACCACTATCTCCCCACCCAGTTATAAAACTTGCCCAATCCACACAGCCTGACTCCATTTTTTAAAATAATTTGATACTCCATTTACTCCAGAAAAAGTAACTTCAAAGATTAACAGATGGATAAAAAACTATTTGTTATACATCATATGAGGCCATTCTGCTGTATGGTGAATGGGTGTGCGACACAGCTGAAAAGGAGAAACAAAGTAAAGCTGGAAGAGCCCAGCGTGAAAATGATCAGGTGGACACAGAGGCTTACCCCTGATGGACAATAAATGAATGTAGACAGGAGAGAAACGACTGAGGTGGACTTCATGAACCACCTTTACAAGGGGCAGGAGTAGATGGTGTAGGCATGACAGGTGAGATGCTGAGAATACCTTAATAGTACAGGGTATACAACCAAGAGGGTGGTGGTGGTGGTGGGCGACGTGAGAAGAATGGTTTCTCAGCCATAGGGCTACTATACAATAGGAAAATGTCTAGGAGGGAAACATGGGCGTCGGGATGCCAACCTCATTTATTCACTAGATACAAGTTGGTTTAATTTAATGAGATTACTACAGTCAGGGCCTAACCTTGGGAACAAATAAAGTCTATCTAATAACATCAAGTTGAGTTTTAAAGTTCCTGAAAGTCCTAATGTCTACCATGCTACTTGATCACTTATTCCATGCTTGAAAATCCATTTTACATTTGTGGAAGCCAGGAAACGCCACTGAGCCGCAAATCCCAGACACAACTGACACGAAAACAGTCACGGGTTCAAATAAAGGATATTTATTATCCACAATACCTTCCTCCACAAAACAATAACAAATAAACAGGAGCTCTCTTCCTTCTATCTATATATCTATTATATAGTACCTTTCAGTTACTATTAATCGATTTATCATATTTGCTGCCTTTTTTTTCCCTATCTATTATAAAGTGCCTTTCAGTTATTATTTATCTATCATATATAGTGAACTTTCTATCTATTAAATAATGGCTTTCATTTATTTATCATATAGAGTGCAATTTCTATCTATGGATTATATAGTGCATTTCATTTATTATTTATCATATACAGTGTGCTTCTGTCATATAGTGCCTTTCAGTTATTATTTATCATATATATTTCCTTTCCTTTCTATCATGTAGTGCGTTTCAGTTATTATTAATCTATCATACATAGTGAATTTTCTACCATATACTGCCTTTCAGTTATTTTTTATCATATATAGTGAATGTTTGATCTATCTGTTATATAATGGCTTTCAGTTATTTATCATATACAGTGTGGTTTCTATTTATCTATTATATAGTGCCTTTCATTTATTATTTATCATATACAGTATGCTTCTATCATATAGTGCCTTTAAGTTATTATTCATCAATCATATATAGTGAAGTTTCTACCATATACTGCCTTTCAGTTATTTTTTATCATATATAGTTAATGTTTGATCTTTCTTTTATATAATGGCTTTCAGTTATTTATCATATACAGTGTGGTTTCTATTTATCTATTATATAGTGCTTTTCATTTATTATTTATCATATAGTAGCTGTCCCCCGCACAGAAGTGAACAGGACAGTGAGGAGGGCCCTGCCTGGCTCCCTACTCCTGACGTAATTCTCCCCCCTCTCCTTGGCCTGCAGCCTCTGTCTCGGATTAGCGCGAATATATTGTTCCTACAAGAGATCTATGATTCTTAGCGTGATGAGAGAAGTTGCAAAATCAACAAGAATTTTCAAGCAAATTTTAGAAAAAAAAACCCAATCTAAATCCATTAAATAGTTTTCTCATGAAAAGCAGACAGACAGACGTTGGATTTCATATATACTAGCTGAAATACCCAGCGTTGCCCAGGAGGATAATAAAGTTTTTTTTAATTGTTTGAGAAAAACATAATTAAAAAAACACAACTTTAAAAATAAAAATAAATTAACAAACAATAAACCTGGGTTCACTTCCCAGGTACTCCCTGCGTGTAGTTTGCATGTTCTCCCCGTATCTGCGTGGGTTTTCTGCGGTGGGCTGGCGCCCTGCCCGGGGTTTGTTTCCTGACTTGCACCCTGTGTTGGCTGGGATTGGCTCCAGCAGAACCCTGTGACCCTGTAGTTAGGATATAGTGGGTTGGATAATGGATGGATGGATAAAGACTCACTAATGTGCTTGTCTTGAGGTGCTGTATGTATGTTATCATCCAGCTGACACTCTGAATCGGCCAATTGTATTTCATTTGCATGGTGGTGCTCAAATATAAAGAATGCTGGCAGTCACCTCCACTTCGCCCTCGTGTTTTTTTTAATTGTTTGAGAAAAACATAATTAAAAAAACACAACGTTAAAAATAAAAATAAATTAAGAAACAAAGACTTACTAATGTCCTTGTCTTGTGGTCTTGTATGTATGTTATCATCTAGTTGACGCTTGGAACTGACCAACTCTATTTAATTTGAAAAGCAACAGGGGAGTAGTGCTGCTCAAAAATAAAGAATGCTGGCAGTCGCCTGGTATATACTGTGTAAGCCGATCCTAGAAAGTATTTAAATTGTCAGAACTACTTTGGTTATCTCTCTGCTAGAAGGATTTCTCCTGCCGAAGTGCTAGCATCATTTGTGAATTAGCAGTTAAGTGACTGTCATTTTTAGGAGGTTTCCTTTTGCCGGTGTGCTGGCCGAGCTTGCGTATCCTCGGAGCTGGAGCCCTCACCCCGACTCTACGTCTCACTTCAGGGCCGGGAGACACACACACTTCCACGTGTAGAACTCTATTTAATTTCAAAAGCAACAGGGGCGCGGTAGCGGTCAAACATAAAGAATGCTGGCAGTCGCCTCCAGTTCGCCCTCTGCAGGTCGTTCCGAATATCAACTGGATAATAACATGTATACAAGACTGCAAGATCACCCCCCCACCCCACCCAGAAGGGGGTGGGTTAGGGCTGATTCCACCCTCCAGTATTTTTAGTCGACCAATGAGGAACATGTGTACCAAGTTTCATGAAAATCGCTCCAGCCGTTCGGACGTGATGCTGGAACATACATACACACATTCACTTAGAGATATAGATATAGATATATATATATATATATATATATATATATAGAGAGAGAGAGAAAGTGCTCTTCCATCTATCACAAAGTGCCTTTCAGTTATTAGTTATCATATATAGTGCCATTTCTATCTATTATACAGTTACTTCAGTTATTACTTATCTGTCATATATAGTGCATTTTCTATCTATCAGCTTAGCTGCAACAATAAAGAATAAAAAATGTCCACGATTTACAAAAAATAAGGGAGGGTACCTTAAATATTCCCATACTCAGCTGATAGCACTGTGATCACTTTTAATGCCATAATAAATATTTACGGTATGGTGCTCAAATAAACCGACAAACACCATAGAACCCATCGAGCAGAGATTTGCACTAAAGGGTGGCTACAGTGGCTCAAGCCCCTGTCCCATTCCCCCCATTGGGCCAAATGTCGTTTTCCCATTTGTACGACCTGACTGATGGTTCCTAAACACAAGTGCGTTCCGACTTTTTTTTGCAAGAAACAGAGGGAGAGCAGCAAGGAGCAAGTGTGCTAAAGCTGGATTCTGTTTACTAATCACATGTGTAAATAAAATAAAAATGCATCATAAATATTTGTGTGTTAGTCATGCTGATTTTGGCAGCAAGCTCAGTTGAGTCTTCTACAGAGCCAGGAGGATTTCATTCTGCATACCCCTGCCCAAAGAACAGTGCCAAGCAATGCTGGGTATGTATAATGTGTTTGAGGTTAATCGAGTGTTTCCAAGTCTGTGTCCGTTGCTGAAAATCAATGCCACGTTGCCTATATCAACAGCAGCTGCTGAACAAAGTTTTTCCAAGGTTCAATTCAGTTAATTCCAAAAGGCTCTGTGAGTTTCTGCTTCCGTTTATACATGAAGATATCACTATGAACAAAGATGAAGTCATTGTAATCTCTCAAAACAGCTTTTGCTATAAAATCCAAAAGATGGCAACGCCTAAAAAGCAACAGGGTGTTATTATTTTAGTTTTGTTCTTATTACTGAGAGATCCTAACACTTACAGTAGCATATCAAAAATCCTTTTACAGTACATTGTATCGGAGGGTTCTGAACAAATCCTGCCCTGTGTGAAATGCCCCTTCTCCTCTTTCAAGTCACTGTCTACAAAAAGATCTGTGCACATCACAGACATCGAGTATTATGCGTTAATATATATATAATGCCACAGTCTGTCCACCTGTCATGCAAAAACATGTGAATGGCAGTGCCTTGCACCTTGATCTTGTTCTTAATTGATGGCTTATGGCATGACTCATGTAACATGACCTAAGAATTGAAGGAGTTGGCTCCCACCAAACTGGGCTTTGGGTCCTTAAGGCAGGTGACAATGTGGACATGCGCCCTAGCTAACAGAAAAAGCAACACTGTAATGACATGCCACCTTGCAAACAGGGACTTGCACTTTGATCTTTGTCTTAATAAAGCGCTTATGATATGTTAAATGTGTTAAATGACCCAAGAACTGGAGAAGCAGGCTCCCAGTTCCCAAGAACTGGAGAAGCGGGAAGTAACTAGGCTTCAGGATCTTCTCACAGCAAGTCATGATGGGGACATGCACCCTAGCTGATAGGAAAAGCACAGCGGCACAAGTACACAATGTTGCTGCTCAGATAGATGGTATTGCTGACAGCAAAACGACTGCAGTGACATCTGCTCATCGTGACCGTCCACAAACCAAATAATCATTCACACTGAAAGATCTGTGCACATTATTGACACTGTCTGGCTGTTATGCAAAACCACCTGAATGGCGGGCCTTGAACTTTGATTTTGTTCTTAAAGGAGAGCTTATAGTGTGACATGTGTAATATGACCCAGGAACGAGAGGAGTTGGCTCCCTGGCCCACTTAATTGGGCTTTGGGTCCTTCTCAAGAAAAGTGACAACGCAGACATGCACCTCAGCTGACAGATAATAGAACGCTACACGGACATGGCTACATGATGAGAGAGATAGAAATAAAAGGCATTTATATGATAGACAGATAGAAAGACAGATATATAGATAGAAAATAAAATATATAATAGACAGAAATAAAAGGCACTATATGACAGATAGATAGATAGATAGATAGATAGATAGATAGATAGATAGATAGATAGATAGATAGATAGATAGATAGAAATAAAAGGCACTATATGACAGACAGACAGACAGACAGACAGACAGAGTAAAGGTCAGCTGTGAGCTTTGCCTGGCCAGGATACTCTCGGCAGATGAAAACCAGGGGAGATAGCATACACAAGACGTTATCTCCCCAGGACCACCAAGTGGCAGCCCCTCTAGGTTGCAGCAGCACCACCTGGTAGTGCTTTCAGACCACGCTTACAGGACACCAGAAGTACTCGCAGATGTTACATAAAAGAATGCCGCTGCCTCAACTCAGGAAGCCAGAGTCGGGGGCAAGGAAAGGAAGACTGTGTGAGGACTGGAGGAGGCAGTGGCAGAGAGAGAGTGAAAGAGAAGACAAAGGGTTGCAAAGTGCTGTATTATTGAACGCTGCTTTGCGACTGTCATTGTGCTGTGGGAAAAACTTGGGAGAAGTGTTTTACATGAATAGAATCCTCTTGTTCAGTGTAACTTGTGTCCGAGCCTGTCTGTGTTGGGTGTTTGGGTAGCTGGAGTGCCCCCTGGTGGCCAAAATAGCTAGCTAGATAATTATACTTTATTGTCCCCAAAATTATGGTCTTAATCAAGAGTTTATGTCGTGAAATGCTTAACATAACCAAAGAACTGGAGGAGCAGGTTTCCTCGCATCTTGTAATTAGTGTTCATGTCCTTTTTCATGGCAAATGAACATAGACACCCATCCTAGCTGACAGGAAAAGCAAAGTGGTGCAGGCACACTGCTGACAGGGCCTTGCGCCTTGATGTTGGTCTTAAGCAAGGCCTTATAATGTGACATGCATAACACAACCCAAGAACTGGAGGAGCAGGCACCCTCACTCCTTGTAATTAGGCCTAGGATCCCTCTCATGGCAAGCGATGACTTGGACATATATCCCAGCTAACAGGAAAAGCTCTGGGGTATTGGCACACCACGTTGCTACTGAGGAAGACAGCGTTCCTGACTGGAAAACAACATACTGCACAGGCCAACTAGCCATTTACACAATCAAAGAACTGGAACTGAAGATAGAATGGATACCCAAGCAGGCAGCATGTCTTGTCAGAAAAGGTGCAGTGATATCATCAGGCACTAAAGGTCATTGCAGTAACCTCGACAGGGTGACCTGGATGGCTGTGTGTGCTGTGAGAGGCGCTTCTTTGAGGAACAGAGGACCAAGTGTTATAATCAAACATAAAAATAATAAAACTTTAACTAATGAATGACAGCATAAAGACTTTAGCCCAATTGTTTTTCATTGCTTTTACTCTTAAAAACTTATCACATTACAGTTTTTGTGTTCAGACACTCTTCTGAATGGACTCTTCATAATGTGACTGCCACTGTTTATATGTTTATTTGGATTATTTCCTTAAATGGGTGTGTGAAAAGTCACAGAGAGTCAGCTTTGTCTATAAGAAAATAAATCTTCTTTTTATCTTGTTGCCTAAACCTGAATTATTGAGGTGGGACACTTGTGCTGGGTCAGCTGGGGACAACAGGGTGGAGTGCTGTATGTAGGCCACCTAGCTGGACCAATGGAGAAGTGTGAGCAGTGAAGAAAAACTGAGAAGGAGGGGAAAAACAAGACAGCAAACCCGATAAGCTGGCATTCAGTTCTGACTGGGCTTTGAATACAGATACTGAAAACACTTCAGCGAAAGGCACAAAGCACAAGTTCAGAAGTGTGGGCGGCACAAAGCCGACAAGTAGACTTTAGTTCTAGTGAGTAGGTTGGGGTCACAGGCTGCCAAACAGGTTTATGAGTAGTTTAGGCAGATACTCCAGTGTGTTCAGTCGTATGGCTTCACAGATTAGCAAATAGAGTCTGAAAAGGATGAAAAGCCACAGTTGTCAAGCCTATCGAGATCAAATCAAAGCACAGGGCCTGCTTTTGAAAAGACTGAGGTGCCGACATTGAGCACTTGTCGTGTCTGCTAATTACACTCCAGCAGAAACCTAGATTTTTGCCCCACATTAGAGCTTCACCAGTATTACACAAATCTCAGTTTACAGTTACAGATTCTTCCCATCCAGTCTAATGGAGCTTGAGAGAATCTGCCAGGAAGAATGGGCGAAACTTCCCAAATCCAGGTGTGCAAAGCTTGAAGAGACTCACCTAAGTAGACCTGAAACTGTAATTGCTCCCACATGGGCTTCTACAAAGTGTTGAATTCAGGGTCCGAAATGCTTATATGAATGTAAGATTTCCTTTTGAGTTTGAATACATTTGCAGAATTTTTTCTGAAAAAGCTTTGTCATGGGTTATTGAAATTTATCAATTTAAAATTAAATCTACCAAACAATAAAGTGTGCAGAAAGTGAAGAGGGCAGAAAATTTTCTAAATCCAATGTTGGTTCAGAACTTTAACTTCTAGTTTTCAAAGGACTTCCACATTTTAGGCATCCATCTACCTTAAACCACCATGTTTAAGCCACTTTGGCCTACAAAACTTGCCATCAAATTTTGTTCTTTTATTAAAACCCGAGAACCCAAATGATTCTGAACAATATTGGATCACAGGAAAGTCTGCTTTCATTATTCCCTAAAATGACTCTTTTTAGAAGAAAGAATTTTTAAACAAAAGCTGGCAGAAAATTAAACAATTGTACATTTTACAGCTTTTTTGTGAAAAAACAGTTTGCCATCTATGGCACTGCACTTTCTGTGTGTAAAAATGTTTTGAATTAAAATGCTTAGTAATAAAGACACGCACTGTAGAAACTATTGTTGGGCAATGAAAAAAATCAAATCTGCAGCGAGAGGACCTTATATGCCCTCTCAGTGATACCCCATCTATGCTCTGTCTCCTGCACTTCATGGACATTATCATGTTTAGTTCTGTTAAGTGAGCTCTCACTGTTGGTTATGTTATTAATGCATTTGAAGCAGATGTGTTGCAAGTAAGGATGAACATAAAGAATGTTTAGTGACTCTTTTGTTTTCAGCGATAATTAAATTTTGAATAAGTGATATGCTTACATGGCTTATTAAAAATGTTCAAATTGCTTATTATAGAAGGCATCTTCATAGCAGGTGACAGATTCAGGGTATTATTCCCTGTGGACATCGCTTGGACTTTGGTCATCCTGAGGAAGAGTGCAGAAGATCAGTGGATCAATTGGACACAATCAGGTCAAAATATGCTAATTTATGTAGGAAGCACAACAGTCATTTCCTTCATTCGTGTGTCACTATTATAAATAATATATTCAATTTCTTAAGTCCTACTGGAGTTCGGAAATTATATTTTTCCAGTATTGGGGTCAATGGGAACTAAACAACAATGGTAGAAGAAAGGAGTACATCCTAAAAATGCACTCTTTCTTTATTGATATCCACAAGAATTACTAGTCTGGCTACCTTTAAACTTACTGAATAATATTACTGTCAGTGTACAAGAACATTACACTCCAAATTGGCCTGTCTCTATGAATGTGGGATGTTTGATCGCTTTTAAATAAGTTTTAAATAAGCTCACAGTGATCCGGCACGACTTATAGGGAGCATGTCCTACCCCAACACTGCCCTCTTGTGGCACCCAGGGGCCCTGACTGGGTTGCACTTCTGGACTCCAGTTCCCATGAACCCCTACTGGTGTCCAAGCTGGGACACCACCAAAGGACCACTGCCACCAAATGTAAGAGGGATGGAATAGCTCCAGGATTCCGGCTTCTGCTTGGCCATCCCCTGGCACTTTCCACCTTGTCTAGCAGTCATGCCATCATCCAGCTGGGATGCCCATCTGTCATCCATGGCACTCACAAAGTATATGTACCCCTTGGAATTATTACTGGATTCATATGTCATAAAGAGTGTTCTGTGCTCATTTTATCAAGTGTCTCAGAGCAGGCAAACTGTCCTCACCCGGTCAAAAATGTCAATGTGATGCAAATTTGGGCCTACTCTTAGGAGAAGAAGTAAAAGCATTTTAAACGTTTTCTTAATTTAGGAAACAACTTCTAACTTTAGATGGATGTGGGAGAGCTCTTGAGCTGTCCGAAAATGCCAGGGATCTGCCGGAATGTGGCGCTGAGATAGGAAAGGCTGAATGTATTTAAAGCACTGGACAATAGAGATGAAATAATATTCATAGCAAATCTTGAGTATTACATGGTCACTCTCTCCACACAGTGAAGCCATGCACTTTCAGCCAAAGTGAAAGCATTGATAACTTTACATGTAAAACACAGCTTTGTAATAATGATTTATAGTGGGAAGGTCACAATCAACCATTTCTTTGCACCAAACTTTGAGCACCAAATAATACACAGATTTATACATTTCCCTATCATACCATGTGACATAATGTTAAGGTAAGCTGAATTCATGCAAATCAGCACATACATAAAGTGGATGAGCATGCATATCATTATATGAACAGACGGGTGGTCATGGGTGCAAACTGTATTGTAGCAGCCAGCATACAGTATTACCCTGAAGGGGCTGGATTGGTGATCGACATCAAAATGTCACACAGGTACGCTGAGCTCTGCATTCCACAAACCTCAGAACTCTCGTTTTACACCTAAAAGGCCGGGAATGTTCAAAAAGAGAGGTGGAGACTCCCAGGGCTTTATATTAATAGAGCCTCGAAGAAGATGAGGGGAGATCCAGGAGATGGGCATGGCACAGAACAGTGGAAGGTGATCAGGAGAAATGCAAGAGTAATTGTGGCTAAACAGCACCATGGCTAGTATCAGCATAACTGCTACCTAATGAGGCGTTTCCTGTTGCCATTACAGTGGTAGGGGATTTATCTGAAAGTATGGCTGTGGATCATCCATTCATTTTATAATCAATGGAAGCTGAAGCCTATCCGAGCAAGCATAGGGCTCAAGGCAGGAACAATCTCTGGATTATTCATTGTTAAATAAACATCCTTGACTTTGGGCTTAACTCTCATTCAGTGAGTGTGTCTCGGTCTCAAATGAGAATACACGTCTGGGGAATAACTCGCGCAGACGTTTGTAGTGAATACTGTAGTTGTGAAATCAGCTGCTGAAAAGACACAAGGTTTCTTCCTAAAAACGCATACCCAATTCCTCCAGTCTGTGCATTTTAAATGGCCAGGATTTCAGAGAGAGAGAGAGAGAGAGAGAGAGAGAGAGAGAGAGAGTAAAAGAAACTGAATGAAACACTTGATACTGAGAGAAAATAAAAAGCTGAACTTGCTGTGATCCGTTAAGGAGCTCAGTACCACAAGGTAACCGGAGCTTAATAATTAATGTGCACACAGTAATGAGCGCTGCGACAGTGGAGACAGACACACAGACACGTAGACCACCGCAGCTACTGGGCTCCACACATTTGACAAGTACCTCTGCTTGCTGTGATATCTTTCAGCCATTTTAACTGCTGCATTACTATTTGGCATAAAAACAGCAAACAGAGTTAAGGTAAGCATTGTGGTCTACGGATATACGATGTGTTAAAATGCTATAGTAATATTCTGGCGTGGCATGTTTGCATTTCCCATTAGACAGTCATGTTAACTTACTTTGGTAATTTGTTTAGACAAGTGGTCAGAAGGTGGACGCTGTGCAGCGTCGTTCGTGGTTCTACTTGGGTGTTTTCAGTACCAAATATGCAGTCTATTTCACCTCCTTTTGATGGAGTGTGACACACAGTTTACTTCAAATGCATATTTTCCAGTTCATATTTTTACAAACACAGCTGCCAATTCTTTCATGCTTACATCGACTCCGACACTATTGTTGTAATTGGACATCAGAGAGCACACACAGCACCTGCGACATCATATCGTTCACTATTACCACTCGTCCATTGATGCTGTCGAATGCCAATGTGTAATCTGATGCTACAGAAAGGTTTTTGACTTTGCAACAGGTTGTTCCTATTTTTAGCACACACGACACACTTTTATACATTTAAGAGGGGTCTTTTTAACAACTGCAGACTGCATAATCAGAAGCTTGCTCTCTATCAGATCAGGTTAGGAAGAGCATTGCTCTTTGCAGTTCAAAATCACCACCCCGACTTTCAGCGCCACCTTCACGAGAGCACTGGATTGGTTTAGAAATATGACACTCAGTGAGCCATCTAATTGTTCCCACCCTGTTTTCAGCAAAATTCACTCATGGTTGTCTCCAGACGTATTTATTATATGCCTAGCTCTGACACACCAGGCCTGACTTAACACTCTCTCTCTCACACACACACACAGTCAATGACATAATGTCTCCCTCCATTGGGCCAGAAACTTCCACTCCTATGTTGAAAAATGTAAGGCATCACAGACCCTTCATAACAGACACCGAATTATAAATATGAGGATTTGACTGAGCTTTACTTAACAAAATAGTGTGGCAAAAAGAAAAATAGCCAACTCTGCCTAAGTGATAAACGAGCTTGACTTATTACATTTACAACATCATCATTAAAATCACCCACACAAGTAAGTAAAGACCGTTCTGAAGACATTAAACAAAAAAGACATCGCCTTAAAGACATCATCTTAAATAGCTAGCATCGGAAAGTGACGATTATGCTCTACTCGGACGTGAAATAAACATAATTTAAGAGCTTAGCTGTCAGTTAAATGCCAAATATTCATCTGCAAGCATTTCTAGGCTTTCTCAGCACATACCCACAAACTATAAATATTTTTGCAGTCCTACCATGGTTGGATTCTTCTGTCATATTGTTGATTTCTTGATGTTACAGAAGCAGCAGCTCACAAAAGATCAATCAGCATGCAGGTTAACTCACATTTAATACGTCTGCAACTAGTTAAGTGTTTTGTATAATTTCTTCCTGGATATTTTAACAAAAGTTCTTTAATGGATTGACAAACAGCCAGGGCTCGAAGCTGACAGGGAAGGTCCAGGCAGAGCTAGTCTTAAGATTTTTGCTGCCCTAGGTGAAGTTGTAAATGATGCCCCACCATCCCCTTTGCTTTGAGAGGAATCATCACGGCCAGACCTGTACACTGAGACCTAGAGACAGGACTCAGGACAGCAAAGTATTTAGGACCTCAAATTCAAAATGTCGAGTTAAGCAACATCTGCTTACAAGAATGTCTCAGACAAATACACTCTCGAGGGATGCCGTTTCAGTAAATAAGTAGAAATCAGCCTGTATTAGTAGGCTTTATTTATTACCGTATATACTCGCTGATAAGTTCTCCCGCGGATAAGTCGGGACTTGATTTTACAGTATCATTTCTGGTATTTTATAATGTCGGTCATATAAGTCGAACGCAGAAAACTCACGATTTGATTATGATATGCCAACGCCCACCTGACAGAGTAACCACGGAGCACACTGCCTTTTTTTTCTATGTGGGTGCTGCAATACGCTGTGCTCCTAACCTCTCTCTCTCTCTCTCTACTGTGCCTATGTGACCACACGGTAATACCCGCACTATTCCAAAGCAACGTTTGCACTGATTTGTGTTTTTTGTATCTCACACTCTCATACACCTTTATCATAACAGCATCCCTTATCTACGGTGGAGTGTTCAATCAGAAGAAAATATGAAGCTGGTTTTAAATTAAATGTCTTTGAAATAGCGAAAGAAATTGGTAACTGTGCTGCTGCAACAAAATGATGCATCTGAGAAACTGGTACGAGATTGGAGGAGGCAAAAATATGTAAAAAAAAAAAATAAATAATAATAATAATTGTTGCATTTTTGAACGGGCTTATAAGTCGGGGTCTGATTTTATGATCGATTTTTGGGGTTTCAAGACCCGACTTATATGTGAGCATATATGGTACTTTTAACGTTTCTCTAAAGAAAATTAAGAAACACTTAATTATTGCTAAAACTATGGTTGAATTTCTATAGTTCTATTTAAACCACTAGCTAAATGTGTACCTTTTGAAGATGGTGCCATTCAACATATACCTTTTCTTTAACTAAAACTTAACCCTAATATATACATGTCGTTTATATTAATAAAATAAACTGAAAACTTAGCATGATGACAAATTTAGCTACAGTCCTGTTGCCGTTTTGATCGTTTAATTTTATTTTGTCATATCTGTCTCTTCTATGCTACAGTTTAAGGACTATTATTATTGGCAACATCATCATTGTTGTTTTTGTTCTTGATATTGTTGGACTGCGTAGGTCGCCAGTCTTTAAGACCGAACATCGCTTGTATGTGAAAACAGAAAACAATATAACCGGACATTCGCTTTGAGTCTGTACTGTTTAAAAAAAAATGTCACATCACGCAAGGCCATTTCTGGAAAAGAGATTGTGTTGTGCACAGTGCAGATAGTGCAGGCGTTGCTGAGGAGCACAAACATATTTCTTTTTGTTCCCGTCCTGACACATTTTTCTAAACAAAATAAAAGATAAGAATCTCTACATGGGCCTCAAATAATGAGGCCTGATCACTAGAGGGTGCTTGCCTAGCCCACCTATGCCCAGAAGTACCTTGAACAAGGTTGAGCCATTCTGAGAATGTTATGTTACAACTGAGCAATAGAAGCAATGCAATTATAAACATTATAAATTATTAACATTATAAACAGTATGACTAATGAAAAAATAAGTCATTATTAAAGAAGGCACTATTTAGGTTCAGCATACAGTGCCTGTAAAAAGTATTCACCACCTCCATGGAAGCTTTCACAATTTATTGTTATGATCATTGAAAAAAGTCGATTGGCTTTTTTGACACTGACTAACAGGAAAAGACTCTTTAAATGTCACAAAGAGGAAAAAAAGAGAACTGCTATGCTATTAATTCAGACCACTTTGCAGATAGAACAGAGAAACATTGTCATTTTTAGCACTTTTGTGGAGCAGAAGATCAGTGGGCACATACAGCACAGCAGAAACATAAGGAGAAACCTGATTAAAGAGCACAGCCACACAGGAACCCTTGTGAACATCTGTGCTAAACATCCCTGAGCCGATTTGCTCCATTTTTGGAATTTACAGGATTGGGATCCAGGACCCCACCATGTATACAAAATCCACGGATGTCAATGTGCCTTATATAAAATAGTGTAGTATTTGCATATAACCTACGCACATCCTCCTGTATACCACACCTGGGAGTGATTCCAGGTAATCTTGATGAGCCACCCGGAACACTCCCAGGACATATAAAAGGAGCCAGTCACCACCACTTAATGGCCTGAGTCAGGAAGAAGAAGGACAAAGCCTGTGTGGAAGACTGCAGGCAGAAGGACTGTGCAAGCATTATTGCCCTTGATTATAAATCGTGTGCTGTGTGGAGAAACTTGTCCTGCCTGTCTGTGTCGGGATAGGGTGACTGCATGTGCCCCAGAGCTTCACACCTGATATAATGTACAGTAAATGGCAAATATTAGCTAGTTAAAAAGGATGACTGGGAAGATCCAAGGAACTATAGGCCAGTAAGCTTAATGTGGTAACACAGGTAAATTAATGGAAGGAATTATTAAGGATAAGACTGAGCAACACATGATAGGAACAGGAGTATTAATGAGCAGTCAGCATGGGTTCAGAGGAGGGAGGTCGTGTTTTACTAACATTCTGCAATTCTATGAGGAAGCAACAAAAGGGTATAAGCAAAGTGGAGCATCTGATATTATTTATATATCTTGACTTTCAGAAAGCATTTGATAAAGTGCCACATGAAAGTTTGGTAATCAAACAAAAGAAGTAGGAGTTCAGGGTGTTGTTTGTAGATGGGTACAAATTGGACTGTCTTTGATGGTCTTTGAGTGGCCCAGCCAAAGCCAGGACTTCAACCTCATTGAACATCAGTGGAGACATGAAGAAGACAGCTTACAGATGCTTCCCATTCAACCTAACGGAGCTTGAGGAGATCTGCCATGTAGAATGTGATAAACTGCTCAGATTTAGGTGTGCAAGTTTGGAGAGACTTACCCAAGAAGACTTGAAGCTGCAATTGATGCCAAAGGGGCTTCTATAAAAAACTGAATAAACGGTTTGAATTCTTACATGAATAACAGATTTCAGTTTTTGATTTTTAGTCAATCCGAAAACATGTTTTCATTTTGTCATTATGGGTTATTGAGTATATCCATTTATAATTAAACCTACACCACAATAAAGTGCACAGAAAATGTAGGGCTCTGAATACTTTCTGAATCCACTGAAACTGTGCTTGTTATTAGAGAGGGTAGACAAAAGGATGAGGCCTTAAACCATGACACCAGACAGGAACACTGAAAATCCCTCATATGTAAGCTCTTATTAGCAGCCAAATATCTTCTTCTCCTTATTTGTTGTAGATATTGCCCCTTCTTGTTATTTATTTACATACATAGTATAGATATTAGGGCCTGCTGTATCAATAAGGTCGGAAGTTTAGACTCCTCGACTGACCTTGAGCAAGCTGGTATTAATACGTAGACTGTATTTGCAAAGTACCGTTGCATATGATAGACTACATAAAGGTGTTAAACAACAAAGATTACTTGATATGTGCCCTGTCATGGACTGGTTTGTTTTTTACTGTATATTCAGTGCTGCTTAGAGCGGCTCCACAGCCCAGACACTATGAATTTGATAAGTCTGTTAGAAAATGTGTGGATGGATGAACTACATTCTAACTTGTAAAACACTTTGGGGGTGAGGATCATTAGAGAAGGGAGTTAAATAAAACTGCATGCTTGCTTAGGTGTATAAATTAGATCATAAAAAATGCAGGATTCTGGTGGCAAAGTACAATGTTCTTTAGGGAATAGCACTATCAGGTGTCTAATGACTAGGCAGGTACTTCTGAATTAACGTTTAACTTCCCTTACTCAAGACCTGCCTGTTGTAATGTCATAGCCACACTGTTATGTTCATTAATCTGTGTGATACCCTTAACTTTCTTGGAGAGAGGAGCAGGGGTGAGCATATCACTATCAATGGCTGCAGGGACCTGCCATCGGTTCCCAGATTGTTCACTGTGACAGTTTGGGTTAGCTCCACCGTCCTAGGCAGTTTGAACCCAGAAATGCTGATAATCATTAACTGAGACAAGCTGGGCAAATGAGGACACACAGTCAGCAAGAGGTAGGTACAAGTGACCTGGTGCTTTTATTTACAAAAAAGCAGTGTCCAAAAAATGATGTGCATCAATAAATAAACAATCCATAACATCCAGAGTAACTGGTGGAGGATAAGAACAACAATTCTAAAATCTGGATAAAAGAGTCGCTCAATTCCAAGTAAAACCATATCGGCAGTCAGTCCCTCCTCAGCCAGCCTGTCACATTCACTACAAATCTCTCCAGCTCATCCCAGCAGGTCTTCTATCAACCACTACAACCACCTCTCCTGCCTCCTGTCCCATCTGTCTCAACTAGCATCCTCGGGGATGTGCACAGCCAGACCTCCATCATCCCATACGTCAACACAGCACTACCTGGATGCCTGCAAGGTTTGTTCACCATCCTCGCTCCTACACTATTCAACAGAGACACGCCACACAGCGCCATTCACTTTGCTCTGGTCAGGGGGTCCGGTTGCTCTGTCTCGAGCGCTGCTGCTGCTATCTGGTTTACTCTTGACCATTTGCTTCTCCTGCTATCCTCCGGACTGTCTTTTTTTCCTCATCTAATGGTCTCCTGATTTTGCTGCACAGGCTTCCCTTTATAGCACCGATTGAGTACAGGTGTAGTCGTCCACCTGCTCCAAGGTGTGAATGAAGTACCTGACCCATCTGCCTCCATTTGTACGTGGATGACCAATCAGCCAAGCACCCCAATTAACCTTGGAGTTGCAACTGCCCACAGGCCACTGTCAGATGTTCATATTATGAGGTTATTCATGACTGGGCCTATCTTTGGAATGCAGTCTCTGTGCCTTATCTGAAAAGCATGATCAATGCCAGGCAAGGTGGCATCCCAGAGATGGCTATTAGAGGTACCATTTAAATACCAGTTAAACATTTGGCTCAGAGAGCCATAACTCAACGACTAGCATCCTCGATGGACAAAACTTTGCTCCAAAAATCAAAAATGATAAGGCACACCACGGAAACGAATGGTCAGACTGATTCTTCAAAGCTTTACTCCTGCATATCCCCAAATCAGGACTCTATCAAGCAACTTCTCTCAACTTGGCTGTAACATCTGCTCCATACATCAGAAACCATTACTTTCAGGGTGTGACCATAACAAAGATAGGAGTGAACCCTTTCACTCCAAGAGGCAACCACACTAGACTAGAAGAAGTTTTGAAAACTTGTCTGTATTCGAGTTGAATGAGGGTGCCATTAGTCCAAACCTTGGTGAGGAGTAGCAAGTGCATGAACAGACAGATCTACGGATAAGCCACGCATTCATCCTACTAATGATTACCAGCCGCATAGCAGGCGTAACTTTGCTAGCAACTGAGGACATCATATGAGTAACTGAGGAGATTGTATGTAAAACGTTCCTCCATGTACCAAAGAACGCTGACCCGGAAAGAAGCAAACAATTGCCTAAACCAACCCATGAGTATACCTACTTTGATTCTGAGAACTATTCATTTTAATAATAGGATAGGATAATGCCAGCTAATGTACTATGGTACTGGTGTACTGCGGCAACCTTGTGACAGATACATTCTAGCTGTTATAAGTATCTTCCTAATTCCAGCAACAAAGTGCAGAGCAGCATCATCAAACGCACACACAAATTGTTCGGGGGAGGTTAACATTTGTAGATTATTTCGACAATTTATGAAGCTCATTCATAAATTGTATAGATGTCTTTATAATTCTTGTGTCCCAGCTAAAAGGTGAAATGGAAATCTCACACATTTCATACACCCTGTATCAATCAGTCCGTCTAAGCAGTTTGTTTACTTCATTTCACCAATGTGTTTAGCTTCAAATTGAATATTATTTAAGACGGGTACTTTAATTTCCTCATCTCCCAAGTAAAAATACTACAGATGTGATGTTTACTTTAATAGTGATGATGGAGAAGTACAGAGAAGGTCAGAAGATCTGCATTGAGTGTTTGTGGACATAGAGAAAGTGTATGACAGAGTGCGAAGAGAGGAGTGTATAGTGGTAGTGTGTGAGGAAATCGGTAGTAGAAGAAAAGTATGTGAGGGTGGTGCAGGATATGTACGATGACAGTGTGAGTGCAGTGAGGTGTGCGGTAAGAATGACAGCCTGATTCAAGGTGAGGGATTACATCAAGGTTCGGCTCAGAGTCTATTCCTAGTTGAAATAGTGATAGGTTGACAGATGAGGTCAGACAGGAGTCTCCATGGACTATGATTATCACGGATGACATTGTGACCTGTGGTGATAGCAGACAGCAGGGTAAGACACACCTGGAGAGGTGGAAGTACGCACTGGAGAGAAGGGGAATGAAAGTCAGTAGTAGTAAGATGGAGTACATGTGCATGAATGGTAGAGTTGGACTGCAAGGAGAAGAGGTGGTGAAAGTAGACAAATTTAAATACTTGGGTTAGCAGTCCAAAGCCACAGAGAGTGTGGCAGAGAGGTGAAGAAGAGAGTGCAGGCAAGGCGGACTTGGAGGAGAATGTGACAGGAGTGATTTGTGATAGAAGGGTACCTGCAAAACTGAAAGGGAATCTCTATAAAACTGTACTGAGACCAGCTATGTTGTATGTTTTGGAGACGGTGTCACTGATGAAAAGACAGGCGGCAGAACTGGAAGTGGTGGAGTTGTAGATGCTATGATTTTTGCTCAGAGTAATGAGGGTTGACAGGAATAGGAATGAGTATATTAGAAGGTCAACACAAGTACAACAGTTTGCTGACCAAGTGAGAGAAGCTGGACTGAGATGGTTCGGATACACGCAGATAAGAGATGAGGGTTACATTGGGAAAAGAATGTTGAAGATGGAACCTCCAGGCAAGAGGAAAAGAGAAAAGCCAAAGAGGAGGTTTATGGATGTGGTGAGGGAGGCCATGAAGGCAATCGGTGTGGTAGAAAATGATGCAAAAGACAGGGATAGATGGAGAAGGATGATCCACTGTAGATGCAGCCGAAAGAAGAAGACGATTTGATTTAATTTCCTGTTCATTTTACTCTACATTTAATTGTGCTTATAATACATATTATGTACATTATTATACTTGATTCTATTGTACAGGACAATGGGTTGTATTGTATTGGAAGATTTTCCATTATCTACGGTATCACTAAAATTTAACTTACATGCAAGTACTACAGGGATCATTCCATATACATTTTTTAAATATATCACCTTTCCATACTGAGCACCAGCCAAAAGCACTTTATAGATGGTATAATTGCTCATATTCTTTTTTTACTGTTAAAGAAAAGCCAGAAAAGCAATGCTCCCTAGGGTCAAAATAGTGACAGTGACACATGAACCAATAAAATTGTGGTTTAGGCTTAATTTCCTTATCTATGGTTCTACACTGCTTGCAATAAATTGTAAGCTTACTGGCTCCTTTAATTTGGATCAATATGATGGAGTGTTCTCACAAATGGACTAGGATATCATTCCTCTGGTGGCTGCCTTGTGCACAGTGCTTACAGGATTGGCTCCAGCCTCAACTATCTTTATAAAGGAAACAGCAGTAGACACTGTACCTGCTCTCCACAGTGTGTGAAACACATTACCTCCAATACTTATGTAAATATCAAAGTGTAGCAACAGAGGGGAAAATAAGAAAGAAACCAGTTCAGGTCCTACATTCAGTTTAATAAAGCTAACATTAAGGAAATCTAACAGTGTCTGTCCTTGAACTCTGCACTTTCCAAGGCTTTTCAAAGACAACAAGAGAGTTAAACATTCACTCCTCATCTTGGAATAAGCAGATAATTAGAAGTGTTAAAAAAAAAGAAGTTCCGGAGCAGAAAACTAGGTGACATTGCACACCTTCAAAAAGAGGTGAAAAAATGAAATGAACTATGGTAATGTTTCACCTACACAGTCTGACTGAATATAATGTATGGTGTCATATGTCAGGGATGCCAGGGGTGACGACCCGGCCGGGACGCCTTGAGGGACCGGAAGAGGGAGTGCGCCCACCTTGGATCACGTTGGGGCCGCCACCCAGGTTGCTTTGGGGGCCACGGGTTAAGGGCTTGGAAGCCCAACCCTGTAGGGGCCCGTGGTCACTGCCAGGGGGCGTCCCAATGCCTTAGGAACCCTGGACCTCAGCACTTCCGCCACACCAGGAAATGCTGGGGGGAAGAGAAGCAGGGACACCTGGAGTACTTCCAAGAGTACAGCCGGCACTTCCACCACACGGGGGCGTGTCGGCGGGTGATTGCCAGGGAGCATGTGGAGCATATCCGGGTGAAGATAAAAGGGGCTGCCTCCATTCATTCGAGGCTGGAGTCGGGTGGAAGTAGTACGAAGCAGGAGAAGCAATAGTGGAGGCGGCCCGAAGAGAGGCAAAGTGTGTGGCCAGGACTGGGGGTTTGTGTGCACTGAACTTTATTGTAGTGTTGTAAATAAACGTGTGGTGGTGGAATCCAACATGTCTGCCTGTCTGTGCCCGGGTCCCGGTCACACATAGATGACATGAGACAACTGTCATCGGGACCGTGTAGTTAATACTTTCCCCAGTCGAAAGGTTCTCATAGTGGAAGGACAGAGGGAGGTTGCCTCCCAGGGCCATGTGTTCACCCAGGAAGCTGGATATCAGCATCCCTCTAGTAGGGCTCCTGTTTGGAAACCTGTAGGCCTGTATGGAAGTTGGTGTAATTTTGGTGGGCAGCCCTGTTGGGTTCCTTGGGTGCCACTAGAGGGAGCTGCTGGGTGCAGGCAGGAGAGGTGCCACCTGACCTAAAAGTACTTCTAGGTGTCAGTCTTGTTACAGCAGAAGTACTCCCAGGTCAGAGTTGAAAACATGCTGCTCCATGGGAGAGGAGTCGCGAGAAGGATGAGTTGTATTGTCAGAGTTGTGGACTGTTGAAAGAAAAAGCCTGTAAAAGGTATATTGTAATGTACATATTCTTTATTTGAACCCTGAGCTGTGTTGGTGCAGTTGTGTTTGGGGTTTGAGGCTCACTGGCACCCCACAATAGTAACAACCTTAAACCCACTAAGTCAAATTTAGTGTCATTTGTATGGACCACCATCCTAGGATTGGTTTCTGTCATGCAGCTCATTTTACCATGATAGTCATCCCGTGACTCAAGTGGATACTAAACAAGTCTGATGGATGGATGGATGAATACCTGTGAAAATTAAAGGGTGTCACACACGTGCGAGTAGGAGTCAACTAAAGGGCCTGAATAACGGCAATTCCACATCCAACCAGGGGGCGGCGGGGTGCACTAACTGTCTTTCTCGATCCCTTTCTCGGAAAATCCCAAAGGGTTCCAGCACTTTTGATGACATCACTTCCGCTTCTGGTACCATTTATGACAGCACTTCCAATCCCACCTCTAATTATGTCATTTCTGGTCCCCCCCTCTGATGATGTCACTTCCACTTCCGGACCCAATGATGTCACTTCCTACACTGGCCTTTGAATCAATATTTGTGACGATGTGGGTTCTGGCTCCACGCTCCCATGGCTGTTTGGGAACCCTTGAACCCAACACCATCGATAATGAAACCGAGTGAGCTAGTCAGTGAAAGCAATTAAACAATTGAGCAAGGGGTGGTGCAAAAAAGATGCATCAGTGCTTTTATTAAAAGAAACAATCAAAACAGTGTTCCATAAATAGTGCAGTAGTTTCAAATTCAATAAATAAATAATCCAATAAAAGAACGTGGAGGTTAAAATCAATAAATAGAAAAAAAACACAATCCTTTAAAACCAGAGGTTAAAATGTTCTCATGGAAGCAGTCTTTAAAACAACAACAAATCCGGTGCATCGTTTCTATTAGCGTCTCACCTGCTTATCCCATTTGGGCTTAGCAGCAGGCGAGATGCTCTCTGCAGCTGCCCTCCTCTTACACACACGCGAGACTGGAGACCTCCCGATCCCTGGCTTCGGTTTGGCTCTCATCCCAGTCCCCGAGACTTGATGTCCACCAATGACCAGGACGCACACATTGGGGACTCCACCACCAAGCCTCCCGACTTCCGCTGCCTTTCCGCAGCCTTCTGCGGCTCGTCACTTTCACCTGGTCACTCCCGCTACTTGGTCACTCAGCGGGAGCAACATCAACTCAAACGCCTGGGTGTCGGCCTAACACCCAGCTTCCTCACAGCTGCCCTCGAGCGCTCAATCGCGCGCTCACCACACGCACGCACCGCGTGTCTGTCTCTCCTGCTTCCTCGCTCCCTGTAACCTCCGTCCTCTCTTTTCCTTTCTTTCCTTTTCTCATCTCGTTCTTTTTTCCTCCCTCCACATCCGACTCGCGCTTCTTTTAAAATGACGAGGGCCACAGCAGCTGCAGCATTAGCCACGGGACAATCACAAATGTGGGCAGTTCCTCACCTGTGCACTAGGTGAGAAACGCCCACCCTACGGATCGTCCCGCGGCCCACTATGGCCCAACGTCCCCTCGCTAAGCCGCGATCATTTATTTAAAACGAATGGCTTTTGCACAACGAGCTGTGGACCCATAACACCACAATATTGCAGTTCTGTTTTAGACTCCGTCAAGTGAACAACTCACAACCTTTAATAATACCTTTTTGCAGCCAAGGCACATTATACGGGTGGCTGCCCCAAACCTTGATGATGTCTAAATGTCATTCTTATCACAGGTTATATGCATTTAAGGCCGAAGATAGAAAACACTTCTTCACACAAAGAATTGTGGGACTCAGTTTGGAAACAAACTACCAAGTCATGGAGTTTAAGCAGAAACCTTGACATCATTTAAGGTGACTCTGGAGTAGACATTGAAACAGCTTAGCTATTAGCTAAACAGACGAGCTTGAAAGCCTAACTTCACTTTAACTTAATCCGGATACTCTGTATGTTCAATTCATCATAATAACTATTCATAGTGGCTTTAAAATTCGTACTGACCCCTACTCTCTCTTCTGTTTCTTTTCTCCTGCGCCGCCACCACCTACTCAAAGCATCATGATGCTCCAACATTGATGGACTGAAGGCCAGAAGTCTACGTGACCATCATCATCAAGTCCTTCCTTGAGAACTCTAAATACAAAGAGGACTGTTTCATTTATGTTAGGTAGATTGCCCAGAGGGGACTGGGTGGTCTCTTGGTCTGGAATCCCTGCAGATTTTATTTTTTTTCTCCAGCCGTTTGGAGTTTTTATTTTATTTTTTTTGTTTTTTCTGTCCACCCTGGCCATCGGACCTTACTTATTCGATCTTAATTAATGCTGACTTATTTTTATTTTTTATTGTGTCTTCTATTTTTCTATTCTTCATTTTGTAAAGCACTTTGAGCTACATTTTTTTGTATGAAAATGTGCTATATAAATAAATGTTGTTGTTGTTGATGACTTCCGTGACATCATCAAGGTTGCTACATGGGTTCATGCACCAGTGTAAAATGTAAGGGCACTCCCTGCATAAGATTTATCGTCTTTTGTTAAAGTCAAGATTTTAAAATTTTGTGATTTTGGGTGTTGGGTTTTCTCATAATTAAACAAACTTTTCTTTGTTTCACAATCCTTGGTGCTGCTGCTGCCACCATTGCTCAGAGAGAAGTTATCTGTCAGGTTTTCATGAAAAATGGACTGTCCTTCCTTTATTTTTTGAATAATAATGCTTTATTTCGGTGTTCTCCCCTCAGATGGGAACTGCTGAAGAGGGTAGGCTATATGAAATAACAATACAGGATGTAATGGGTCAAAAGTAAGCGCCAATTAGGATCATATAATCATATGTTGTATTTGCCTATTATTGCAAGCCATAACAGATCTGCTGCAAAAACAGAATTGCAGAAGCAAACGTAGGATTATAAGTAGAACAGAGCTCAGAGCTGGGAGCTTGTCATGTTGTCATAACTTCACCCACAGTGGAAGCTAAATGGACGTATTTTGAAAGTTTTAAGGCGTTTTTCAATCACCTATAGACCTGTGAAATGGTTGTTAAAAACATGCTACTGCTTACAGGGGGAAGGCGTTGAACCCCAGTACAGTGTACCTTGCCAGAAAACCATAACTGCCATAATAGATGAGCTCCACGAAACAGCGCATCCTTCTTTAAAGCTGGCCTTTCAAGATCGCTACAAAAAGTCAAGTGTGACCTTGCAAATCATTTTCTTTGTTTACCTGAAACTTTTGTTCCGGCTGAGAGAATTTTCTCAGCCCAGCATTGATTGTCACTCAAATGTGCACTGGCCTGAGAATGTGGATAGATTGATCTTTTAGAATAAGAACTAGCAGTGTAAACGCCATCGCCCTTTCTCTTTGGAACAATGAGTTAGCTTCCTGAATGTTCAGTAGCCCAACATTTCAAAGCTAGTTGTACTTTTTTCTCAAAGCGTAACATGCACACTGAGGGTAACTATTTCAGTAAAACAAATAAATCAATGAAATTTCAAGAAGTACTATTTTAAATACACTTTATATCTGTGTGCTTTTTAAACCATGTTATCAAACCCATGCCACGCATGTGCGTCCATGGGAGACAGCTTAACGGCTTGGCCGATGGTAATTCTCCACCGAGAGAGGAGATGACTTGAGGTAGATTGATGACTTTTCCACCTTTGACATCAGTTCCAGGGTCCGTACATCTGGACCCAACTCTTCCTTGAAACCGTGACCGTAATGCACATCCCCACTACATATGTGATAATCATTTGTTAAACACAGCTTGCGCTATATAACCGCCTGTTTGCACACACTGTTTCCAGTATGGTTTCTCCTGATGAGTATATGGCTCCTTTTTTAAGGGGGCCTGATCAGTGAAGTCACCTGTGCCTTTGATGCATCCTATACCTCAGGTGACCCTCTGCTACCCAGGCTGGATGTCACCAACAGTTGAGAAACAGGAGCAATGTTGCTTATAATTACACAATTTCCCAGCAGGGTAATCTACTGCAACAGCGATCACTTGCAAGACAGCTTCACAAAAAGGAAAGACACAGTAATTAACTCAGAGCGAGGCAATTCGTCTACAACATTAGACATATGTTTTCAAAATGGATATCTGTGACCTTTTCTTGGATTGTTCCATGGGGATGTATTGCTTTCTATGAAGACAAGATAAATTTACACTACACTAGCAAACCTGCTGATCTGAAGAAAGGATAAAAATGAAAATCCTGTTTCTCTAAAGCTCAACCTGTTTTCCAAGATATAGGGGACAGGATTTATTTTGGATGCCTACATACAATTTAAGGCCAGGATTGGAGACTGGTTAAAAGCCCAGCCACTCTCCTGGATGATGTGGGAAGTTTGTATGTTTTCCTTTTATTTGTGGGCGGTTTTCTTTGGGTTCTCTGCTCCTTCTTCTCCATCCCTAAATATGTACATACACTACCATCCATAATGTTGGGACAAAGAAATCTTTATCCTTGATTTAGCCCTCTGTTCCACAGTTTAAAATTACAAATCAAACAATTCAGACACGATTAACATGAACATTGCAGACTCTGAGTTAAGTGAATTTGCATACATTTTGGTCACACCATGTTGGAATGACATTATTTCTACATGGCCGCCCCATTGCACATGGCAGTGGTAGGTCTATTAAAGCAGTCATATTTAGTTCTTATCACATATCCCTTGCATGTAATGCCTGCTTGAAGTCTGTGATTCATAGACATTACCATGGGCTGAGGATCTGTCAAGCCTCTAATGCAGCCATCTTCTGCTCCTGCTTGTTTTGGGGGCTTGTTGCATTAAGTTTTCTCTTCAGTATATGGAAGGCCTGCTCATTTGAATTTAAACCAGGTGACTGGCTTGGCGATTCAAGAATTTTTTAGCTTTGAAAAACTCCTTTGTTACCTTAGCAGTATGCTTGAGATCATCATGTTGTTGTAGGATGAAGCGCCATCCAATGAGTTTGGAGGCATTTACTGGAATTTGAGCAGATCAGATGTTTCTACAAACCTCAGAATTCACTGAGCCACTGCCCTCAGCAGTTCCATCATCAATGAAGAGAGTGGGCCAGTATCTGTGACAGCCATACATGCCCAAGCCATAACACTCCCAACATCATGTTTAATCTTGGGAAGTTCCTTTTGGACTCCACACTTTGCTCTTGCCATCACTCTGATGCAGCTTCATCTTTGTCTTGTCTGTCCACAAGACCTTTTTCTAGAATTCTGCAGGCTCTTTTAAGTGCTTTTTCTGGCTATGCAGCTTTTGTGGCTAACTAGTGGTCTGCATCTTACAGTGTGGCTTCTGTATTTCTGTTCATGAAGTCTTCTGCAGATAATCATCACTGACACACACACATCTGCATCCTGAAGACTGTTTCTGATCTGTCCGACAGGCGTTTCGGGCTTTTTCTTTACTGTGTTGATGATTCTTCTGTCATCAGCAGTGGATGACCAATCACTTTGTGACTGCTGAGCTCTCCAGGGTGCTCTTTCTTCTTAATGAGTCGATTTAGGTAATCCTAAGGTTTTTACTGATGTCTCTAATGGTTTTATTCTTGTTTTTAAGCCTCATAATGGCTTCTTTGACTTTCATTGGCATAGCTCTTAAAACAGTAGAAACAAGGTAACATAGGAGGCTTTCCAAGAAAACAAATGGAAAATTGCTGAATGGCAAAGTCACCTGCTAAAGTCCAAATACACATGCCTTACATATGCCAAAGAGAAAACCTATGGTGACAAGCCCCCAAAACAAACACGGAGATGAAGATGTCTGCATTTGAGAAATGGCAGAGCATCACCAGAGAAGATCCTCAGCACGTGGTGATGTCTATGAAATTGCAGACTTCAAACAGCATGCAACGGATATGACACAAAGTCCTTAATATGACAGCTTTGACAGACCTGTCATTGCAGTGCCCCAGATATTATGGTGCCATGTAGAAAAAGTATTTTGTGACTGAAATGTATGCAAATCCCCTTAAATGAAAGTTTGCAATGTGCACTTTAATCACGATGTCTGAGTAAATCCAAGGAAAAATGTGCCTTTGTCCCAAAGATTAGGGAGGACGCTGTATAACATGAATTATCTGTAAGTTGAATAACAAACTGTAGGTATTTACTATGTATAAAGTGAACAGAATTGCACATACTTATCAGTTACAGTTTTCCAGTACAGGGTGTCAGCCATTGGTACAGTACATTGCTCTTGGTGTCACTGTCTGTTAAGATGTCTACTAGACCATCTCAGAACCATTCAGCATCCTGGGAACAATACCAGGTCAGCTATAAAGCAACTCCTTATACAGTCTGACGGCCCAGGGTAGAAATGACCTCAAATAGTGTGTCTTGAAGCTAAATGCAGGTGTCTCAGTTACTCAGGTGTCTCTCTGTTACTAAAAGCACTCCTCTGTTTAGCCAAGACCTCATACCAGGGGTGACAGTTATTGTCCACCATAGCCAGCATTTTCATGAGTGCTCTTTGTTGTACCATCTCCCCCAGTGAGTCCAGCCTGACAACCAAGACAGAACTAGCCTTTTTAATTAGTTTATTTAGTCTGTTGGGATCACCTGCACTAATGCCATTTCCCGGCACACTAGAGCATAGAAAAATGCGCTGGCCACTACAGACTGGTAGAAAACATGTAAGAGGGGCCTGCATACTCCAGAACACCTCAGCCTCCTCAAGAAATAGAGGCAACTCTGACCCTTCCTACATAAAGCCTTCATGTTGGTATTCTGTCGTACCCTGAGGTATTTGTATGTCCTCACCACCTCCTGACATTCACTATCAATGACAACTGAGGGCAGAGTGGGCTGGATCTTTCTGGTCAAGCATACCGTTTAAACAAGGAGGCAGCTTGCAGTTATTCAATGTGATTGTGAACTGATTTGTGTCATCATGGAACTATTAATGAGATGACTATAATTAAAAAAGCCTGTCATAGCCAAGAAAGAAAGATCTGGGCCAGTGACACAGAGTCTTAATGACTTGAAGAGCTGAGGTGAGAGACTGGTCACGGTCTAGCATGGTAAAGGAAATTGAAGAACCCTGGCTTATGATACAGCCAACAAGCCACTAGGGAATTACACTGGCCAGTGCACATCCTAATTTACAATGACCAACAACATCACAATTAAACCCCTGGCTTCAGATGTCATTTAACATTCAGTTAAGCCAGTGATAAAATATCATTAGGCCTCCAATTGTGTGTCAGTGTGACTTTAAACACCACAGTTCATTAATATGAAGCTAGAGAACAAATTGTGTCCTTATGTCCTTTCCCCCCGATATGGCTAGTCTAAATTAGGGTTAAATCAAGGCCTTTCAATTTCAGCTAGCCATACTAGTGATAATATTACTCAAAGACGCCAAACTATTGCTGATGAGGCCATGGATGAGTCCTTGAAAGTTTTTCTCAATGAACAAACTGCAAGTCAAAACAATTTTCATCAAGATTTGAACAAGGGCATCCTTTAAAGAAGATTAACATAATTTCAAACTCACATAGTCCAGTTTAGGGTCACACAAGGCCAGAGCCTATTCAGGAACAACGGAAATCAACTCAATGAACCGCTCACTCACATTTTCTTACAAAATACACAGCAGCACAACTACATCTTTTACAGAGCCTAATACCTGAAGCATTTTGACAATTGTTTCCTAATTGAATGCAGTGTCTAAATACTTGGTGATAAGTTAAATTCATTAAATGTGGCGGGCTCCATCAAGATTGTGTCTTTTTCCCCACTCCTGTTTGCAGTTTTGATAGTCAGGACAGGTTGGGAAGCATATAATAGTACAGTGCTTTGTCGCACCCACCACATGACGAAACACCTTGGGATCCCTTCTGGAAACCCTCTAGGGTGGAAACGACCATCTATCTGCCGCAGCCAGAAGTTATCTGGACATCCCCTTGGCCTGATCCAGTTGTTCGGGTCCACAATGATGAAGATCTTGCAAGCCAGATCACCATAACTGACACTGCCTAACAATGCAGGTAATGTGTCTCATTTAGGACTCTGTGAGCAACCGCTTGTTTAACACAAAGTCAAACCAGTTGTAGCCAAGGATTCTCTGAAGAGACACAATAGGGAAGGAGTCCAGTCTTCATCTCAGGCTACTGGATAGCATCCATGTCTCACAACCATGTAGCAAAAAAGGAAGCCCCAGGACTTTAAAGACTTGGACCTTTGTCCTTTCACAGAGATATCGGGAGCACCACACACCTCTTTCCAGCGACCTCATAACCCCTAACAACCCCATGCTTTCCCAATCCGTCTACTGACTTCATAGGAAGAGTCACCAGAGACATGAATGTCATTGCCGAGGTAAGTAAACCTCTCAACAAGGTCAACTGTCTCTCCACAGTCAGGCACACTACTTGATGGCCGTGTCCAAGAGGTCATTAAAGGCCTGGATCTTGGTTTTTATCCAGGACACTTGCTCAGTCTCTAGAGAGTCCCAATCATTGCCTCCATTGACTCTGCAAAGACTACAGCATCACTGGCAAAGTCAAGATCACTGAATCTTTCTTCACCAATAGATGTCCCACAGCCAACGGACCCCATGACCCTGCCCAACACTCAGTCCATGCAAGCACTGAACAGAGTAGGAACAAGAACACACCCCTGATGAACCCCAGAATCAACAGGGAAAAATGCAGAGGTTCTGCCTCCACTCTGCACAGCACTCACAGTACCAGTGTACAAGCCAGCCATGATATCCAGCAACTTTGTGGGGATCCTGCGAAGTCTCAGGATGTCCAACAGGGCAGCTCGATCAATGGAGTTGAATGCTTTACAAAAAGGCTGCAAAGAAACTTTGATGATATTTGAGCTTGATGAGAACCCTCAGTGCCAGGATGCAGTTGATGGTAGACTTTTTAGGCGTAAAACAAGACTGCTCCTGTCGCTGGTAGGTGAGCAATGATCACGGATCCTATTGAGGATGACCCTAGCAAGGACCTTACCCAGCACTGAGAGCAGTGTTACCCTCCTGTAGTTGTCATAATCACCCTTCCATTTCCAGAATGGGGATGACATGTTTTCACGGACAGGATATCAATGTGCTGCTAAGGGTGTGAGGGTGTCGAGTTAGGAAGGCTAGGGATTTCATCGTTGCTTTATGATATATATTGTTGTCCCCTTTGCCTCATTTGACTGTGACCTTTGGAATGCATTCATGTGATTCACTGCCAAAAGTGAAGACAGCTGTGATGAGGTTCAGCACCTCCAAGTCTGAGGTCATGGTTCTCTCATGGAAAAAGGTGGAATGCTCTCTTCACATGAATGAGTTTAGGTATCTCGGGATCCTGTTCGTGAGTGATGGAAAAAGGGAACATGAGACCGATAAGTGGACTGGAGTGGTGCAGTTGTACCAGGCTGTGGTGGTGTCATGAGGGAGGTCTGTGGCCATGTATGATTTTAAATAAATATGGAGTGCTCAGGCTTTGGAGGAGTGTGGTTGTGTGAGGTAGCTGGGCTCTGGAGGTTGATGGGTTGATTGGCTAATTGCATACTCACGTGTATACGCGTGCAGTTCAGTCGATTGCCTCATTAGCATGCCAGGGTTGGTAATCTGCACACATGCATACCTAGGAGTATAAAGGGTGCCAGAGCAGGAAACAGAAAAAAAAAATGGAAAAAGATGGAGGTTGAAACAAAGGTAAGGTTGTGAGGGCCGATGCTGGAGAGGAGTGGAGGTATGTAGTCAGGAGTAGGGTTCTGAGATAAGCATGTGGCTTGAAGTGCTTAGCAGGAGCCACCAAGTGCTCGTAGTAGGTCCCCACAGATGCAGCGTGATGGCAGCACTAGTCAGGAGCAGGCCTTGAGTGTTTCTTGGGATGGAGAGGGACGGCAACAACAGACAGGACCCAGGATGTAATGGGCTTACTACACCTGTTAGTTGACAGATAACAGTGAGCGGAGGAGCTGTCAGGTTTTAGAAAGAAGTACTTAGGCCTGTGATTATTTTAAAGAATGGACAGATGTTGCATGAGATTTTAACCTTTGTTTTATTTGAATATTTATTGTTGTACTGCTGAGAAAATAAAATAACTCTTAACACTATGACCCAAATCTTGCTGTGTTTAGTGTCCTCATTATGCAGCTCATCTCAGTCCACGACTATTGATGGTCCCGAGTTCAAAGACCTAGTCACAGCTACAGTTACCACAGAGTATCACTGGTGTTGAAGCAGGTGCTAAGTCAAATGATAAAGCTCTGTTTACTGGTTGATTGAGATACATTCATATCCTCACCTATGGGAAAGAGTTGTGGGTAATGACTGAAAGAACAAGTACGTGACAGAAATGAGTTTTCTTTGCAGGGTGGCTGGGTTGACACTCCATGATAAGGTGAGAAGCTCAGTGATTTAAGAGAGCCTCAGACTTAAGTCACTGTTGTGGTAACAAACTCCATTTGGCTCCCCCTATAACTGCTGCATGTATGTCTCTCTGGGCAGAGGCACTGTGGCAGAACCAGGACACGCTGGAGGAATTATATCTCTAGCTTGGGAATGCCTGGGAACTCCCCAGGAAGAACTAAAGTCTGCAGCTGGGGGCAGGGAATTCTGGGCTGACCTGCTTGGTGGTCCTGCTGCTACTGTGATCCTTACCAGAAAAAGTGGTTTCATAAAATAAGATGAGATGAATTAACGTGAAAGGAAAATTGGAGAACCTGGAGAAAAAACACAAACTGACACTGGGAGAACATACTAACGGCACATAGAAAGTGACCCTAAGTTGCCTCTTAAGACCTTCTGTTATTCAAAAATGTAACAATCATGTCAGTGATTAACAGCTTGACAAGTATTGTAAATGAGTGTTAAAACAGGTGTTGTAAAAAAAAGTACTGGAGGACCACCGTGGCTGCAGGTTTTCATTCTAACCCTTTTCTTAGTGAGTGACCTGTTTTTGCTGCTAATTAATATCTTTTGAACTTATTTTAATTGACTTGCTCTTGAAGACTCAGACCCCTTAATTGTTTCTTTTTCCTTAATAAGCAGCCTCAGGAATGTCGATCTGCTCAGGTCCACAAAACATTTTAACAGTGCTCTTAGAAAAGAGAAAATCAACAATTTCAGAAATGTCTGCTAATGTACCACGAGAGCAGCAACAAGCCACAAAATGAAAGAACAGGTTTAATTAACAACAAGAATTGGAACCTCATTAAGCTGCTGGTTAGAGTGAAATTGGTTGGAGTTTGAGGCCCTGACTTAGTTGGTCTTCTATTGGCTCCCTCACTTCACATTTCATTTCTGTTTGGATGCCATTTAGCAATTCAGAGGAACGATGGAGAAATTCAGAGGAACAAATCATTAGAAAGCTTTCTTACCCTGGCTGGCATTCACAGTTGTGTTTTTTGCTTGTAAGGTCTAATTATGTCATTTATTTGTATTTATCATCTTCTGTTTATTATGTACATTTTTGTTTGTGTTCATTTTCAAATGAATGTGGCCTTGGTTATGTCCCTTGTGTGTTGTGGGTGGCTCCCCAAGGGGCAGGACCACCTGCCAATCAACTCCAGGAACAGCCCTCTACCCTTTTTAAGGGATGGCCTCCCATAGTTCCTGGCGGTTCATTGCAAATGTGCTAGTGCGAGGAATGTTTGTGTTTACAGTGCCTTTGTCTTGCTTTGTCATTTCCAGGATTGTCGACCCTGTGCTTTGTCTTTCAACTGTGTCTTTGGTTTCTAATATTGGGACTGTGTTTATTGAATTTTTTAACCTCTGGCCACAATTTTTGGATATTGTATTCAGGCTTTGTTCACTGTGGATTGCTTTTCCTATTCCGGCAATTCCTTGTGCTCTACTTAGCTTGGGTATTGTGGAGCCAGTTTGAAAAAAAAAATCCTTTTATGTTTATAAAGATTTGTTATCAGCCCTTTAGGTTTCTAGTTGGGTTTTTGACCGTGTTTTCACCCCACTAATGAGCATCTTTTGGAAGTGTTTTTCCTGTGCTTTCGGGACTCCCCAGTTTCACGACATTGTGAGTACTTCCATCGGGCTATGCCCTCTCATTGGAAGTACTTCCGGATCAATCGAAAGTCATAAAAACTAAGCAGCACCCCCTGGTGGCACCCAGGAACTCTAACAGGGCTGATTCTCTGGCACTACAACTCCCAGAATGCCCTGTGGGTGTCCAGTGGTGTACCTGACTCCAGGGTTGCTGCCACCTAGCAGTTCAGGGGAGCATGTAGTTTCTGCAATTCAACTCCCACTGTTCTTCTGGGCAGGTAATGTTCCTCCATCTAATCCTGCCAGGATGCCAGCGAACCCTCTCTTCAGAGGGCACCCTATGCCCAGATCTTTGTGTAGGCAGTGAAAATCCTGCCTCTTTTCATGCTTATATGCCACCTGGGTCGCTCAGCCAGGCACAGGAAATGAGTCCATGCGTCCCTGCCTGCCATCCATTACACCACATAACTAAAATATGCATACAAGGCAAGTGCTCGATTAAAACCTTGGTTTGCTCTTCTGCCACCCGGTGTAAAGCTCCTTCATGGTCTCCTGGCCCCACTAACTCAGCTCACAAACGACTAATAAGCCACAAACATTTTAGCTGATAAGTTCCACTCTAACCAGCTCTCATTCCCAGATGCTCCCTCTATTATGCTTTTCTAATCCCTACCCAAATTGGTCTTGCCGCTACTGAAATGCCTGATTGAATTATAAATTGAGGGCTCACGCGGCTGTCGCTTGCTCTCTGACCAAACTGCATGTACAGTTCAATGCTATCAGCAAGAAAACAGACTACCTCCATCCAAAGCAGGCAGATAAAACATCAATGCTGATGGGGTCCTCGTCCGTCAAGAGGCCAGCTTGACTTTGCGGCATTCTATTAAAGTATTTCTGTGAACTGCAGCAGTACCAGCAAATGTTGACTCAATCTGAACAGACGTGCTAGGATTTGTTAAGTTTTTGGTGTAACTGTTTTACTTTATCTATCAAATCAATTTGATTTAAATTGTAGCGTTCACTGCCTTATGTAACATTACTGCCATCACCATAGCATTAAGAGCAATGATAAAAATGACAAAGAATAAAACAAAACATTTTTAAAAGGGGAAGTTGCATGAACTTAGTGATGTAGCACATTATATAAGGCTTTCAGATTTACACACTGCCTGAATCTGTACACTTGTCACGTCTAAACCAAGAGTTCGATCTTTGGAAAAATAACAGCCATAATCCTGGCAATCAATAAATATAAGAGCCCCCAAAAAAGCTTCCTCCATGTCATTTTTTCTATTAAGTTCACTTTATAAGGACAGTTGATGTATCAGATAATAGCACTGAATGAAGATTTTACACAAAAAGCGTGTGGTGGCACCGAGTAGTTCTTAAGGCTGACTCACAACCCAGGAAATCTGGACTCTGTCCCTGCCTGGTCACTCCTTGGAGATGGCATGCATTCTAGCAACTTTAATGACTTTGTACACCCACCAGCCACTTTATTAGGTACACCTGTTCAACCGCTTGTTAATGGAAATATCTAATCAGTCAGTCACATGGCAGCAACTCAATGCATTTAAGCATTGTAGACATTGTCAAGACCACCTGCTGAAGTTCACACTGAGCATCAGAATGGAGAAGAGAGGTGATTTAAGTGACTTTGAACATGGTATGGTTGTTGGTGCCAGACGGGCTGGTCTGAGTGATTCAGAAACTGCTGATCTACTGGAATTTTCAAACACAACCATCTCTAGTGTTTACTAGAGAAAGGGAAAATATCCAGTGAGCGGCAGTTCTCTGGGTGAAAATGCCTTGTTGATGTCAGAGAAGAATGGACAGACTGGTTTGAGTTGATAGAAAGGCAACAGTAACTAAAGTAATCACTTGTTACAACCGAGGTGTGCAAAAGAGCATTTCTGAACGCACAACACATCAAACCTTGAAGCAGTTGGGCTACAGCAGCAGAAGACCACACTGGGTGTCACTCCTGTCAGCTAAGAACAGGCAACGGAGACTACAATTCACACAAACCCAACAAAATTGGACAACAGAAGATTAGAAAAATCTTGCCTGGTCTGATAAGTCTCAATTTCTGCTTGTGACATTCAGATGGTAGGGTCAGAATTTGGCATCAACAACATGAAAGCATGGATACATCCTGCCTTGTATCAACACTTCAGGCTGGTGGTGATGGTACAATGGTGTGGGGGATATTTTCTTGGCACACTTTGGGCCTATTGGTACGTACCAATTAAGCCTTGTTTAAATGCCACAGCCTACCAGAGTATTGTTAACTTTGTTCATTCATTTATGACTGCTGTGTACCCATCTTCTGATGGCTATTTCCAGCAGGATAACGCACCATGTCACAAAGTTTAAATCATCTCAAGTTAGATTCTTGAACAGAACAATGAGTTCACTGAACTCAGATGACCTTCACAGTCACCAGATCTCAATCGAACAGACAGATGTGGTGGAATGGGAGATTTGCATCATGGATGTGCAGCCGACAAATGTGCAGCAACTGTGTGCTACCATCGTGTCAATATGGACCAAAATCCCTGAGGAATGTTACTAGCACCTTGTTGAATCTGAGCCATGAAAAATTACAGCAGTTCTGAGGGGAAAAAGGAGGTCCATCCATTAGCAAGGTTTACCTAATAAAGTGGCCAGTGAGTGTATACCTACAAAGTATTCATCACCTTTTATTGTTATACGACATTGAATCACAGTGGATTTAGATAGATAGATAGATAGATAGATAGATAGATAGATAGATAGATAGATAGATAGATAGATAGATAGATAGATAGATAGATAGATAGATAGATAGATAGATAGATAGATAGATAGATAGATAGATAGATAGATAGATACTTTATTAATCCCAAGGGGAAATTCACAAAATCCATGTCAAATAGTAAAATAGTAAAAATGTGTAAAAAGTGTCCAGGGAGCAATTCCACATAAAAGAAAGTGGTAGAAGTGATCAGTGAAATAGAGAAAAATAGAGATAAAAAGGTAAAAAGATAAAGTCGTATACAGAGCTGCTGGAAAGGCTGCCACTCGGATGCGGCGCCGGAAATATATTTAGTCTGGCTTTTTTGACACTGATCAACAGATAAAGACCTTTTAAAGAAAAAACATCAACAAATCTCAAAGTGGTTGAAATTACAAATGTAAAACAAAATATTTGATCTCATAAATATTCATTCCCTTCAAGTCAGTAATTTAGTACTTGCACTTTTGTCAGCAATTCCAGCCTTGAGTCTGGGAGCTCACGTCTTTCTCTATCAGCTTTGCAAATGAACACAAACCCAGCCACCCTATTTCTTCTTTGTAAAACTGCCCAGACTCCGTCAGGTTGCATCGATGCTGAGAGTGAGCAGCCTTCTTCAAGTCCAGCCACTCTCAATCTCAAATCTCAAATCTCAATTGGACTGAGAAACAGATTCGGACTCAGCCACTCTTTAGCCAGACTTTATTCTCTTTCTGTTCACCGAAAGCACAGGCTTCTTGCTTCAGGTTTTCCTCCAGGACTCCCCCGTATTTAGCTGCATTCATTTAACCCTTACAAACCATCCCAGTCCTGCTGCAGAGAAGAATCCCCAGAGCCTGATTCGGCGTCAGAGAAGAGGATGATCTGCTTATGATAATGTGCAGCATTTGGTCTACACTAAATACTGTGTTTAGCCTGATGGCCAAGGAGGTCTTCCTCCAGGATTTCCTTGTGTTTTGCTGCTTTCCTGTAATTAGGTTAATGGAGATCATCTATCTGTATTCAGAAGGTTTTATTGATTAAATGCAGCTCATGTGGAAAGTCAAACCTGTTGAAAGTCATTTATGGTGGCCTAACTTACACAATAAAGACAAAAGAACACTCCAAGCAACTCTAATAAAATGTGATTAAAAAACACAAGTCTGGGGATGGAGAAAAGAAAACATCTAAGTCACTGAATATTCCTTGGGGTCCAGTTAAACCAGTCATTAAGAAATGGGAAGAGTATGGCACAGCTGTAAATGTGCTAGTGCAGGCCGACTACATAAACGGAGTGATCTTGCAAGAAGACGACCAGTGAGGAAGACTGCCAAGAGACTTGTGAGAACTCTGAAGGCATTATAAGCTACAGTGCTGAGATTGGAGTTGCTGTGAATACAACAAAAGAGGAGAGTGGCAAAGAGAAAGCCAATGTTAAAAAAAAAAACCACACACATGGCATCTCAACTTGAGTTTGCTAGAAGGCATGTGGACAACTCTGAAGTTGGCTGGAAGAAGGTTCTATGGCCTGATGAGACCAAAATTGAGCCTTTTGGCCATCAGATTAAATGCAATGTTTGGACACTGCACACCATCCGATCAAAAACACACCATCCCGTCCATGAAGTATGGTGGCGGAAGCATTATGCAGGGGAGATGCTACTCTGTAGCAGACCCTGAAAGGCTTGTAAGGGCAGAGGGGAAAGCGAATGGCACAAAATATATAGAAATGTTTGAGTGAAGTCTGGTGCGGTCAGCAAGAACCCTGGGAAAAGATTTGTCTTCCAGAAAGATAAGCCCAACCCTGAAGCCAAATCTACACAGAAATGGGAAAAAAACAAGCCTAATGTCTTGGAGTGGACGAGTCACGAGTGCAGCTTATTGTTTGGTTGACTCCTTTATTCAAGGTGACATTTGGGATATAATTGGTTACATTTGTTTTGTTTGTTTTCCGATTGGAGCACAAGAACATGAAGTGACTTGCTCATGGTCACACAGTGTTACCAGTGGGATTTGAACCCTCAGCCTCAGGGTTTGAAGTCCAAAGCCTTAGACAATAAACCACACTGCCTATCCAAGATTTCAGTCAAATTGAGAATTGTGTTAAATGCCAGTTAGGGGTCCGAGGCAGTGTGCAGGTGTTTAGTACAAACAGTGCACTCAGGTTCAGAGGAGTGTTAATGAGGGAATTGTCAGAGGCCACGTTCACGTGTAGACGTGCGCAGTTCAGCTGATTTCCTCATTTGCACTCTGGGGTGCGTAATTAGGCACCAGCACCCACTAAGGTGTTTAAAAAAAGACAATGAGGAAGCTCAAAAGAGAAGGGCAAAATCGGGAGTGTAAGCCTATGCAGTGGTGAGGAGGCTAGCAGTCTGTGGCTCTGTGAGGAATGGGGTTCCAGGTGGGGATCACGTACCTGCTAAAACAGTCCCTGCTAAACATGGGATCATGTAGACCCTAGAGAAGGGTGTGTTAGAAGACAGAGGTCCAGCTCAGAGTGTCCCGGCGGTCAGGACAAGTGCTGGAGGGATGGACTACAGCTGTCAGTGTCTTAGCCCATCTGCAAAACCTGATAGGGTGAGCTCAGGGAAACAGAGGCAGAAAGACACGAAGTGTTGGCAGGAAAGGAAAGGCAACCTGATGTCTGCTTGGTTTTATATTTGCATTTTAACTTATTTATTGATGGTTGTATCCTCACAAATAAACTGATCTTATTGGTAATTTATTAACTGAGGATGCACTGCACTTATTTATTGAATACTATTGAAACTATAATTGATTTGCACCTACTATTGTTGTTGTGTGTCCTCATTCAGCCTTATACCATCTTGACTTCATGACTCTCAATAACCCAGGTCCCATTGTAGCGTGCAAGCCGTGAGCGAACATCTCAAAGAATTTGTTGTTGAACTTGAAAAAGGCTGTTCACTTACAATCCCCATGCAACCTGACAGAGCTTGAGCAGTTTAATAATGAAGAACGGGGGAAAAATTACAACGTCCAGAAGGGCAGAGATGGCAGAGATAAAGACCTATGGACACAGACTCAAGGCTGTCATGGCTGCCAAAGGGACATCTACGAAATACTGACGTGAAGGGGCTGAACACTTATGCGACAAATTAATTTTCTGTTTCATATTTGTAATTAACTTCCATCACTTTGCAGAGATCTGTTTTCACTTAGACATTTAAAAGCTTTTTTTCTGTTGATCGGTGTCAAAAAAGCCACGGTGATTCATTGTTTTATAACACTATAATGTAGTAACTTCCAAGAGGAGAATACTTTTTATAGGTCAGGTCAGGTCGGTGAGCATGGACTGATACGGCATATTGCCATACAATGAAATAGCTTGGGATTCTGGTTGGAAACCCCCCTAGTCAAACACATGCTCCAGTCCCATGCCTTGGAAACTCCTCTCTATCTGCCACAGCCAGGTGTTACATGGCCGTCCCCTTGGCCTGGTCTAACCAGTTGAGTCCTCAACAATGAGGACCCTGTGAGCCAGATCACCCTCAGGGAACCACACCACATGGCTGTGGTGCAGTAACTGATACTCCCTCACAATGCAGGTAACGTGCCTCATTTGGGACTGACTGTGAGCAACCGTTCATTCAACCCGAAGTCAGACCAATGGTACCCAATGATTCTCCAAAGATGCACAATACCAAAGGAGTCCAGTCTTCATCTTAGGTCACTAGATAGCATCCATGTCTTGCAATCATATAGCAAGACAGGAAGCACCAGGACTCTAAAGACTTGGACCTTCCTCCTTTTGCAAAGATATCAGGAGCACCACACACCCCTTTCCAGAGACCTCATGACCCCACATGCTCTCCTAATCCGTCTACTGACTTCACAGGAAGAGTCACCAGAGACGTGAATGTCGCTTCCAAGGTAAGTAAACCTCTCAACAAGGTCAACACTCTCTCCGCAGACAGACACACTGCTGATGGCCTTTCCCAAGAGGGCATTAAAGGCATGGATCTTGGTTTTTATCAGGACACTTGCAAGCCCAGACACTCAAACTTTTCTCTCAGTCTCTCGAGAGCCCCAATCAGAGCCTCCATTGACTCTGCTCACAGCATTCACAGTGCCAGTGTACAGGCTGGCCATGATATCCAACAACTTTCGGGGGATCCCACAAAGTCACAGGAAGCCTCACAGGACAACTCAGTCAATTGTGTCAGATGCTTTATGGAAACTGACAAAGGCTGCAAAGAAACTCTGCCGATATTCACGTTTGTGCTGAACGAGAACCCTCAGTACCAGGATGTGGTTGATGGTAGATTTTTAGGCATAAAACCAGACTGCTCCTGTCGCTGGTAGGTGAGCATGGGATCATGGATCCTCTTGAGGATGACTCTAGCAAGAACCTTACCTAGCACAGAGAGCAGTATTATCCCCCTATAGTTGCCCCAATCCAGGTGATCACCCTTCCCTTTATAGGCACTGTGTAACTAGTGCGTGTGTGTGTGTTAAAATGTGGGGTGTGACCTGCTACTTGACTTCCATTTTCTGCCACCCAGTAACAGAAAAAGCCAGTTCAAAGAATGAATAGAATAACGCTGATCATAGCCATTCAGATTAATTTTCAACAGTTTGAATGTATTTACTATTAGTTAAGTGATTAGTAAATTTTGAGGCAGGAACACAAATTTGGGACCCCTAGTTACTGCCACTAGTGCCCTGTGACTCTAAAGCTGCACTAAGCAGATTTAGAAAAAGGATCCAGTAGATGTGTTAGCACAAATGATTAATGATGAAACTGGCAAAACAAAGAAAAGAGTTGCATAGACATAGAAGTTATTCTTTACCTCGGCTTATATCACTTTTTTGGACCCTCTGTCCCTTTCTAGTGGTGTTCTAGTGGCAGCCTTTAATCTTTAATTGGCAATTCCTCAACAGAAATTGAATATAATGAAATGAACTGGAGTCCAGAAAAAAGCTTCGTTCTCTAATTACTTTGGGGGTTTCCATTTCAGTTGATGAATGAAATGACCACTATTGATGATTGCAGCTCTGTGACATGTACACTTTATACTGGGCGTCCAATGTAGGAGAGGTCAGGAGTACATCAAACTTAACAGCTCCTTCCACACAATTTTATAAAGGTTACAGCAAGGTTTACACAATCTGTGAAATGCTTCTCATTTACTGCTATGCCATACTTTGATTGCAATACAATCTGACAAATGCATGAATTAGGTGCCATCCAACCTCCTTACTCCGTCTTAGAGTTGCAAGGGCTCAAGTCTGTCTTAGCAGAATCAGGTGAAAGGCAGGAACTCTACGCTAAATATCTATATTAGTGTGTCAGGCAGGATACTCCTTCAAAAGCGTTCTATAAACAACAAATCAACAAAGAAATCCATCATCAACAGAGTGAAAAAAGTGCCGCTTTCTGAAAGTGGTTGAAATGCCCTAAAAACATTAGGAGAGTTCCATAGGCTTCAGAGTGAAAATGCTATCTTTTTAATATCCAGAGTTTAATTTCAGGTAGCATGATGGCATCACGAGGAGTGCTGCTACACCACAGTTCCAGAGTCCTAGGACAGAATCCAGACTCCATAAGCTGTACATTATCTACTTGGGTTGTTTTCTTAGTAATTCATGTTTCAATATTTGTGTGTGTTACATTAACTGGCAAATCTTAAGCGAGTTTGGGTGTGTGTGTTCTACAGTGGATTGGCACCCCATCTTGGATTGGTTCATGCCTTGTGCCCAGTGCTACCAGAAGAAGCACCAGGTACTCATAACCCTGAACTGGATAAGCAGGTTAGAATATGGACAGATAAGCAACACCCTCTTTGCTCCAGAGGCATTTTTTCTCACAGGCAGTCCCTACTGGGGCTCCAGGAAACAAACACTTATATTAAACAAACTATCCAAGAAAAGTGCGTCAAGAAAGAGCTTCTTCAATATGGCTATACAGAGCCTTACTCTGACTGCTCTTATCTTTAGTCAAGTCAGAAACGTTTTTTTTTGTAATTCTTGTGCGTATCTGAGGGAGCTTGTTGTTGTTTGTTACAATATGTATTCATTTCCTGAGCTTCTATAAAAAGCTAAATTCCCAATTGGGAGGAATAAAATGCTTTCTGTCTATCTAAGTGAATGTACAACAATTTGGTTTTGAACTTTTCTTCACTGAGTTAAACACCATTTTTTACGTACCTTCAGAAGATGTGACTTACAAACACAAATAAATGGACAAATATTCACATCCAGATACCAATCATTTTAAATAGCAAGTTCTTACTATATATTATTATATACTAAATCAAAACAATAATTTAAATTAAAGATTACATACTATTATTTTCCAGTGACTGCTCATTTGTCACTGGGTTTTCTCTCTGCTGCTCTTGGAGATTGCTGAGTTGTGGATCCAAAGCCAAACAGTTGTACACCTATATGAAAATAAATTGGGGAAAAAATAAATCAAGGCTATGAATAATCTATACCACTGAGAGCCTAAAACATGATTACACAGTTTGAAAACACTCAAACTGATACTAAGTATGGGACATCTTCTGTTTTTATTTCACACTTGTATTCTGTTCATTAAACCCCAATTCCATCCAAGCATGGGAAATGCACTACATAAATAAAATGTACTATTACTATTATTATCATTAAGATGGCTTACTGCAGCTTTTAAGTGATAATAAAGGCCACCAATATACTACAGTTCATTTTATATCTGTCCATCCATACTGAAGTTAGATGGCACTTTACAGAGTGAAAAGAATAATCCAGGTAATACAAAAGCTGCAGAGCACTGTCTTAACACAATTACATATACTGTACTCAAGTCTTAATTCTAGTAAACCATTTTATAATGTCTTGTGGGCAGTAGGGGGCACTCCAGCTCCCCAAACTCCCAGTACAAACAGGCACAGACACAGGTTAAAAGGCAGAGAGTCTTTGATTGTGGGAAAACGTCTTCTTTTATAAGGGTTTCCCACCACCACAAACACACAAAGCCCAATACAGCACATGCTTTGTGTCTCTCTCAGTCTCTCACTGCCTCCTCTCCACTCCTTTGCAAGCTTTGTCCTCCTCTCTCCAGACTATGTCTCCCTGATGCAAAGTAGTCAGTCCCTTTTATTTTAGCCACCCCGGAAGTGCTCCCGATCTTTCACACATGTGGTCTGTCAGCACTTCCAGGTGAGGCGGAAACCCCATGGCGTAGGTACTTCCTAATCCTGCAACTCCCCCCTGGAGGCCCCCACAGGACGTAAGAGGGCTGTACCCTGGGACTACAATACCCGGCATGCTCTGTGGGTACCCGTGTGGGAATCTGAGCCTGGGCTCGCTGCCATCTAATGTCCCAGGGGACATAAAGCCCTGTGTAAGCTGTCTCTCTCCGTCTTTCCATCTTAAGGGTGTCTCAGGTGGGTAAGGAAGCCGGCCATCCTTCATTGCCTTTACAGCCTTGTCATGAGACACAAGATGTACATGATGTGACAACAAAGTAACCTGACTTTAAAAATCTTATCCTTTTTCTGTTGACCATTCTCCACACCTACCTTGGTGAGCTTTTATCCCCTTTCTCACTCGGTTCCAACTCCCTTAGTGAGGCAAGGTGGCTCCATTTATGCTGCACTGTGGTAATTCCAGTGCCATGACATTACACCAAGGAAGCACTTCTGGATCAGACGTAACCCTCTCTGAATTGGGAAGCCCATTCTCAGCAAACCCCACATCACACAGCAGGACTGTCTACATTTTCCAGGTCACCCACCACCTAGCAGCTTGAGGAAGTATTCAGCCCTGACAGGCATTCTCCCCCAGTCGTTTTACTACACAGCCCCATGCAGAAAAGGTAACACAAGCCATCCCCGTCAGGACATCCATCCATTAGTGTCCTCCATCCGCTATATGGGACCTTCGTGTGGACAAAGAACCATCTAAGCTAGTCAGGACATCAGTCTGGACATCAGTCCAGACATCAGTCCAATCGTGCTTTCCTTTAGAAGGGATATGATGACGGCTATTTTTAAACTTGATTCTTTCCTTTCACATATCCTAGGAAGTTAGTTTGGAAGGAACTTAGACTGACAATGTCTCTGCCTTGTATAGTAAGTTTTAAAAAGCATCAGGAGGCTATCTGAGGTGTACAAACAATATAAATAAGACTGTGTCAACTTTTTATGCCAATGCTAACCCATCCAAAAATGCAAGATGTTCTTACTACATGGTACCCGGATTCTAAATTTTCTATGGGTCACCCTTACAAAGCAAAGTCAGACAAGATTGCACCGAAGTATGTATAAATGCATATACAGTATATATATATATATAAATATTTTTTTTAGGTTTTTTTTGCATAAATTAAAAGAAACTGGCTTTTAAATGACAAACTATGAAGCTTTAAACTATATTTTCCCGCTTATCTTGCATGGTTAGTATCTGAACAAAGAAGCATAAAATTTAGAAACATGGCATGCACCATGAAGCAGGAGTCATTAGTAGATAAAGGAAATATCAAAATGAACCAAGGCCTTGTTCACATTACTATGTTTTCATTTAAAAACTCTGACATCAGTCCTGGTATTAGCCTTTCATCCACACTACCCTGTCATTTTTAACGCTGAGAACGGGGACTTTTGAAAACAGCATAGGATTCTGAGCATTCAGCCTCTGCATTATGGTGTGGATTGGCAAAAACGCTGATTTGTGAACACTCTTTTAATTACACTCTGATTTGTTTTGTGCTTATTAATAAAAGTATTACATTTAAAATAAAAACAATTTCCCTTGAGATTAATAAAGTTTTCTGATGGTGAGTCTGAATCCTTTGGTCAATTGGATTCTGCTCACTACAACACTCCATTCCCTGACTGGTCACCCATCACAAACGATGAATATTCCAACATAGCAGACATACAGGAGTTGCTTTCCAAGGAGCTTGTTGTGTTATTTACTTCCATGCACTAAAATTGCATCCAGGTTATTTTGTGCATGTATGCAGCATTCAGTTTGAATGCTACGGAAGTGCACAAAAAAGGCAAATAATTTACCAGTCACCATAGTTTTGTAATAAATCACATTTTTATTGTCCATCTTTTTGTCAATGCGTGCATGCCCAGTGCAGGCGAACGTCCACGTAACATGCATTTTTGATCATTTTAGCATGGACAGAGATACTTTTGTAAACAATATGAAAACATTCAAGTGGATGGCGAGCATTTTCAATTAAAAAAAGCCATTTTTAAATGAAAGTATAGTTTCTCCAGGAACGCTGCTGACTGGAGTTTTTGTTTTCCTCTCCTCTATGGTCAAGTGGCCATATCTCAATATAATATTAATGGATAAATACAATGTCTATAAAAGTATTGACCCCCTTCAAAGTTTTCACATGTTATTTTTATAAAACATTGAATATAACAATATATTGTGAAAACATCCAAGGGAGTGACTACTTTTTATGGGCATTGCATTGTCAGGGTGAGTTTATGGGACTCAACCTGAAACTGCTGTTTTACTGCATGCTTAACACAACCTGTAGTTGTACGTGTGTATGTCATACAGTTTGTAAAATCTGTAATTTGTATTTTAGCTGTAAACTTATTACAGTGTTCAGAGCTTGTACTCAGTGAAGTACGCTATACAAAAATAAACTGAATTGAATTAACTTACTTAATATCCGCATGTATTTCCTAATCTGGTTATCTAGCTCTAAACCAGAAGCGCCTGGCACATGGCAGGCACCAGTTGTGTCTGAGGTGCCAGTCCTTGGCAGGGCATACTCATCCTCATTTAGTGACCCTGGACCAACATAGAGTACGAAATTAACCTAACAATACTGTAGTTTTTAATTCTGCCAATCTGTAGCACATCAAAGTGTGTGAAAGGATCATAGGCTGTAATTTACCACACAATGAAGTCCTATACAAGTCCAGGGTAAGGAAGAAGGTCGGAAAGATCATTGCTGATCCAACTTACCCAGGGCATCACCTGTTCCAAAGACTTTTACACAGTGAAAGGTAAAACACCACATCACCTAAACATGTGCGGTTACTCTGACTAATCAGGTCTGAGCTTCTGCCCAGTATCTATGTGCTGTATACCTTTCTTAAGTAAAATTTTAGAGAAGGCAGTCATTTTGCAGTTAAATGACCACCTCAATAAACATGCTATTCTTGATAAATTTCAGTCGGGTTTCAGAACAAATCACAGCACAGAAACTGTACTCGTTAAAGTAGTAAATGATTTGCGAGTGAATGCAGACAGAGGCCATTTATCTGTTCTCATCCTCTTAGATCTGAGTGCTGCATTTGACACCATTGATCACAACATTCTTAGAAATCGCCTTAGTCAGGGGGTGGGCCTCTCTGGCAGTGTCTTAAATTGGTTTCAATCCTACCTGGCAGGGAGAAAATTCTTTGTGAGTTGTGGTAATCAAATCTCAAAGACACATGATATTATATATGGTGTTTCACAAGGCTCTATCCTGGGTCCGCTGCTCTTCTCAATCTACATGCTTCCGTTAGGTCAGATTATCTCAGGGCACAACATGAGCTACCACAGCTATGCTGATGACACACAGCTGTACTTATCAATACCACCTGATGACTCCGACTCTCTTGATTCACTGACACAATGTCTTACTTGTGTTTCTAATTGGATGAATAGTAATTTTCTCAAGTTAAATAAAGAGAAAAAAGAGATTTTAGTGATTGGCAATAATGAAGACAATGAGATTATTAGAAATAAACTTGATGCATTAGGATTAAAAGTCAAGACAGAGGTAAAGAAGTTAGGGGTAACTGTTGACTGTAACCTGAATTTTAAATCACATATTAATCAGACCACTAGGACAGCATTTTCTTACTTAAGAAACATACTCTAGCAAAAGTTAGACCTCTTATATCACTGAAAGATGCTGAGAAATTAGTTCATGCTTTTGTTTTCAGTCGACTAGATTACTGTAACGCACTCCTCTCAGGACTACCCAAAAAAGACATAAATCTTTTGCAACTAGTGCAGAAAGCAGCTGCTAGAATCCTAACTAGGAAAAGAAAATCCGAACACATTTCTCCTGTTTTGATGTCGCTACACTGGTTACCTGTGTCATTCAGGATTGACTTTATAATACTGCTTATGGTTTACAAAGCCTTAAATAATCTCGCTCCATCCTATATATCGGAGTGTCTGACATCTTACTGTATATTCCAAATCGTAACCTTAGATCCTCAAATGAGTGTCTGCTTAGAATTCCAAAAGCAAAACTTAAAATAAGTGGTGAGGCGGCCTTCTGCTGTTATGTACCTAAAATCTGGAATAGCCTGCCAATAGGAATTCACAAGGCTAATACAGTGAAGCACTTTAAAAAAAACTGCTAAAAACTCATTACTTTAACATGGCCTTCTCATAACTTCACTTTAATTTAATCCTGATACTATGTATATTCAATTCATTATAATAACTATTCACGGTGGCACTAAAATCCATACTGACCCCTACTCTCTCTCCTGTTTCTTTTCCCGGTTTTCTGTGGTGGCGATCTGCGCCATCACCACCTAATTAAAGCACCGTGATGTTCCTACATTGATGGATTAAAAGCCAGAAGTCTGCATGATTATCATCATCAAGTCCTTCCAAGAGAACCCTAAATCCAAAGAGGACTGTTTCATTTATGTTCGTAGAATGCCCAGAGGGGGCTGGGTGGTCTCATGGTCTGGAACCCCTGCAGATTTTATTTCTTCTCTCCAGCCGTCTGGAGATTTTTTTTTATGTCTTCCCTGGCCATCAGACCTTACTCTTATTCTAGGTTAATTAGTGTTGTCTTATTCTAATTCTTACTTTGTCTTTTATGTCTCTTTTCTTCATCATGTAAAGCACTTTGAGCTACATTATCTGTATGAAAATGTGCTATATAAATAAATGTTGTTGTTGTTGTATACCTGCACACTGGTCTGCCTAGACATCTTAATCCTACTATCTTTTCATGTTTGACTATTGCCTTTGTATGCTGCACATTATTTTATATTTTATGTTTTATCTTCTTATATTTAACGTTTGTATTCTGTGTTGTCCTTGTATGTTGCATCAATACAATCAAGACAAATTCCTAGTGTACATTAGCATACCTAGCCAATAAAGTGAATTCTGATTCTGATTAAGAGTGCAATACCATTTTATTGTTGTCATGTCAAAGACCTTTACAGAACTTCATAAGCAAACATCTAACTAGAAGAGGAACTCCTGGAAGCCATTCAAAAAGTCAACAGACTCTCTCAAACTATATCCCAGCTCATTAAATCCCGCTGCACGTCCACTTTGGGCTCAGCTCTGCATGACAATGAATTGACTAACGCCTTCTTTTGCTGGTTTGTATCCTAATTAGCAATGCTGGAAATGACATGTGATTTTCAAATGTCCTCCAGCTAAGCTGTTGCAGGGTCATTTTTCAACATACTTTTAAATGTTAATATTAATATTAATCTTAACTTCTTTCTCTTCTATGACATTTTCATCAAAGGATTATAAAGTGTTATGACTCCCCAGATGAAAGGATAGTTTAAGACACCTCTTTAGGCAGCTTGTGCATTTTTCTCAGTTTGTAAAGCAGCCCTCCTAGCTGTCCATGAACAAATTTAAGATTGGCACATTGGGTTTGGAGGCTGGGTGCTTAAATTAGTCTTACTTAATAGACAGGGTGGTCCCCTATGCCAAGAGGGGGCTCTGTATAAATCAGCCAAGCCGAATCCCAGTTGTTGAAGTTTTACTATGCCACTACTGTGAACGTATTTTGGAAGACTACCAATCAAGAAGCAGTAAGGTCAATTATCAAATAAGTATATTTAATTAACCCAACCAGTATTATATATTAATGTTTACAACATTCAAAGTTATTTTATATAACATTACAAATCGAGTACAAAGGCTCCCAACAATATATATTTGAGCACACAGCTTCCATCATTTTAGACACGTTATAAAAACATATACTGCACCAGATCAGGCCAAACACCCATATTTATAAATGAAACAGTCCAAAGGGATAAAGTAACCCTAGAATCCAGAATTCAAGCTTCTAACAATTAATATTCACTTCATTGTCTATCAAGCCAACATGTTTTGGGAATCTAACTTTCTTCAGGGCCAGACAACTGGAAACTGAAGATAAATAAATACAATTTACTTAAAAACACAATATAACCACAGGCTCTGAAAAGGGCATTAAAAGAGTCACCTACCAAAGGAAACAACTTCTCAAACACATCTCAGGCAAAGCATCTACAATCTAGAAACATGGATCTCTCCCCTAATTAAAGGGCACAGCTCATAAATAGATCCTCGTGTGCCCATTAGTCCAATACATTAATTGAATTTAATTAAGGCCCGATTTAAAACCACAAAGTCTGAGAAGCGTAACACAATATAATACATTAAAACACAAAAATTAACAGAGTACCCATAAAAGTTACTGCATAGATGTAATCCCTCTGTATTTGTCTCAAAAATGGTGGAAACAGTCAAAAGACTGAATAATTAATAATATAAAAACCAGCAAATTATACTAATCCAGCTGCATAAATTCTGTCAGACTACCAATTAAGAAGCAGCAAGGTCAATTATCAAATAAGTATATTTAATTAACCCAACCTGTATTATATATTAATGTTTACAACATTCAATGATATTTTATATAACATTACAAATCGAGCGGAAAGCCTACCAACAATATATATTTGAGCACACAGCTTCCATATTTTGGCAGCTAAAAGTTTACCTAACCCTAGAACATAAGCACCCATTTCATCTATAGTTTGTTTTTTGGAATATCTGTTAAAAAAGTTAGCCAGGCTCTCATAATCACGCAAAATTTTTCGAAGGTTCCTCTGTTTCTTTTCAGGTACGAAACATGTGGGTGTTTTGTAAACAGGAACATTATTTTGGTTTGGGGACTTGCACCACACTCAGGAATGGCTCTTCCCTTGCACTGGATGCTGACAGCCAGAAGTCTTGCACAGTTGGGATGCCTTCTGGTAGGAAGAACCAGGGGAGTAATATCTCCCCCGGACTGCCAGATGGCAGTTCCGCTGGGTTGCTGTGGCACCATGGATTCCCACAGAGCATCATGGGATTTGAAGTTCTTCAGTTCAGCCCTGCTGAGATCTATTGGTGCTGTGGTGACCAGCTAGCCCTACTTCGTGGGGTTCCTTCCTTACCTAGAATTGCTCCCAGGCCAAGCGTTTGAGGCACCGGAAGTACTTCCAGGAATTACTTAAAAGGATCTGCTTGCCACTGCTTGAGAAGCCATAGTCAGGGGGAAGGAAATGAACCTTGCATGAGGAGTGGAGGAGAATTGTTGTATGCCGCTTGTGCTTTGTACTATGCATCTGGTGTTGTGGGAAATGCTTACAGGAAGCATTTCACACCAATAAATCCTCTTGTTTTATTGAGACTTCTGTGTTGGGTGTTTGGGTGACTGTAGCGCGCCCCTGGAGGCCACAATGGAAATTGCTATCCGCTGTAAAGCACAGGTACAGGAAATGTTTTGTTTTCTCTATAATATTAATTAAAAGTCACTCATTGTCTAGACCAAATTTACACATCCTCCCTATAACTGAATTCACTGTCGTAATCTTCTTTATTTATTTATTTGGTTTGTGCAATATACTGTATACCCTGCTGTTCTTTCTTATATTCTGTAAGTGCCTTGAGCATGGGAAAGGTGCTATACAAATAAAAATGTATTATTATTATTATTATTTTATTATTATCTATGCAGGTTTCCTCTGAGTGGATAGGTTGCCCTCATATTCCAGTAACATTTGTGAATGTAAGTGGTGTTGCCATATTGACCTGCTTTATGTGAATGTGCCTTACAATGGACTGGTGTCTGTCCAGGTCTCTGACCTCCAACCATGAGGAGGATGAAGCCAGCACAATGATGGATGGATGGATGGATATTCATAGTAAACCATTACCACCAATTTAATATCCAGTTTTCTTTAACAAAAGATAATTTCAAATATATATATTGTATACACTACTAATAAAAAGTGCCTATTCACCACCTTGGAAATTTTCACATTTTATTGTTAAAAAACATTGAATCGCAGTGGATTTAATTTGGCTCTACTGACACAGATCAACAGAAAAAGACTCTTTAATGTTAAAGTGAAAACTGATCTCTGCAAAGCTATCTAAATTAATTACAAACATAAAACATGACATGATTGTTTTCATATATACCGGGAGTGAGCAACATTGGTTTCTAATTAACCAAATGACTTGGAACAAAAACCTGCAGCCACTGTGGCCCACCAGGACCAATTGTTGCCAATCTCAGACCTTATTTAATCTTTAATGACTTGTTAGTCAATGCAATGTTAGGTTCTTATATTGTAGATTTTTGTCCTTTCCAAGGAAATAATCCAAATGATCTGAAGTCTACAATAGGTCATTTTCAGTCGGTCACATTTTTCTTTAAAGTGTTTTATTAAACCAAATAGTGCATGATGAACACACACAGGTGTAAATGGAAACAAGTAAGATGGAGAACTGCTGGCTCCTTTGCCATCTGCATCTTATTGACATTAAAGACACTGAATGCAGCTGTTTAAGACTGAAATAAGCAATTAAGAGTGGAGAACCAGTAAAATGAAGCATCAAAATGTCACTTGAGTAACAAGTGCTTCATCAGCAATAACCGCCTTCTCATTAAGAAACTGGGTTGGAACGAAAACCTGAAGCCACTGCAGCCCTCCAGAACCAACATTGCGTACCCTTGCTCTTTAATACGACACACCTAAATCATCACTGGGGCAGCCAATTGGTTTTAGAAAGCATGGAATGCGTTCAGTGGAGACCACCTTGTTGTGGTGTGAAATTTTCCATATAAGTTGATAAATATTGTGTATGTCTTTATTTGTAACTTATAACACTAATGTCTATCACTGATAAGAACAGTAATGGTTTGATGGTTAAGAACCCCTTCCCCCTTTTAGGAATGAGTCTGTAATTTTACAACAGGGTTGGAGGAAGTTCCTCAAACAAGTTTGGCAAATGCTTCTCTGCTGGACTCTATCAACTAACCCCCACAGGAAAACCAGACTGCCTAACTGGCAAGCTTCACCTTAACAAATGGTTTTAGGGGAAGGTATGAAGGTATTCTATGCCCCATCGATTTGAAGTATGGTTGTTTGGAATTGGCTTGTAGCAGAAGCCTTGAAGTACCATGACACCCTATTGGCTATAGGGGTTGGACAGAAAATCTATACATTTTCTTGCATTACCTCTCTCTGTTACAAACATCTGATGAAAGAGCACCTCACACCATGAACTGAAAAGGACAACACAATGAAAAGCACAGCTCAGCAACCATATTGAGACAGGCATGCGGTCTGTTCTGAAGAAAGATGAACAAAAATGAGGACATTTAACTAAAGACATTTAAAGTAACTAACAAGTCTGTGTGCCACCTGAAACTACACATCAGCATTTATCAGGTTGTTTGGTTCCCCATATTCAAATGTACTTTGCATACTGTTATTATTTATGAATATTATCAATAATACGTTATTTAAATTGTAACTTGACAACTGCTTGTCTTTTACTACACCTAATTGCCTGAGGTTATAAATGTAGAAGGGAAGGTAGGAAGAAATTATGTGGTACAATACCTTATAAACAGTGGTAAGTCTGTGAGAGTTGAGGCATTCTGACAAAGGCTACATATTAATAATACAAAAATGGGAAAGTAGAGTAATAAATATCACTCTGCCAAGAAAAAACACATCTGTATGAGATGCAGTGTAAAGGCACTGCAAGTGGAAGGTCCAGCTTGTGGTGGACTAACCTACACATAGAAGACAAAAGAACATCCCAAGCAACTCTGTGAAAAGGTGATTGGAAAGCCCAAGTCACGGGATGAAGACAAGAAAATATCCAATTCACTGAAAATCCTATACAGTCCAGTTACATCAGCCATTAAGAAATGGAAAATGGATTGATTATGGAAGAATAATAAGACTAGTGACTGAGGCCAGAAGTAGACCTTTGAGAACTGTGATAGTTACAAGCTATAGTGAGTAGACAGGAAAGACAGTGCAGATAATACCTGTCACAACCTATGGGAGAGCGACAAAGGGAAAGCCACTGTTAAACAAAAACACACAAGACATCTCAGACTAGATATAAAGGCACAAGAATGAGACTGAAGCAACCTGGAAAATGTTATATGGTCTTCTAGATTTCAATTGAGGTAAACACATTATCAGAAAAACACCATCCACTGTGGAGCATGATGGTGTCAGCATCGTGTTGTAGAGATGCTTTTCTGCAGCATGTTTATGAGGGTATATAGTCAACTGAATGCAGCAAAATAGAAGGAACTTCTGGGGGCTTGGAATTGATGCAGTCTGCAAGAAACCTGCACTTCGGGAGAAGATGTGTTTTCTAGAAAGACAACAACAACAAAGTGTAAAGCTGGTGCTACACAGGAATGTTCTTTAGAAGCCATGTCAGAGTCCAGATCTCAAACCAATTGAGAATTTGAGGCTGGACTTGAAGAAAGCTGTTTCACTCATGATCCTCATGCAACAAGACGGACCTTGAGCAGTTCTGCAAAGAAAAATTAAGGGAAACATGACAGAGTGCAGATGTGAGAAACTGATGGAAACCTGTCCGCACAGACTGAAGGCTGTCATGGCTGCCAAAGGTGCACCTACCAAATGTTAACTTGAAAGGGTTGAATATTATTTTGTGATTTATATATGTCATTAATTTAGACGACTTTGCAGACATCTGCTATCACTTTGAAATTCAAGGTCTTTTTCTTGTAATTACTATCAAAAAAGTCAAATTACCGTATTCGCGGATAAATTGGGATTTGATTTTACGGTATAATTTCTTGTATTTTATAATGTCGGTCGTATAAGTTGAATGTGGAAAACTCACGCTATTGGTCCAAGAGATTATGATATGCTAATGCCCACCTGAGAGAGTAACCATGGAGCACACTGCCTTTTTTCTATGTATTGTGCCTATGTGACCACACGGTAATACCTGAACTATTCCAAAGCAACATTTGCACTGATTAGTGTTTTTTGTATCTCACACCCTCATACACCTTTATTGTAAGAGCATCCCTTATCTATGATGGAGCGTTCAATCAGAAGAAAATATGAAGCCGGTTTTAAATTACCGTAAATGTTGTTGAAGTAGCGAAAGAAATTGATAACTGTGCTGCTGCAACAAAATTTGATGCATCTCAGAAAATGATGCGAGATTGGAGGAGGCAAGAAGATGTAAAAAAAAAAAAATCTGTGTCGTATTTTTGAACGGGCATATAATAAGTCAGGGCCTGAATTTATGATTGATTTTTCAGGTTTCAAGACTTGACTTATACGTTAGTATATACGGTAATTCTACTGCGATTCAATGTTATACTGTATATCAATAAAATGTGTGAATACTTTTTTATAGGCCCTGTAGTCTGCATGTTATCCACATCAGTTTTCTCTAGGTGCTCTGGTCTCCTCACATATGCACCGGATGTGAGTAAGTTAAATAAAAACTTTAGATTGGTCGGGTTTTAATGAGTGTCCCTACAATGCACTGGCACTCTGGCCAGGGCTGACTCATGTCATGTCACAGTGACTGAATGGGCCCCCCAGTTTGCCTCCTAAGTTCCCAAAGACGGTCATGGTGCATGGACGGGTTAAGTCCATGTTTGTGTCACTGCTAGGATGCACATGACAAAAATTTCACCAGCAGTCATGGCACATGAACCCTTATGTCATCAGCTGTGTGACTCCAGAGGTTTGCCACGCATAGTCCTGTATGCATCTGTGCGCTACACTAGAAAACATGGGCTCGTTTGTAGAATGGATATGTGAAATGATTTGTTGCTACCTGCACCTATACAATCCAACAAAAAAAGCACAAAAAGAAAGTGAAATGTGCACATCGTCAAGACCCTGGGCAAAGATCAAGGTTTGTGCAGGTGAAAATGGCAATATCGGAGAGATCAATATATGTAAAGGCAAAGAACTTTGGGGGAAAAGCTGGGGGATTCTGAACATTGAACACTTGAATTTTAAAAAGACCAGGACGCTCATCCTCTGTGTATGACCACATCTGCTGCCATCTGCGCCCAAGTATACACAGACCTTTACAGTATGAGCAAGTGACAGTGTGCCTTGCAATGGACTATTGCTATGTTCAGGAATGCTTCCCAGCAAATATCCAGTGTTACCAGGATAGGCTTTGGCCCTGCACAACCTACCCAAATTAGATCAGGTTGGTTTAGACTGCACTTATGATGACTGAGCGTTACTGACATGTAGTTTGAACTCACTGACTTATGACAAGGCTAAATAAATACCAGAGACCTACATCCTGCCACTGAAAACAGAAGTAACCATGACTGAATGCATTTCACAGATATAAAAGTGATTAATGTCGCATCATATGAGAGATTGTACGTCATAGTGCATTACTAAAAGACATACACGGGGCAGGTAAGAAAAGGTCATTGAAGCCAATGAAGCAAAAGCCATCTGCCTGAGGGTGCTAGAAATGCTGCTCAGGAGCATCAGGAAACTGGCATTCAACAGAAAATCATTTATCAAACTTTCTGCAATAGACACTCCGGCAGTAATGCCTGTGGAAGCAGAGACCCTTTGGAGCTTTATCACATTACAGTTACATCAAGGATACTATGCGCTCATATATTATACAGTATTACCATATACAAGGCATCCAATGGCATGCATTTCAACTGCATTATAAATGGCCCAGGGTGTCTACGCTCACTTGCCACTTTATTAGGTACACCTTGCTAGTAACGGCTTGGACCCCCTTTTGCCTTCAGAACTGCCGTACTTCTTTGTGGCATTGATTCAACAAGGTGCTGGAAACACTCCTCAGAGATTTTGGGCAATAATGACATGATAGCATTAGGGTTAGGGTTAGGGTTAGTTGCAGACAGGTTTTTCGGCTGCACATCCATGATGCGAATTTCCCGTCCACCACATCACATTTGTTGGATTGAGATCTGGTAACTGCGGAGGCTATTTGAGGCCAGTGGTCTCATTGTCATGTACAAGAAACTAGTTTGAATTGATTTAAACTTTGTGACATGGCACATTATCCTGCTGGAATTAGCCATCAAAAGACGGGGATGCTGTAATCATAAATGGAAAACATGGTTACCAACAATATCATGTCAATATTTCCCAACATCCCTGAGGAATTTTTCCAGCACCTTGTTGAATCAATGCCACAAAGAAGTATGGCAGTTCTGAAGGCAAAAGTGGGTCCAACCCGGTACTAGCAAGGTGTACCTAATAAAGTAGCAAGTGAGCGTAGACGCCCTGGGCCATTTATAATGCAGTTGAATTTCAGGAAGGCTGTGACATTTAAACGATGCTCAGTTGATATTAAGGGGCCCAAAGACTGCCAAGAAAATATCCCCCACACCATTACACCACCACCACCACAAGCCTGGCAAGATGGATCCATGCTTTCAAGTTGTTGATGCCAAATTCTTACCCAACCAATGAAATGTCGTAACAGAAATTAATTGTCATCACACCAGGCAATGTTTTTCCAATCTTCTTTTTTCCAATTTTGGTAAGCCTGTGTGAATTGTAGCCTCAGTTGCCTGTTCTTTAGCTGACAGGAGTGACTCCCGGTGTGGTCTCCTGCTGCTGTAGTCTATTTGCTTCCAGGTTTGACATGTTGTGTGTTCAAAGATGCTCTTCTCCATACCTCGTTTGTAACGAGTGGTTATATGAGTTACTGTTGCCTTTTTGTCAGCTCGAACCAGTCTGGCCAATCTCCTCTAACCTCTGACATCAAAAAGGCATTTTAACCCAGAGAACTGCCGCTCACTGGATATTTTCCACACCATTTCCAGACCATTTTCTGTAAACCCTAGAGATGGTGTGTGCGTGAAAATCCCAGTAGATCAGCAATTTCTGAAATACTCAGACCAGCTAATCTGGCACCAACAACCCATACCACGTTAAAAGTCACTTAAATCACCTTTGAGCCCTCATTCTAATAAACTTCAGCAGGTAGTCTTGACAATGTCTACATATCTAAATGTATCAAGTTGCAGTTATGTGATTGGCTGATTAGATATTTGCGTTAACAAGCAGATAAACAGGTGTACCTAATAAAGTGGCCAGTGTGTATGTGTCATGTTAATAATTAGGGTCATATGAAGCCTAATTCCTAGTCTATTCCAGCTGCGCCAGCCACAAGGCAGGAACTAATCCTGGATAGGACAACGATCCATTGGAGGGCATGCTAACATTACTACTACTACTTTTAATAATAGGGCAACATGGTGGCACAGTGCAGTAAGGAGACCGGGGTTCACTTCATGGGTCATCCCTACGTGGAGTTTGCATGTTCTCCCTGTGTCTGCATGAGTTTCCACCGGGTGTTCCAGTTTCCTCCCACAGTCCAAAGACATGCAGGTTACGTGCATTGGCGATCTTAAATTGTCCCTAGTGTGTGCTTGGTATGTGGGTGTGTGTGTCCTGTGATGGGATAAGCCGGGGTTTGTTCCTGCCTTGCGCCCTGTACTGGCAGGGATTGGCTTCAGCAGACCCCTGTGACCCTATGTTAGGATACAGCGGGTTGGAAAATGACTGACTTCTAATAATAATAATAATATCTTAAATTTTGGCCAGTTATGTCACCTTCTTTTCATAAGTCTTAAAGTCTGTTCATTTAGAATTTATTTAAGATTTGGTCAGTTAACATTGGCTTTTCTGTACAACTGATTCTCTCCCTCCGTCCTACATAGGAGATTTAACAGGGTTTCAATTTTTCTCTGAACTGTACCAAAATCTGCTTTGTTTATACAGAGGTGCCAACTTACCTCACTTAAACTTTACACTCTTCTTGGTGCTTTAGGCTTATTACCAGTAACAGAAAACAAGGCTATCCATTCTTTTTCATGGATCATTTTCCTTTTTCTTTAAAGGAATACTCCACCCAAAAATTTTATTTTTTTATATGATAATCATTCCATGTACTGGTGGCCGAGAAAAAAAATGAACATTGTGTTTCCATGCAGCATGGAGATCAAAAAAGTTTAACATAACATAAGCCCATAGTGACAAATGCTGTATGATGGTAAACAATGTGAAAAACGTCAATGGAAAAAAAAGAAACTCATGTGACCAGTGGCACATAATCCACGTGTTATTTGTCCAGTCGTATGTAAAATGTGCAAGAAATGCATGCTTTTTTGTTTAAATATTGTTAATTTTTAAAAAAATACTTCTGGAATAATCAACGCACATAATAAACAAGTCATCTAAAGCATCATGGGAAACATTTTTGAACTGAAGATAGAACTGTGGTATAATGGGTCTGCAGCAATATGCCGTTGTTAACAAATACTGTTAATAAAAGGCACACTCAGACGAGGGGGTGTATGTGTGGGCAACAGGGATTCGTAAAAGCAGTGCTAAAGGTTGTGATGCACCATCTGTTGGAATAACACATGCTATGCATATTATTACTAGAAATGTTTGTGATCTGCCTTCTGTTTGGAATGACAAGAGACATAAAAACGGATGGACACGTAGACATACACACACACAAACACTTGTCCTTTTATTAAGCTGATTTCTGTCTGTCCAGCAGTGTTGAACAAATTCATCATTAATGTTTGCAGTGCACTGTCTACTGGAATGTATTTTGTGATGCATGCAGTAATAAAAATCATTGTTTGTGATTCCAACAGGTGGTGCATCATCAACATTTGTAGTAATAAAATGTATTACTACAAATGTTTGTGATGCACCATCTGTTAAAACGATAAATGCAAAGTACATGTTTCTGTTATATGCCATTTGGTATGGGGTTCATAAAAGCAGTGTTAATATTTGTGATGTGCCATCTGTTGGAATGACAAATTCAAGGCATTTAATTACTACAATTGTTTGTATTCCACCTTCTTTTGGAATGACATAGTAATTGAACGGACATGCATACATACAGACACATGGGCACTTATCCTTTTATTAAGGTGGATTAAGGCTACAAAGAAGTGAAGTCGAATCCAGTAGCAACAGGTATAAGGTAGTATCCAGGTGGGCAACCAGTCTGTCTCATTTACATTTGCAGTGTGAAACTGGACCAGAGTAGAGTTACCAATGAAGCAAACAGCACAGCTTTGGACAGGTAATGAAACTCAAGGTAAAAAAATGAAAAAAGAAAATCATATAGCAGAAGGCCTCCCCACTCCGACCCCTGGACAAATGCAGTGGCATCCAAATACTGAAAGGTAAACAACTTGGTCTGATAACAGTATAAATTGTAAAAACATTTATTATTTGTCAAGACATAAAAAATATTGTGAAGTAGTTGGATAGCAAAACGGATCCTAGGGATGACCACTGATGAAATGAAAGGGCAGACTGTGAGTCCATCATAAAATTTGAGTATGAAACTATAGTGGAGAAAAACAGCGACACAAAAACTACAATACAATGCATTTGAAAAAAGACTTATTAATAAATGGTCCTGGTACCACATTCCTGTGTGTGTGTGTGTGTGTGTGTGTAGTCAGTCTCTTACAAAAGCAGCATTCCATGCTTTGTTTTCTACATAATTCATGTTCTTATGAACAGGAAAGAGAATGATATTCTATGTAAAAGAAACCCTGAATTAAACACTCCAGGACAATAAAACGAAGTTGAACACAACCTGGCATTGAATCCAGGATTTATAAGCCACATTCAGTAAGTGGTAGACTTGTTGTGGATCAAGGTCAGATGCATTATTTATACTAGCATGGTGAAAATAAAAATTGAAGTTGTAAATTCAAAAACCTTCAGATGTGTGGAAAAGGCCTGCAGGCTGTTAAAAGTGGAGGAGAAAAAAACCAAAGAGACCTGAAAAAATCTACTCTGCTTCATTTATTTTTATATAAGATGTGTTTATCTCTTATTATGAAATCAAACATAACATTCTCAGTGTACTTAATCCAAAACAGGGTTGTGGAAGGATTATAGCTTAACCTGGCAGTGTCAAGGCAGGGGCCATCTCTGTATAGGATGCCAGTCCATCAAACTTGCACTCACACAGGGACAATTCAGTGCCGCCAATTTACTCCGCACTCAAATCTGTGGGATATGGAAAGAAATTATATATATACAGTGCACTTGGGACACAGCTTAAGGGCTCTGGTGATGATAATTACCTGCCAAAGCAAGGGCTGGCACTGTGTTCTAGTGTCTTTTCTCATCCTCCCTCTGCAAAACAGAAGACTAATGGTCATTTCATTGCTTAAGTCACTTCTTTGTCCACACACCAGGCTCCTTCCTGCCAACAGGCCTTATAAACTGGAAACCTAGCATTTTCATTCATGTCTTAGTTTGACTTGTGTCTGAAAGATGTTATGCATTTTTGTAGTAAAAAGAACTATCCTTTCCTTGCTACACCTTATACAGAGTCACAGTCATGCCCAAAACATTTTTGGCCTGTTTGGTCTCCTCTCTTACAGTAAATACGTATGTGTGTGTATGTATATATTGCCTACAGAACTACCGTAATTCTTTGTGGCATAGATTCAACAAGATGCTGGGGATTTTGGTTCATATTGAAATGATAGCATCACACAGTTTTTACAGATTTGTCAGCATCACATCCATGATGCCAATTTCCCATTCCGCCACATCTCAAATGTGCTCTAATAGACATATTTTGCATCTTTTGTTGTTTGAGGCACAGTGGCTCAGTAGTTTGCACTGCTGCCTCACAACTCAGATCAAATTTTTGGCCATAATAAACAGTCCAACATGGAGAGCAGACACTTTCCTAGCCCTCAGGAACACTTAAAAGACCATTACACCATTATAAGCCACTCACAATTAGTTCAGTTCCTCCTTCTCTATTGACTTAAATGCATTTTACAAAGTTTGGCCAAGTTTGTGAACAGTCCTGTGATTTCTGCAAACTCACAGCAAAGCCATGTCTGCCAAGTTTGCTCAGCACTACTCATTACATTAACAGAACTGGACACTCTGTATGCATTTAGGTTCAGGACAAAAAGTTGTGGCACAACTTCTTCTCTTCATATAAAATGTGGACTGATGAATAATTTTGTAAAAGTGATGAACAAGGAAGGTGAAGGATTTTGGTATTTGAGACAGATGTTTCCACAAATAACGAATGCCAAGATTAAGGAAGGACTTTCTGTTGGTCCACAAATCAGACACATCATCAATGACAAGCAGTTTGAAGATCTTCTAGTGGGGCTTTAGGAAACCACACAAGGCATTCAAGGATGTTAATATTTTTTTCGGAAATTACAGAGCACCAGACTACATGCAGCTGGTTGACAACATGTTTCAAGCATGCAAAACCTGAAAAGGAAACACATCTCTAAAGATTCATATTTTGCATTTATACTTGGACTTCTTCCTTGATCATCTTGGTACAGTCAGTGATGAACACCAGGACACAGCAAAGATGGAAAAGCAGTATCAGTGGAATCTATCAATGCTGGGCAGCTTTTTTTGGACATTCAAACGAGAAGCATCAGATGCTGAGTACAAATGAAAATCAGAAGCAGAACATTTCTAGCTTAGTTGAACTAATTCAATGTGTCAGCATCATTAAGTTATTAAACACACTAAATTCAATAAAAGTGAATTTCAATTTTCTACAAAAACCTATGTAATAGTCAATCTGAAATTATATTTATGTTTAGATTGAAGCTGCCTTTTATAATCATCAAACATTTTCCAGTTTTATCAGTCACCTGGACTGATTGATTGGATATTTTCACCCTTATTATGCCTTAACATTTTAAAATTTTCCCTGTTTCTCAAGTATTCATCATTACAAGTGATGTGACAGAGGGGCATAGTGGTCAGCACTGCTACTTCATGGATCCCATGACCTAGGCTTGTTTCCCAATATGTTGTCTATGCTGAGTCTGCACATTGTCCTCATGTCTGTGTAAATTTTTCTCCAGCTTTCCTCCCAAAGATATCGGTGTTAGACTAACTGGCAACTTTCATTACTGGGAACAAGTGGGACTTGCAAATGACTGGCACCCCATAAAGTGTTGGCTCCTACATGCTGCTGAGACAGGCTTTGGTCCCCGTGACCCTGAACTGGACTGAGAATGGTATCTTGATGAAATATCAACCAGAGGCCTGAAAAAATCTTTCAAAGTATATTCTTGTTTTACTTGTTTTAGAAGCAGATAAGTTTCCATGATGGCGTGGGCTGCTTCATGCTTGCAATTAACAAGCCCATAGTAGGGAGACAGATAGTTGCTGTTTTGGTTAGATTGCACTGGGTGGTCCTTATAGCTTCATGGGAGTTCATCAGTTTATAACTTCTTATTTGAAATGAACTCAGAATGACTTCAACCTGCTAGGGGATTACACGTGACAGGCGTGTGGGAGGCCAATCTTTTATATTTCCTCCATTTTCCTCTGGTGCTGCTTCACTCTTATGTTTCTTTTGTATTACTACACTTCCTGCCTGCTCCATTTCTTCCTGCTCCAACTGACTGCAGGGCTTTTCAAGAGAAGCTTATTATCATCAGGGTTTTGGTCATTTAACTGCTTAGGGCCATGTGTGAGTGACTAATTGAGCAAGCTGGAAATGTTATCTTTACTCTTGTCTGTAAAATTACATTGTTATACAATATACTGCATAAAAAATATCATGACATTTGGTTCACAAATGCTGTTTCTTTGATGTGACAGTCATGCCTTCCTGATTCTGTCTTATGATCGTTTTAGTGTTGGTCAATCTAGCTAAACACACACCAGTACCAACACGGAGCTGCTGTATGGAGTGCAATGGAGTCAGATGAAGACGAATGCCAAGTTAAGACAAAGACTTGCTGTGGAGGTGACAGGAGATGTGCTGGTGAGAGACAAACTGAGGTGGCTTGGGCATGTGGAGTGAAAGGCAGAGGACAATTTGGTGAAAAGGTGCACCATGATGGAGGTGGAAGGGATGAGACCCAGTGGAAGGCCATGATTGGCAGTGATGTTAGATGACACAGAAAGAATGGATCTCACCCATATGATTGTAAATGGTGTTGAATGACATGCAAAGAATGGATCTCACAGATATTATTGTTCATGGTGTTGGATGATCTGGAAAGAATGGATATTACTCATATGATTGTTAGTGATGTTGGATGACAAGGAAAGAATGGATCTCACTCGTATGATTTTAAGTGATGTTGAATGACATGGAAAGAATGGATTTCAGCGATATGATTGTTTGTGGGTAATATGGAAAGGACAGATCTCAACCATATGATTGTAAGTGATGTTGGATGACATAGAAAGAATAGATCTCACCCATTATGATGATTATGATGATGATGTGTCCTGCATGGTGGCAGCTCATCAAAGCTCTTCACACCTGGTACTTCACATTGTAGATGTTATTCATCTGTCTTGCCATAATAAAACCCATAATGGAAGCCACTTTGTCCATTTCAGGGCCATCGGAGCTGGAACCACATCTAGTAACTTCAACAGAGCAAGATAGGACTTAACCCTGGATGACACGTTCATACAGACACACACACTCTCAATAGTCATCCCAACAGGGATATCTTCAAGAGTTGTGGAAGCAAAATCAGCATAACCAGAGAAAATCCATACAGACATGAAGAGAACAATGCAAACAAACTGTCTATATGTTAAATAGCATTCTGCTATTCACTTTAACTAAGGCATTCCTTTGTATTATATACAAGTACTGTAGTTAAGAAATCAAGATTGCTCACAATAATTTGGTCTGAATAGATGGAAGTCAACAGTTTGTTATTCAGAAACAGATTATTTAAGTATTTTCTTATTTTTATTTTATTGAGTAAAAAGAAATTTTTGTTCAGGCAAAAATTACATTTCCTTTTATTGATTTTTGCTTTATTTGAATTTTTTGGTTGACATCAAACCATCAGATAGGTTGAGGATATCAAATGAGACCATTAAAAGTAATTAAATAAACAGTACATATGGGAAAGGGTTTGTTAGTTTGCAGCAACAGGGTAACAAGACAGCTAATGCCAGTGAGATGTTAGTGGGCCTGACAAACCAAGAGCAGACAACTTGAATATTATAAGACCCTGTTTAACATTACTGTTTACACTCGGTTGTCTATTTTCTGTAGTAATATATGGAGTAATTCATTGGTCAATTTTTGAAGCTAGAAGGCAGGGATGGACTGGGCATCAGGATAACCAGGACAACTGTCAGTGGACAGTGTTCGTTGTGTTGATGGTCCACAAGCTAAGAAACAGAGAAAGACAGCACATGAGTAAAGAGAGAAAAGAGAGAGACATGACATGACTGGTCCAGAGTGCATCTGCAATGCGCTCCTCCAATGACGTGAACTTACTAACCCCTGGGCTGTACCCCAATGCCCTAACTTAACCATCTAAGCAAAGCAAAGAACAGGGAAATGTGAGATGCACATGAGAAGAGAGATGGAGAAACCAGAGTTGGGGCAACTTTCAAACACATGCAGAGTGGATTTAACATTAGTGAACCAACTGTGAATAAAAGTTTTGTTAGTGCTAAAAACTTTGTGCACTTTAGATGTTCACACGCTTATTGTTTGTCAAGTTTCAGCCAAGCGCTGCCTCTGCAGCATAGCAGAGTGAATTTCATGAGCACAAATGCAATTTGTTCAGTGAATGCTTGTGACATTAAGATAGTAAACTATGGTAACATCCTGGTGCCACAGACCAAGTTATGGACACACAGTATTTGGAATTCAAGCTGGAGTGCTTCCAGGGTTTATTTTGCATTTTACTTACTGATGTAAAACATCTCCAAAGCATCAAGTTGTGTCTTACTGTTCAAGGACAAATTGTCAGATCAACTACTGGCTAAGCTGATGGGTGAGACGGGGCTGATTGATGCTGGCACACTCATTGGTGTGTGGTGACCCTAATCAGGAGTTTGTACTCTCTGGCTTAGAATGTGGAAAACAAAAATAGAAATGGGTTTGTTATTCTCTTTCAGTAAACTTAAACAAACACACCGAGGTCAATTTATCTTGTTCACAAGGTAGCCACACAGTACATGTCCTCGTCTACAATAAAATAACTGGATTAAGTGTTGTGGAAAACAAGGCAGAAAATATTAGAACAGAATTGAAACTGATGATGCTATTCTGCTACGGTCATATGAAAAAGTTTGGGAACCCCTCTTAATTCTTTGGATTTTTTTTTATCATTGGCTGAGCTTTCAAAGTAGCAACTTCCTTTTAAAATATGACATGCCTTATGGAAACAGTAGGATTTCAGCAGTGACATTAGGTTTATTGGATTAACAGAAAATATGCAATATTCATTATAACAATATTAGACAGATGCATAAATTTGGGCACCCCAACAGAGATATTATATCAATACTTAGTTGAGCTTCCTTTTGCAAATATAACAGCCTCTACATGCCTCCTATAGCCTTTGATGAGTGTCTGGGTTCTGGATGGAGGTATTTTTGACCATTCTGCCATACAAAATCTCTCCAGTTCAGTTAAATTTGATGTCTATGATATTCAAGTCAGGGGACTATGACTGCCATTCCAGAACATTGTACTTCTCCCTCTGCATGAATGCCTTTGTAGATTTCCAACTGTGTTTTGGGTCATTGTCTTGTTGGAATATCCAACCCCTGCGTAACTTCAAATTTGTGACTGATGCTTGAACATTATCCTGAAGAAATTTGTTGATACTGGGTTGAATTCATCTGACCCTCGACTTTAACAAGGGCCCCAGTCCCTGAACTAGCCACACAGCCCCACAACACGATGGAACCTCCACCAAATTTGAAAGTAGGTAGCAGGTATTTTTCTAGGAATGCGGTGTTCTTCTTCAACCATACAAAGCACTTTTTGTTATGACCAAATAACTCAATTTTTGTCTCATCAGTCCAAAGCACTTTGTTCCAAAATGAATCTGGCTTGTCTAAATGAGCATTTTCATATAACAAGCTGTTTGTGGCGTTAGTGCAGAAAGGGCTTCTTTCTCATCACCCTGCCATACAGATGTTCTTTGTGCAAATTGTACTGAATTGTAGAACGATGTACAGATACACCATCTGCAGCAGGATGTTCTTGCAGGTCTTTGGAGGTGATCTGTAACCATTCTCACAATCCTGTGCATATGTCGCTCCTGTATTTTTCTTGGCCTGCCAGACCAGGTGGGTTTAACAGCAACTGTGCCTGTGGCCTTCCATTTCCTGATTACATTCCTTACAGTTGAAACTGACAGTGTAAACCTGTGAGATAGCTTTTTGTGGCATTCCCCTAAACCATGAGACCGAACAATCTTTGTTTTCAGATCTTTTGAGAGTTGCTTTGAGGATCCCATGCTGTCACTCTTCAGTGGAGAGTCAAAGGGAAGCACATCTTGCAGTTGACCACCTTAAATACCTTTTCTCATGATTGGACATACCTGTCTATGAAGTTCAAGGCTTAACAAGCTAATCCAACCAATTTGGTGTTGCAAGTAATCAGTATTGAGCAGTGACATGCATTCAAATCAGCAAAATTACAAGGGGACCCACATTTTTGCACAGCCAGTTTTTCACATTTGATTTAATTTCATATGACTGTATGTTGGCATCAGAATTGACTTTACAAAACTGTGTTTTGGTTGATCAGGTATATGTTCATTTTGAACAAGTGACTATTTACTACTGAAGTATGCTTTACTTCTGTTTATAAATAATGTTGAGTGATATTGCAGACAATAACAACAAATGGGCTGACAACAAGAAGGGTATCATACAGCTGCCACAGAATGCAGACAACCCACCAGAAACCTGCCCTGAAATACGTTACTAAAAAGGAAATTCAGCCTACATACTTGACGGCAGAGTACAGAATCCTTCAGTAAGTGGCTAAAATTGAACACGTGACAATGAAGATAAACAGGGTTATGTTACACAAGTACAGCCGGCACCACATTACATACTTCAGGCTGAAGGGAAAGTCAGACTTGAAAACTGCTGGTGCTGATCTCATCAGCTGGAGTATTCCAGACTATAAATCGCAGTGTATGACAAATTACAAAACTGTGTGATGACTCTGCAGCACATTTTCCAATTTCCAAAGAATGCAATCGCATGCTGACAGCGAATTAACCTGGCAGCCTGTGACAGTGCTGCCGCTGCTACAAATGCTTTCCAGGGGCCTCATGTATAAACGGTGCGTACGCACAGAAATGTTGCGTAAGAACTTTTCCACGTTCAAATCGCGATGTATAAAACCTACACTTGGCGTAAATCCACGCACTTTTCCACAGTACCTCATACCTTGTCGTACGCAAGTTCTCCGGTTTTCTCGGTTTTGCAGACTGGCGGCACCCAGCGTCAAAGCAGTGCTACTGTTCCTGTGTGATTACACCTTATTTTCCTGACGCGGCTTTATAAATACACCGAAACTAACCGCATATTGTTTATTAGTGTAATGCACCTGATTGTAATTAACTTGTAACAATATAATGGTAGAGGGAACAGCCATAGTATTCCAAATACCATAACTGCTTTAGCGTTGTTACTCTCACTTCTTCTTCTTCTTCTTCTTTCAGCTCCTCTTGTTAGGAGTTGCCACAGCGGATCATCTTTTTCAATATTTCTCTCACTGCACCACTCAGAGTATTTATATCACTGTATCTGAGTGTGAATCACAGCAGCAGCTGATCGGAAAGGGAATTATCTGTATATAGCTTCAAGGACACGCTGTCTCAGCCACTGCAAAATGTTTTAAAGCCTTTCCTGTACGGACCTCGCGGTTCAGAAACAGAAACGATATCATTTATAAGGTGAAATTCAGCAAAATATGTTTATTAAATTATACAGATAAAACTTTAACTTCATTTAAATAATCTATATTCTTCACTGGGAGTGTCGTTAAGGATAGAATAATTAAACATGTACTACGAAGACATTTCAATGTTCTTTAAACGTTTTGAAGAATCGGCGCTAAGCTTACAGATGGCAGTTAACGGCAGTGACGGCTACACCAATATATATTGAATATAAAACAGAAAGAGAAAATAACAACACAGCTAAAAACACAGCGACAAATTTCGGCAAAAGTTAAATGCTTGTGTCATGAGCACGAGGCGGCTATGCAGCCATCCACTGTGCATAAGCTACCTTACTGACGGGCGGGCGAAGGAGTCACCGATTCTTCCTCTGCCCAGTGCCACCACAAGCTTAGAGCCGCCCCTGATTGTACTGCTGCAATAAATTATTTCATCAAAGTGAAACACATGTTTAATAACGTGCTTTAACTCCTATCATCATAAAAATGATATCACGTATACATCTCAGTATTTTAGTTATTCAGAGACCTGTAGTATCACAAATGTAATGGACTCTGTGTCCAGTTGGAGGAAGAGAGCCAGTTTAAAAAGCAAGTAGTGATTCACACACACAGAGCACATAGAAGATCAAATACAAAACAAAGCATTTAACGTGCTACTTTAATTACGATGTGATTTGAGAAACTGGTTAATTAAACGATTTTAAGATGAAGTTTATGATGTTCTACTTTAATGACAAAATAAACTACGTGATTAAAGTGGAAATGTCGAGATTGAAGTTGACATTTCGTGCTTTTTCCTCACTGTGTGCCTTTTTTCTCTGTACCCTAATAAGCTTTCATATGACACTCAGACAGTGGGCTTACAACTCTTCTTTTCACGGCGACTTTGATATGTGAGTTCTTTTTTATTTCCGGCACTGTGTGATTTGTGAATGTGAGCTTTCAAGTTTCTCCAACACGCTATGTCACTCGATCAACTTCCTTTTGTTGATTATACCACGGTTTATTTGAACAAATAGTATGTTTTTCCTTTGCCTCCACTTGGTATTTGCTGAAATTCTTATATTTTCCCCGTGCTTTTCCCATTGTCTTTTCACAGAAGGCTGCGCTTAAGGGCGATTTATATTGATTTGCATATTCAAATAGGCGTAATTCTGGGAGGATTTGGGGCGTTACATAATGCGCGTGCACGAGCGTTAGTTTTCACGCTGATCGGGTTTTATGTAACGGAAGAACGTGGAAGTTGGAGTACGCACAGATTCCTGCATCTGGATTGTTCTGTGCGTAAACACATTTCGGCTTTTGTGCTTACGCCATGTTATAGTGCGAGTTCTACGCACGGCGTTATACATGAGGCCCCAGGTATAGTGAGCTCAGTCACAATCTCTACTCTTTTTGATCCACTTTCCATGAGATATCAGAAAGATGAGCCTTTTAAATGAAATTTGTTTTATTTAGTCAGGTCAGGTACAGTGCAGTTTGACTGACTTGCTGGTGATTTCAGACTACAGAGCTGAAAGTCACAGGAGCATGCCACATCTGCACCCATCTTGATAAGGTGAGGTAAACAAAGTCTGCAACTGAAAACCGCTGGGCCTAAGCTAATAGATAGTGTCACACACACGCAATTCGGGGGCAGACAATGGGCCTGACTGAGCGTGAAAGAACAAAAGGTGGAGGTTTAGAACAGAGTATTAATGCCTTTCTCCCTTCATCAACAGAAGGATTAAAGAATGCACCTTTTAGAAGTTCCACAGGGTAATGTCCATTCCAGCTCCATTAGATGACTCCACTTCCAGGTTACTTTCCATCAATGTCACTTCTGTCCCAAACTGATAACTTCACTCCTGGTCCCTTACTGATGACCTCATTTCTGGCTCCTGATCATAGGGTCATCTCCGTTCCTCACCATCAACGTCATTTCCATCATTACTTAATTTCACTTCCTGCTATGTATGCATTAAAATCCTGCAAAGCTTTGTTCTAGTTGCCAAATGTCCGATTTATTCATTTTTGACCACAGACATTAAACAGGGAATTCTCACACCCCTTAATCTGTCTTATTTGTCTTTTTATTTCATTACAATAGATAGATAGATAGATAGATAGATAGATAGATAGATAGATAGATAGATAGATAGATAGATAGATAGATAGATAGATAGATAGGATTAGATTAAATTAGATTAGATAGAACTTTATTAGGACAGATAATACAGCCAATCAATCAAAAAGTAAATAAGTAAAAATAAACTTAATGAGTACATCAGGTGAAAACACTGAATTGCCTAATAGCAGACCCTCAGAGGTACATCTCAGCACATTGTGGAAATTGCCACCTCAGCATGCACAAATGTCTCCTAAGGAAAAAAAAAAGGTCAAAGGTTGTTTCCACGCTGAAAAGGTAAGAATGTTAAAGAATCGTTTTAGCAGTATAGCCTTCATCAGGTGTGTAACTGAAAAGGAAATAGCAGGTAACGTATATAAGGGAAACAATTTCATTTCCAGAAAGAACTCATAAAAATATGTGTATATCTGTGCACTAGCAGCTAACTACCACCCTCAAAATAATCTCCTCCTGCAGCTATGCATTTAGTTAGACAATGTTGGCATTGCTGGCAACAAACCTGAACTCTGTTTCTGGAGTACCATTGAGTTCCTTTGTCATGTTACATGTTCAAAAATATTCATGTTTTCTTGACAGTTTGTATTTTTGTGAAAAGCCAGAAATCACAAGGGGCTAAGTCAGGTGAATAGGGTGGATGATCCAACTTTGTAATTTGGTTCTTAATAATATTAATCAATTCCATTTACACAGCGCTTTTCCAACATACAGCTTGCATTACATGATTACATCTTGCCTGAAGAAGGGGCCTGAGTTGCCTCAAAAGCTTGCATATTGTAATCTTTTTAGTTAACCAATAAAAGGTGGCATTTTGCTTGACTTCTCACTACCAACATACTCAGAATTCCTTAGTCAGGAAGTCACAAACACTGAGCACATCATGGCCTGGGGTATTGCCATGGTGGATGATCCACTTGTAAGGCCAGAGTTCAGGTCTTAACTTCGAACCGAACTGCATATCCTTTTCAGCACATCTAAACAGCATTGTTAGCGGACTGTTTGACCCTGTTTAATAAATTTGTAATGGACTATCACCTGTCACGGTCGTTTCGGAATTAAATTATCATAGTTCGTAAACAGGAGGGAAAGGAAGCCATGGCACATGAAAGGACAAAAATGTGAGACTGGGTATGAAGATGTTACAGTTTTTTTGATTTTTCATCAATTTTCACAAATTTCTGAAAACATGCTTTCAATTTGTCATATCATTTTTTTGTCTTTGTCATGGGTTATTGAGTGTAGATTGATTGCTAATTTATCGATTTAAAATAATATGTATTATTATTACTATTACTACAACACAATAAAATTTGCAGAATGTGAAGAGGTCTAATACTTCCTCAGTCCACTGAATCAGTCTGGTTATTAGTGGGCTTGGTTTGCATCTCATTGTTGTTTGGCTTCTGGTTAAGAAAAAAGAAACAAGTAAGAGTTCTGCATTTTAAAATGCAAGTCAGTTAAAATCAATGCAATAAATTCTGTTCCATTAGCCCCACTAATTGGTTACTAAAGTGACTGGAATGTAAACCTGCAGCCATTATGGCCCTCCAGGGTCCAAGTTCTACACCCCTGAATGTTTCATACTCACTGAGAGTCTGGTGGTACTGGCAGTGATGACGGACTTGATTAGATTGAATTAGATTAGACAGAACTTTATTTGTCTACAGGGGGAAGACTGGCTTTTTACAGAAGCTTTTAAATAAGTGAATACACAAATAGGTAAATAAATAAATAAATATACACACTTTGGTCTGAACACACACCAGAATGAATACAAAGCAAGAAAATTAAAAAGAAAGAAAAGCCCTGACTTGGCAGTCCCAGTCCCAGTGAGGTGTTATGCAGGCATGTTGCTGTTGGTATAAAGGAGCCTCCGTTGTGTTTCTTGGCAAACTTCTACTGAATAATGCATTGACTGAAACTCCTCAGTGTTAGTGTGTCAGAGAGAGGATGTGTAGCATTGTTCATAACGGCACTCAGTTTTGTTTTAATTCTGCCACTACAGCCTTAAATCACCATCATGCTTTGTCCTCCTCCTTACAATGCCCACTGTTTAATACACAATGTAGGCACTGAACTGAGACCTATAGAGGCTGGTATATCAAAATCTGTACTTTTTGGACAAATCTGTACCAAATATAAGTGAACAAAATACTTCTCCCTTCATTAAACCTTTTTTCTTTTGGCAGCAGTCAGTCTCCCAGCTCCCACTAAAACTGAGCACAGTTAACTGGGAGGAGTCTGCACTTCATCAGACAACAGCTTTGAATAGCAACTTGAAATTGCAATGCATCAGTCTGTTGTATTGTCTGCATTATCTGTGCCAAGAGACTTGCCATCACAGAATGATGACAAGAAACTGGATGCATCAGTAAAAGCTGAAATGGCAGTGTTTAAGAGCAACGGCAAGCGCGGGCGTTGTTTAGAACAAGTGTATCAGTATCTGATGACTGTGCCACCTACTTCAATGGAGGCAAAGCGTGCTTTCTCAGTGGCTGGTGTACTCTGCACGAAGGTGCGCTCTCGCCTGGATGACCACGACACGTTGTGCTTTCTACGCTCTTATTACCGCAACTAACTAGATACATGTACTTATATGACGGCATGAACTGCTTGTAGATAAGGTTAGTCTTTTATTGGTGTCAACATATTGCAGTAGTTTTATTAAAAATAAGTCTCGGTCGTTCTAAAACCGTTCACATGTGAGATGCCCGTGCACTGTGTCATCCCCGGGAGCCCGGGATTCCCGGGAATGACATGCGGGATTCCCGAATTCCCGGGAATGGATTCCCTAGTCTATAGGCATTGAAGAAAATCTATGCATACAGACAAATAGAGATTGTGCAAATCAGAAGTGCCCAGGGCCTGGTTTAACACCCAGAACTCCAGGGTTGTGACAAAGTCTAATTCAGCTCAAATTATAAGCATCCCCTTGAATTAGAACCAAAAATATCAAAGGTTATCCTTATTAAAGCAGGCCATACTTTTCTGTGGAGAATTTAAAACGTATTTTCTTTCTGCACACAGAGCTTATGCTTACTGTATAACATTATGCCATTTGTCAAAGATGGAGCCCATCATTGAAAAAGCACAAAGTTTTGTTTGTCTTGCAGAAACAAATTCTCCCGTAAGCATACAGCAATTGTTCACAGCAAAGTAGGGAAAGAATCCTCTGATTTGGAATTAATTATATCATGAAACATCCAACTCTGCTTTTTTCCGGGTTTGTGACTCTTATTGAATAAAATTTAATTTTATTTGTCACACACAATTATAAGCACAGGACAATAAGCAGCTTAGTTGCTAAGGTCCAAGACTGTTGTATATAAAAATAATATAAAAGACAATAAACATAAATATGATTTTATAAATATCAATGAAAATCAAAATGTGTAATTACAGTATAAGTGTACAATGCTTTAATATTTGAAAAATGTATAAACTAGGACTGGGAAAGTTAACACGTTAATTTTTGAGATTAATGTGGCCAGTTTTAATGTGTTAAAAAATAATGTTGCTCCCAGGGCAGGCAACGAGGCGATCACCTCATACTGGCGTTCATTTTCTTGATTTATACGTAATGACACAGATGCAGGGGAGTGGGATGAAACGGGCCAGGCGGGCTAAGTTTTATGGCAGCCCTGGTGCAATGCTACAGAAAAGTCATGAAGATAAAAATTGTTTTTTTTTTTTATTTTACGTTTCTGTAAGAAAATCAAATCAATGTCATTCCACCTAAATGCTAATTAAGTTAAGTTATCTTTGAGTGGCACTAAAACCAAAATAAATCTCTAGTACCTCTGTATTAAACTTGCCAGTCTGCCAGCCAGCTTACAGTGCTGACTGCCCTAATATAATGATAAACTTCTACAAAATAGAAGTGTAATGATTATCCCTACCCATTATTCCAGTTTGCAGTATCTTCGCCAATTTATGCAAAGAAGGCATCATAACCATCCAAGTGATGCACGGTGTCAGTTTTTAGGTGAGATAGCAGATAGCAGCTTTTGCGTGCCAGAAGCAGAGGTGTACAAGCAGGGTTTCCAATGTTTTTTTTCTGCGTTTCATCTCGCAGGGCACCCTGGGTATCATCAAGAGGAGTCGCAGCACATGGCTTGATGGTAACTCTGGCCTGTACCAAGAACTGAGAAGAATGGCTATGAGGGCTCTGAGGAGGTATTTGTTAGGGGAATTTGTAAGCAAGTGACACACCATCTGTGGTCTAGCGACCCATGTTCTGCTTACAGAGGAATCAAAGCAATATGCACATCTGAATCTGTTCCTCGGAGAGTCGCAGTCAGGGCAGCTGATGGAACGGTCCTTACGGATGACACTGCAGTTGTGACCCGCTAGGCTGGCTACTTTAAGCAGCTGTTCAAAGCTGATCCTCCGGCTAGGACGTTGGATATCTCTGGGTCCATGATTCTAAAGGCTGATCCTGCAAGCTATGAACCAATAAATCTCACTGAGATTGCACTGGTGGTGACCCAGCTGAGTGGGGAAAAGGCTGCACAAATCTGTGGTATCCGGGGTGAACTTCTCCTGGTGGTAAGGCTGTCCACCTGGCATTGCAAGCAATCTTTGCTTCCATTTGGGAGACTGGCATCATCCCAACTGACTGGAAAATGGGACTTGTCTTCCCTATCTGGAAAGAGAAGGGTGATTGCCTGGAATGCAGAAATTACAGAGTTATAACACTGCTCTCTGTGCCTGGTAAGGTCCTTTCTAGGGTCGTCCTCAATAGGATCCGTGATAATTTGCTCACCTACCAGTAACCGGAACAGTCTGGTTTTACACCTAAGAAGTCTACGATCGACCGCATCCTGGCACTGAGGGTTCTCATGGAGCGCAAAAGTGAATATCAGCAGAGTTTCTTTGCAGCTTTGTCGATTTTCGTAAAGCATTTGACTCAGTTGATCGAGCTGCCTTGTTGGACATCCTGAGGGTTCGCGGGATCCCCTCGAGGTTGCTGGATATCATGAGCGGCCTGTACACTGGTACTGTGAGTGCAATGCAGAGTGAAGGCAGAACCTCTGTGTTTTTCCAAGTTGATTCTGGGGTTCGTCAGGGGTCTGTTCTTGTTCCTATTCTGTTCAGTGTTTGTATGGACTGGGTGTTGGGCAAGATTGTGGTGTCCAGTGGTTGTTGGGCATCTGTTGGTGAAGAAAGATTCACGGATCTTGACTTTGCTGAAGATGCTGTGATCTTCACTGAGTCAATGGAGGCTCTGATAGGGGCGCTTGAGAGACTGAGTGAAGAGTCTTGAGTGTCTGGGCTTATGATTGTCCTGATAAAAACCAACATCCAGGCCTTTAAGGACATCTTGGGCATTGCCATCAGCAGTGTGTCTGTTTGCGGAGAGAGTGTCAACCTTGCAGAGAGGTTTACTTACCTTGGTAGTGACATTCTTGTCTCTTTTGACTCTTCCTATGAAGTCAGTAGACAGATTGGGAGAGCACGTGGGTCGTGAGATCACTGGAAAGGGATGTGTCGCACTCCTGATATCTATGCAAAAGGACGAAGGTCCAAGTCTTTAGAGTTCTGGTGCTTCCTGTCTTGTTATATAGTTGTGAGACATGGATGCAATCCATTGACCTGAGATGAAAACTAGACTCCTTTGGTACTGTGTCTCTCCAGAAAATCCTTGGGAACCATTGGTTTGACTTTGTGTCGAATGAGTGGCTGCTCATGGAGTCCCGAATGAGGAACATTACCTGCATTGTGAGGGAGTGCCAGTTACGCCACTACAGCCATGTGGCACATTTCCCTGAGGGTGATCCAGCTCGTAGGATCCTCATTGTTGGAGACCTGAGTGGCTGGACCAGGCAAAGGGATCGCCCATGTAACACCTGGCTGCAGCAGATACAGCAGGGGTCTCCAACGTTTTTTTCCCCGAGAGCTACTTTTACAAAATGAAAATGGCTTACAGCTCCTCATGTTTTCTAACATTTATTCTCATAGCTTATTTCAACCCAAACAAACAGAATAAGCTTGTTTTGCCTGAACATTTACAAAATGTTGGTGTCCACAACAATTTTGCATTAAAGCATCACAAAAAATATTTAGTTCACCTGCAAGTGTATTTTGTTTGTTTGTATGCATTTTCTAGTGTATCTCACACTATTGAATTAAAACATGAATGCTGTCAAAATAAAACAATGGTATTCCAAATACACAGATATTACTTATTCATTTGTCATTTTGTCACATGTCACTTTATTCACATGTCCAGTTGTATGTGTGATGTGTTTTTTAGTTAGTCAGATGACTGGCACTGCATGGAGTCAACAAGAGAGGTAGGTGTATGGTGGAGTGGAGCCACTTAGGTTCACTCTTATGGAGTCATTTAAGTGTTCGTCTGTCAATCTTGTTCTGAACTTTGATCTCATGACATTCATGTCAGAAAAGGCCAACTCACAGAGGTATATAGACCGAAACAGAGCAGACATTTTCAGAGCTGCTGGGTGAAGATTCTTATAGTTATCTGGCTCTACTAAGCTCAAGAAATGCTGAGAATGCTGTTGAGACTTTAACTGCACATTATTGTGAAGGTTTACTAATGTATAATATATAAAATCCAAATTGTCTGTCTGTATATCTGTCCGCTTTTCATGAGAGAGCTACTTAACGGATTTAGATCGTTTTTTTTTTCTATAATTTGCTTGAACATTCCGGTTGATTTTGCGGCTTCTCTCATTTCACTATGTATCATAGTTCGTCTGTGGTACCAATTTATTTGCGCAAATCCAAGCTCGGGGTGGGGGGGCGTGTTCATTAACTCCACTTAGCTAGAGATCGAAAGAACAATTGAATTCAACTTTGTTTGATCTTTAAAATAAAGTGTTACTTAGGTCTTGATGAGTTTGAGTCCGGATATTCTCTTAAGTGTCTGCCACATTGAAAAGATAGATTGCAATTCAAATTGTGGATCGTGATTTTGTGTTAAAAGGATCGTAATATGATTTTTGGAAAGATCGCCCACCCCTAATTTGACTAATTAATTTTTCAAATTTTTGTAGGATTCATTAACCCTTTTGCGAGCTACTTTGAAAGGGGATGTGAGCTACCGGTAGCTCGTGAGTGAAATGTTGAAGACCCCAGAGATAGAAGAGTCATTTCCAGAGGGTGGGACTGGACCGCATGTCTACCTAGGGGGGTTGCCAATTGTGATCCCAAGCTGTTTCGTCGTGCAGTGGGTGCAGCAATGCACTGTACCAGTGCATGCTCTCCAACTTGACTTGACTTGCACACTTTTTGTACCCCAAAAAATCCCAAGGCACACCATGATTCTACCAACAACAAAAGCATTAAATGTCATACACGTGCTAAACTGTCTGAAAGGTCTTGATTACTGGATACATTGTTAAAAAAAAATCATTTTGGAGATTGGCACTCGCAGACACAGCATTTAGTGAGCTGCTGGCGAACATACACCGTGGCAAATGGACCCCCCGACATGTCTCCTGGCTGCTACAATGCAGTCTAAGTGCTGTCTCTGCAAAACGGCGATCACGGAGCTGTTTTTATGTTGTCTTCTCAATGTAGTCCCTTCGTCCTCAGATGGGTCTCGGCCACCAGCGGAGTGCGTTTCTCTCAGGTCAGGACCCAGGGGCACTACATTGTTATTTCCACGGTGCACCAGTTGAAAACCACTTGTGTATAGTATAATTATTATATCATTGATAGTGATGAACAACTGAGGATGGTATTTGCACAGTTTTAATACAATTTTATTGTATGCCCATTTAGGTGATGCTTAGCAGTCTTTAGCAGTACATACAAAATCTATAGTCGTTTCGATCATTTAGTTTTACTTAAATACGTCTGTGTCTCATATGCTATGCCAATTTGAGAATTAACACAAGATTTTTTTTTTGTTATTGTTTTTGTAGGTGCTTATAATATGTTGGCTTCGTTTTCTTATTACCTTCCTTTCAACTTGCCTTATAGGAAGACATTCAAATTGCTCAATTAGTATTTTGTTAAAAGCTCAGGTTCAATTGTTTTAAGTTTAAACTGTGCCATTATTTTTTTTTACATTTTTTGTGTTAATTCTACATTCATTTTGTGATTCACTGTGTATTTACTTTATGATTTAAGTACTTTTATAATTACAGGTTGTAATGTTAGATGCAAATAATCACAATTAATTACATACAATTATGCAATTAATTAGTTCAGTTTTTAATCAATTCCAAGCCCTAATATAAACACTAGGGTTTTGAAAGATTATAATCCGGAAAAATATAACTAGCAGATGGTTACTTGAAGCAAAAACTGAATAAGACAAATGAGAAGGTATCCAAAACACAAGGTCAAAACTAGAACCAGAAGTTGAAGTCAACACCGAGTTCAAAAAACGAGAAATGAAACCTGATGTTAGAGCCTGTCATAATTTAGGCTAAATAGCCTTTTCCTTTTAGAGAAGCCATATTGTGTACCGTTGTCGCAGTCACGTCCCGCGTTTCTAGGGGCATAGTCTCCAAGTTCCTGACCTTGACTTAATCAGTGAATGGTCAGCCTTTTGCTCTGAGACACATCCAATCTGCAGATAAAATTCTTATTTTCAATTTTACTTCTCATGTGATTGATTACTTTTCACATCTTGCCTTACTGCGTAGCACTTTGAGCTACATTGTTTGTATGAAAATGTGCTATATAAATAAATGTTGTTGTTATTTGACTTTGATTTTTGTTTCTTGTCTAGATTTCGGTCACTTCAATTTATTTTTATTTTCTTTTGTTTGCCTTTTGATTGCATCTTCTAGTTTTCTCAAGAAATTAGTTATCTGTTTTTCCTGCCAAGTCAGGACAGAGTGTTATCCACCAAAGAATGACGTGCAATATGGCCGCAGCTGTATTTATAGCATCACATCTTGTGATGTAAATAACACAATGATTGCGGCCACTTCATTAATTTAGCCAAATTGCACAAGCAAAGTAACAGATAGTGAATAAAGTACAATAATAACACTTTGGTTTTGGTACTGTAAAAATGCATCTATTACTCATTTACTCTTACTTAACACAACCTTAACAAAGTCTTCTTTTTGTCTTCAAATAAAAGGGAATTGAAAGGGGTGAAGACAAAAATATAACAATAAACTTTCTTTTTGCCCAGCCTGATTAAAAGCACTCTTTGTTGCTCTGTTTGTCATCATCATGTATACACACACACACTGTAGGCACTTTAACTTGTCTGACCTACTACCGTTTCTGATATTCTGTTGCATTCTTGTTGTCCCTAGTTAGGTACTGTAGGCAAATGCCAATTAAATATGGCTGTCACTTCATAAATAACTGTTTGAATTACACTGGACATGATGTATTGGCCCTTTAAACATACAAACGGGTGAATACAGGGATGGAGTATAGATGAATAATAAAAAAAAATGCATCTATGGAAATTATGAAAAAACAAATTTAAAAAATGGTGCACGCTACTAAAACAAAGGAACTTCTCCACACTGTATTCATTTATCTGAAAACAGCCCAGCCCCCAAATTTGACACAAATTCTTCAATGAAAAATCCTTGAAGAAATGCATTTTTTTAAAATGACCTTTGAGAGCTAAACATCAACTCAAACAAGATATCCCATAGTGACTCAATGGAACGTCTGTGTTATTTTTCTCACAGGACTGTGAAGAAGCTCAAAATTACACAAACACCTATTCATTATCTGAGCGCATGGCTGCAATGGACCTCAATCAAAGACAACTTGCACAACAGCACCCTGGATGTGATGCAGGCCCATCTAATAATCTTTGGGACACTTAAAACTTTGTTTCTTGGATGGGTCACAGTTAAGCAAGGCAGACTTCAGCCTGTTAAACACTGGTCATAATTCATCAGGTGTCTCCTCTCTTAGCGGCAAAATGACCCCCAGACTCACACTGTCCAAACAGACGAGCCCTTCTACACTTGGAGTCTTAGTGCTCTGCAACATCTAAGGTATAAGTATACAATGTGACATACTATGCCATTCAATGAAATGCCTGTCTCAACCGATAGGTTACATAAATTGCTTTATAAATTTCTATAACTACTATAAATACCTTTGGTTAATGGATGATTTCAGTTTAATAAAACATATAGATAGTGAAGTGAAAATGTAATGAGCAAAGAGATTTACTGTGTGTTTTGACCACGTGCCCAAATTCTCCCAAGCTACTCAGGCAGATGCTTAGGGTGTGTCCTTTTGATGCTGGCATACAAACATGGAGTTGACCATTAACATCGACAATTTAAGTGGTTGTCTAGGATGTGCCTCTCTAGCAGGGGCATATGGGCACCGAGCTGACCGTTAATATTTAGCACATTGGGAAGGCCACGGGCGATGTTTTATTCCAAAACTTAATTGGCGCCCTCACCTGGGGCAGTACCAGGTATCCTTGCTTGTGTTTCTCTAGTATGCAAATCCACAATATTGAACCATTCCACCAAATTCAGAACACATTTCCAATTTTAAAAGGAATGACCAAAGGCTATGTTTCATTTCAAAATGTAATTGATGACCTCTAATGGAAATTATTTTGATGCATTTTTTTTATGCATTTTAATGTATCTTCTTCTTTATAGATATCGTGGCGGACGGCCGGGGGCCTTGCCCGGTTGGGATGCCCTTCGGATGGAAGGACTGAGGGAGAGGACATGTCCACAGTAACACCTCCCCAGAACACGAGAGGGCAACCCCCCCGGATTCCAACAGGGTCATGGGCTTGAAGTATGGACGCTCAACCACCAGGGGGTGCCTGGACAGTCCCGGAGACCTGGACTGAAAGTGCTGCCAGAAGAGGATCCAGGTCCTATGCAGCACTTCCGCCACACTCGGGACTGCTTTTAGAAGAGGATCAGAATGCACCTGGAGCACTTCCAGGTGCACTATAAAGGAGGCCGCCTCACTCCGTTCGAAAAGCCATAGTCGGGAGGTCGAGGACAATGCTTGCTGGTAGGGGAGTGGAGGTGGCAGAGAACAGAAGAGAGAAAGAGAGAAAGAAAAGACAGAAAGATAGAAGGGCCTTAGCAGTATTGTTGTGCATCACAGAGTGTATTGTGTTCTGAAGTGGGGAGCGGGGAATAGAGCTGCCCCACAAAGAAAATGAAGAGTGTGCTGGTTTTACACTTGTGTGTTCTGCCTATCTGTGGGTTTGGGGAGCTGTACTTTCCAAGGCTTTCACAATATACATACTCGTATATTATAGAACCAAGGATTGTTATAGCCTCACTAAAATCATAGTGTAGGGAAATGTAGTAAGTTTTGTTCTTTGAGTTTCTAACTTTTCTAGTATTTCCTTAGTATATGATTCATTACGTATAAACTGTTGTTTCATATCCATGTCTATATAAGCCTAGGGATGTCTTTGTCTAGTCAGAGTGGCTCTAGTAGAAGAAGACTTCATTTGAAGTACTCCAATAGATCTATTGACTCCATATAGATAGATAGATAGATAGATAGATAGATAGATAGATAGATAGATAGATAGATAGATAGAGCTACATTCAATCTTTGGAGATTGAGAAAATCCAAAAGATACATCAGCACCTTGGTCCAGATCCTTTCTGTATTTCTTCTGAACTACACTCACCTATTCACTCTTTCTCTTCTTTCCAGCTTCCCACTTCCTCTGAAATCTCAGATCTCATCTGCAAATCCAAGTCATCTACTTGTCAGCTGGACCCCCTGCCTACATTTTTGGTTAAAGCCTGCCTCCCCTCTCTAGTCCGTCTTATTTCTGCCATCATTCACACTTCTCTTACTACTGGTATTATTCCCTCATCTTTCAAAACTGCAGCTATAACCCCAATATTAAAAAAACCTGGTTGTGATCCTACTAATTTCAATAATTTTCGCCCCATTTCTAACTTGCCCTTTATCTCCAAAATTCTTGAAAAAATAGTAGCTATCCAACTTCACACCCACTTGTCTCACAATAATTTATATGAGAAGTTCCAGTCTGGTTTTCACCCCCTTCATAGTACAGAAACAGCACTTGTTAAAATTACTAATGACCTCCTTATGGCTGCTGATTCTGGTCTAATCACTGTTCTCATCCTTCTTGATCTGAGTGCGGCCTTTGATACTATTTGTCATACCACTTTCCTTAATAGATTATCTTTGATTGGCATTACTCACACTCCTCTTACCTTTCAGGCCGCACTCAGTTCATACAGCTTAAAACTTTCACATCCCAACCCACCGCTGTTATTTCTGGTGTGCCCCAAGGCTCTGTCCTGGGGCCTCTTCTTTTTATTATTTACCTTCTTCCCTTTGGCAATATTTTTCAAATATAACATTAATTTTCACTGTTATGCTGATGACACCCAGCTCTACCTTGCTGGTAAACCCACCTCCTCTTTTCCACCACCCTCACTTATTGATTGCATTTCTGAAATTAAATCCTGGTTCTCTTCAAATTTTCTTAAATTAAACAGTGACAAAACTGAGGTTCTCCTCATTGGTTCAAAATCATCATTATCCAAAACCAATAATCTTTCTTTTATTATTGATAACTCTGTTGTTTCCCCATCATCTCAGGTCAAGAGTCTGGGTGTCATCCTCGACAGTACTCTATCTTTCCAATGTCACATTAATAACATCACCCGGTCTGCTTACTTCCACTTACATAATATTAATCGCATTCGTCCCTCCCTCACTCCTCATACCACTGCCATTCTTGTTCATAGTCTTGTCACTTCTCGGCTGGACTACTGCAATTCACTCCTCTTTGGTCTCCCTAATAAATCTCTTCACAAGCTTCAGTTAGTCCAGAATTCTGCAGCATGTATCATCACTGGAATCCCATCTTTTCACCATATTTCTCCGGTCTTGCAGCAGCTTCATTGGCTCCCGATCAAGTTTCGTATTGATTTTAAGATTCTGCTACTAACTTTTAAGGCCATCCATAACCTCGCACCTCCATATCTGTCTGACCTTCTACATGTTGCCATTCCATCCCATAACCTTAGATCCCCTTCCTCCACCCATCTGACCGTTCCTCCCTCCCGTCTAACCACCATGGGGAGCAGAGCTTTCAGCCGTTCTGCTCCCAAGCACTGGAACTCATTACCTGCGGATCTCCGAAATATCAAATCATATTCATCTTTCAAATGTAAACTTAAAACACATTTGTTTAAAATGTTTTTTTCTTCTTCCTCCTAATTATAGTGGTTTTGTTTGGTTTTAATTTTTAGATTTTCTGATGTTTTAAGTTGTTTATAATTGTGTTTTGTATTTATTTATTTATTTATTTGTTTGGTGTCCTTGAGTTCTCTGAAAGGCGCCTTGTATAAATAAAATGTATTATTATTATTATTAATCTTGTATTACTATTTATTTATTAGTAGTTTCGGCCTAGTAGGTCACCCCACTTGCGGCCAAAATCATGAAATTGTATAAATATGTAAAAGAAAAATGAATTATTATTTAACGGAGTAAAAATCATGAGATGAGAATAAAATATTTACTCTCTTACCGATTGGAGTTTTCCCGTTAAACTGAGGTCCACTATGCTCGATCGGTACTTATAAGAAACTAAATAAATGATCCATTCTTTTTAACTGACATTCTTAGAGATAAAAAAAACTTTTTTTTAAAAATTGACCAATTTAAATAACAGGAAAAATCACGGTGAAAAATAAAGTGGTATGCAGTGGCTCATCATAACTCGAACTTCAGCTAACTAGATCACTTAAATACAAACAACTTTCTTGATATTTTAGCTTATAATTTAAAAAACAGAATAAGAATCTGAAAATCTAACAACATCACATTAAAGTTCGATAAATTCTAAAAAGAATGATACCAAATATATACAGTATATATGTAGGTTTTAAAATAACCCCAATTTAAAGCGTGACCAAATACATGACATAAAAACGTCACATAAAATCGTTGAATAAAATCGCACACTTTTAGGCTTAGGATTTTATATATAAAAATACACAGTTATATTTTGTTCTGTACATTAGCACAATGAATTTTAAATGAAACAACTCAGATGCAGTTGAAGTGCAGACTTTCAGCTTTAATTCAGTGGGTTGAACAAAACGATTGCATAAAAATGTGAGGCAACTAAAGCATTTTTTTAACACAATCCCTTCATTTCAGGGGCTCAAAAGTAATTGGACAATTGACTCAAAGGCTATTTCATGGGCAGGTGTGTTGAAGTCCATCGTTATGTATTTATCAATTAAGTAGATAAAAGGCCTGGAGTTGATTTGAGGTGTGGTGCTTGCATGTGCAAGATTTTGCTGTGAACAGACACCATGCGGTCAAAGGAGTGCTCCATGCAGGTGAAAGAAGCCATCCTTAAGCTGCAAAACAGAAAAACCCATCCCAGAAATTGCTACAATATTACGAGTGGCAAAATCTACAGTTTGGTACATCCTGAGAAAGAAAGCAAGCACTGGTGAACTCAGCAATGCAAAAAGACCTGGACGTCCATAGAAGACAACAGTGGTGGATGATCGCAGAATCATTTCCATGGTGAAGAGAAACCCCTTCACAACAGCCAACAAGTGAACAACACTCTCCAGGGGGTAGACGTATCGATATCCAAGTCTACCATAAAGAGAAGACTGCATGAAAGTAAATACAGAGGGTGCACTGCAAGGTGCAAGCCACTCATAAGCCTCAAGAATAGAAAGGCTAGATTGGACTTTGCTAAAGAACATCTAAAAAAGCCAGCACAGTTCTGGAAAAACATTCTTTGGACAGATGAAACCAAGATCAACCTCTACCAGAATGATGGCAAGAAAAAAGTATGGAGAAGGCGTGGAACAGCTCATTATCCAAAGCATACCACATCATCTGTAAAACACGGTGGAGGCAGTGTGATGGCTTGGGTGTGCATGGCTGCCAGTGGCACTGGGACACTAGTGTTTATTGATGATGTGACACAGGACAGAAGCAGCCGAATGAATTCTGAGGTGTTCAGAGACATACTGTCTGCTCAAATCCAGCTAAATGCAGTCAAATTGATTGGGTGGCATTTCATGATACAGATGGACAATGACCCAAAACATACAGCCAAAGCAACCCAGGAGTTTATTAAAGCAAAGAAGTGGAAAATTTTGAATGGCCAAGTCAGTCACCTGATCTTAACCCAATTGAGCATGCATTTCACTTGTTGAAGACTAAACTTCGGACAGAAAGGCGCACAAACAAACAGCAACTGAAAGTCACTGCAGTAAAGGCCTGGCAGAGCATTAAAAGGAGGAAACCCAGCATCTGGTGATGTCCATGAGTTCAAGACTACAGGCTGTCATTGCCAGCAAAGGGTTTTCAACCAAGTATTAGAAATGAACATTTTATTTCCAGTTATTTAATTTGTCAAATTACTTTTGAGCCTCTGAAATAAAGGGATTGTGTTAAAAAAATGATTTAGTTGCCTCACATTTTTATCCAATTTTTGTTCAACCCACTGAATTAAAGCTGAAAGTCTGCACTTCAACTGCATCTGAGTTGTTTCATTTAAAATTCATTGTGGTAATGTACAGAACAAAAATTAGAAAAAAGTTGTCTCTGTCCAAATATTTATGAACCTAACTGTGTGTGTGTGTGTATATATATATATATATATACTAGGCTGACCGCTTTTAAGGCGACCGACTTTTAAGTTGACCACTTCTTAAGGCAATTCAATATGTAGATCAATTTGATATTTTACACAAACTCATTAATTTGGTTATATTGCATTTGAGCGGTATTACTTTAATACTCGTAGTTTCTGTTATTTTTGTGATGAAATTTAAACTTTTTTCTATATTGAGGTCGCCCTTTTGAACCCCCCTGATATTTACTAAGCGGCGAGGCATTTGTACTCCATCAACATTAATTATTTCCAGAGACATAATTTGTCTGTTTTTCCAGCGCATCGCGCACAAAAGCAAGGGAATGATGGGAGCACCAGAACTCTGCTCACATCATGTCGCTTCATACCGCAAGCTGCAAGTAGTAAGTCTGTGATAAGCGGAATACCACTAAACTTTCCACTCACGGGACGGAAGGACAATCCCGACCGCTTTTATATAGTAAGAAGGAAGAAGAAGATATCGCACAGTCTGGAGTACAAAATCCTCTTTTACCTGGAAAAACGAAACTACAAATCCCATCGTGCATTGCAAAATGGACGGGGCGTGTGTGAAACTCTGCACCTGCGTAGCACTCACGGGACGGAAGGACAATCCCGACCGCTTTTATATAGAAGGATAGTGACAGTAGATGGCGCTATATCAGCACTTAACCCAACACAGAGTATGCAGGAGTCACACTGATAAACAAATAAATGTTTTTATTTTCTTTTTTCACCTGTGGGTAACGTCTTCCCCAATCCCACAAGCTACAACACATCCAAAGTACAACATTGCACAATACTTTACTTTTACTCTTTTGTCTTTCTCTTCCGCAGCAAGCTTTGTCTCCCTCCTCCCGACTTTGGCTCACCGAGTAGTGACTGCTGGCTACTTTTATAACGCCCCCAGAAGTGCTCCAGGTGCACGTGGACCTTCTTCCGGCAGCACTTCTGGGTGTGGTGGAAAACCTACCCAAGAGGACTCAGCAGTTGTTGCGACACACCCTGGCGGCACCCCCGGATCCCAACAGAGCTTTAGATAACTCCAAATCCCATGAAGCCCCATGGGAATCCGAGGCACCACTGCAACCATGGGGGCTGCCATCTATCGTCCCGGGGGAGATATTGCTCTGCCCATGCTTGCTTCCCCAGTCTTCTCTATGAAGAGGCATCCTGGCTAGACAAGGACTCCAGCCGTCTGTGACAATATATATATATATATATATATATATATATATATATATATATATATATATATACTGTATATATATTAATATACAGTATAAATATATATATATATACTGTATATATATTAATATACAGTATACACTTCAGACTTCGTAACATTTCACAGCAGCCCCCAACCTACATACAATACAACTTATTTGTTTTTTATAGTACTTTTCACTGAGTGCACGCGTAGAGTGCTGTGAACAATACATGCATACTGTGAGTGCCATGAATGACAGATGGACATCCTGGCTGGACAACGGCATGACCGCCTACTGAGATGGAAAGTGCCAAAGAATGGACAAGCAGAAGCAAGAGGCCAGGAGCAGTTCCATTCTCCCAAAGGTTTGTTGGCAGTGGTCTTCTGGAGGCATCCCAGCTTGGAAACCTGCTACTGCTCCACCCCCAAGTAGGAATTTCCTATTGCTGTCTATCAGTCACAGACACTGAATGTTTCTCCCACTGCTCCATGCAGAATCCTTTCAGCTGTGTGATGCTGGAGGGCTGTCTTGCATGCAGAGCACGTTTCAAAACCTCCCCAAAGCATCTTGTTTGTGAATCAGATCCAGGGATTTGATTTGGCCATTCCAGAACCTTCCAATGCTTTCATTTCAGCCATTCTTAGGTGGATTCACAGTACAGGTATATTTAGGGTCACTGTTATGTTTCAAGGTCCACTTTCAGCTGGGGTTCAATTTTTTTGACCTTTTTTTGATCTCATGTTATTCTCAGACCTCTTCTGGTACAATAAAGAATTTGTAATGGATTCTAATGGGATGGGGAGGAGCTGAGCAGTCTTTTGAAGTGGTACCCCTGAAGATTTTGTTTGTATTTTGATTTCTTTCTATGCACCCAGTACAACTGATCAAATCATCAGAATGCCATTTAGGGAATTAAAACAATTCTATATTTAAGGACTCTTTTTTCTTTTAGTTACATATCTGTCTTATGTAAGTGTGCATTATTTATGTTTTGTTTAATATTATTCATTGTTATTCTTATCTAATTTTAATGTGTTTTTCTTTGCATGTAACTACTTCTTTGACATCCTGTAAAGCACTTCGAGTTTCCAACTTTGTATGAAAATGTGATTTACAATTGAAATAAATGCTGCTGCTATTGTTGTTGTTTCAGAAAATGGAAAACATGCTATACTCCTTAACGGCAATGAACCTGGACTCAAGTCTGCCTGATCCTTAGGGCCGCAGCACTAACCATAGTGCTACTGTGCTGCCCGTATCTATCTATAATCTTTATTTATTTATTTACCGTGTACTCTGTAGTTTGCATGTGTAGGCTGCGGTAACTCTGCAATATTCGTTTGGGATAAATCAAACACCTACCCAAAGCTTTGATATAAATCTTCTTTAAAAATGTTTTAAACTGTACCCACATATGAATGACAAACATTATTTATTGTACCCTCAGGCCTCTGTTGGCTGTTTGTTAGTTTCACAGGCTCTGACACAAAGTAAAACGATCTGCAAGTGTGGTGTACACTGTGCTAGTAAAGCAGACGAAGGCTAAACATCTCCATGTGGCAAGTCTGCTTAACCTTATGACACTTCATGTTTAGCATCTTCTTTGCACAGTAGTACAGCTTTCAAAACCTGTTTATCTGCTTTTCTTCAAGCTCAGTTACATGAGCTAATAAAAACTGCCTCCATTCAATGGGTTTTATTTTATATGGAATATTTTGGTAGGCTCCAGTTCTCTGTAAACCTGAAATGGATATGTAGCTTTAAAAATAGATTTACAGATAGAATGAACAAGTTGAATTCCAAAAGCTACTGACTATGAGATCACCAGGAGACCACAGGGTGAACAAAGGCAGGACTCCATTTTAACCATCCATTAACGACATGGTCTTCTCACCATCACCAGCTGAATCTGCATCAGTGCAGGCCTCACATAACCTAGATTGCCATGGAGGCCATAAAAATCCCTTTATTTCTGATGGTGCAATACAGATGACATTTTAAAATGACGCTTTGGTAAAAACAGTGGGCAATGTCATTGCCTGTTTTGTTTGCTAAAGGAATATACTGATACTAGCTGTGCTACCTATACCCATGCAAAACGGCTTGAAATCTAAGTAATCAATATAAAACTCTTTTTTTTATTATATGGGTTGCATATTTGATCTGGTATAAGAATATGCACTTGATCCCTTACCCTTGTGGCAGCCTTTTCCTCACTGAATTCATTCCTCATTGAATAAATTTGGCATTGGTTTCTTCCAGCCAACTCACCTTAACATTGGACTCATTCTTAGAGACTTAAAAACTGATTCTATACTGTATATAAGGACTGTACTTTTCTATTAATGATAGATAGATAGAAGCCCCCCTGGGTTGCAGCAGCACAGTTTGGCACAGCGCTGTTCAGTACCATGGGTTTCCACCACACTTGGGAGTACTTCCAGATGATGCTGATTGGCTCCCAGGTGCAGCATAAAAGGGACCACCTCTGTTCACTTGGGAAGACAGGGTTAGGAAGAAGAGGACATAGTTTGCTAGAGGAAGAGTAAAAGCAAAAGGAGTGAGAAGACAGAGAGAGAAGAGACAAAGTGCCAAGTGCTGTCTAATTGACTTGTGCTATATACTGTGCTGAGCAGGTGGGAAGCAAAAGGGAAGCGTTTCCCACATCTAAATAAATACATTTGTTCTGTTGGACTTGTGCTTGTTGTGTTGGGTATTTGGGGGACTGGTACGCCCCACGTTGGCCACAATATATATTTTACATACATATATATATATATATATATATATACATATATATATATATATACATATATATATATATATACATATATATATATACACATACATATATATATGTATAATATATATACTGTAAAAGGCGCTATATAGTGCCCGACCCGGCACACACTACGCAGAGGCACGTGTACAAAACACACAGGCTTTTATTTTTTCTTCACCCGTAGGCGCACGCCTTCCCCGTGACCCACAGGTAATACACAGTCCCAAAGCACTATAAATCCCACCCAACAACTCTTTCTGGCACCACCACTCCTCCCAGGTAACCTCGTCCTCTTCCTCCCGATTCTGGCCAAGAATGAAGGGAGGTTGGCCCGCTTTATAGCCCACCCGGAAGTGCTCCAGGTGCCTGACCAGCTGGTCTTAATTGCACCTCCGGGTGGGGCTGGTAAGTCATCCAATGTGGCGGCTGGCTCTCCGCAGCACCCCCTAACAGCCACCCCATCTCCCAACCGGGCTGTGGTGGACTCCATGTCCCATGGAGCCACGCGGGAGACTGAGGAAGGACCCACGGCCAGGGAGGCTGCCCCTAGGCGTCCCGGGTGAGGCATTGCACTGTCCATGGTGGCTCCCCCGGGACGTATGCAGCAGAGGTGTCCCGGCCGGGCATGGGACCCGGCTGTCCGTCACAATATATATATATATATATATATACTGTAATCTTTGAGAGGCGGCAATGGCTTCTACACTAGGACAGACTAGCAGCCAGACATGAGTAAGGAAAAATGGGGCATTTTAGTGGTCAAGTTAACCAGCACAATACAGAAATTTTGACTGACTCTTAGGATATTAATGTAGTACAGTAAGATAATGAACCAGACATACCGTATATACAAGATAAGCTATTTCCCGCAAGATAATTGTTTCCACTCTGATTATTACTTGTCTCTGAAGCTCATTTCTGCTCACACACACAGACCCAAGGGCACTGTGATATACTGCAGGGTCAGATACTGTGTAACAAATGAAATACCTCACACAACAGTGATGAATGAACTCATAAACCTTGGAGTACATTATGACCCCAATGTAAAATCTGTGTGTGGGAACTTCTGTACTTCTGAAGTGCCTCAGGATGATGTTTACTATGAGAACTTCTGCTTCACAAATGGCTATACTTACACCCATCTTCAAGAACAGCAATGGGCTGTATTCACTTTTTATCTTAAATCTTATCCTGGATAGTTAATAGGGTATATAACAAACTGGTAAGGGTGCACAATTAATCATATATTAATCATGATTAAGATTACACCTGCTATGATATACTAATCTCAAAAAGTGCTGATTACCGCATTCCATTCAGTCCTCCTGCTTAGTCAGGATTCAAGGTTTCCCAGTTGCAGACTGCTCAGAGCAAAAGACAAGTTCACCAAGCACAAACGTGTTTACGAATTGGAGGCACTGACATCATATGAATAATTAAAGATGAATGTGCTCAATGCATTTTTAGGTGTCTGATTCCCTAACAAGATCTTTTACAAAGTCCAAGTTACTTTTTTGTAGTAGCCTCCAGAAAATTCAAAACGTAACGTTGACCTGCCATTTTTTATAAGCTATAATGCCAAAATGAATTGCCTATAATTTTGAATTATTTTGTTTTCGTTTGCAATGTTGTCGATCAAAAAAGCATACTATACAAACTGCTAACATCAATGCAACCGTGTAAAATTTAACCACCGTCCCAGTAATGTAAGGGTAGTGACACAGATAACCATTAATTACATATTTATGCTGTAACGGAGGCCCATATGCAGCAGGCTATAGAAAGCAAATTCAGATAAAAGAAGCAATTGCACTTAATTTATCAAAAGACAAGGCTTAAATTAAAATTGGTTTAATAAAAATTATCATCACTCTGCAACTGATACATCATCTCAGCAGTCATACCACATGCACTTCAGAAGAGGTCATCCACTTGAGGCTAAGCACGTTGGAGCCCAGCCAGTACTTGGATGGGAGACCAACCAGGAAAAATTTGGGCTGTTGGTGGAAGAGGTGTTGCCGAAGGCAAGAAGGGGGTGCTTACCCTGTGGTCTGAATGCCCCAGTGCAGCGATGCGGACACTGTGCTGTAAAAATGGCACAATCCTTCGAATGAGACATAAAATTGATCTCCTGACTCTCTGTGGTCAGAAAAGATCCCTTGGTATCTTTCTTAAACAGTACGGTGTATGAAAATGTCCTGGATAAATTGCCCACCACTGCCTAGTCATTCTGCCCCCCTAGCCATCACCTGTCTCTAATTGGCTAAATATCTCTCTCATCCATTCACTACCTTAAAACTAATGTGTGGTGAGTATACTGGAACAGGAATGGCTGTCGTCACTTCATCATGGTGGATGCTACACATTAGTGGTGGTTGAAGTGGCTCCCCAATCATTATGTGAAGTATTTTGAGTACTATGAAAAGGTGCTATATATATATATATATATATATATATAAAGAATTATTACTATCCCTTCTGCAATTATTTTTCCAAAGTTGCACTGTCTTTGCTTTATTCCAAATTGAAATAGGTCTGAAACAAATGTCACTTTATGCAACATAACTAACTGCCTTGTTGTTAAGTAGAACAATGGAAGCATGCATGCAAATAATGGATGCTGGTACTGAGGACGGTACTGATGCATACTGAAATAATGTCAACAGTTTAAGCTTCTCCTCCTTCTTTTGGCTGCTCCCATTTAGGGGCTGACATAGCGGATCATCCATCTCTATCAATCCCTGACTTCCACATCATTTTCTGCTACACCGACTGCCTTCATGTCCTCCCTAACCACATTCATAAACCTCCTTTCTAGCTTTCCTCTTTTCCTCTTGTCTGGTGGTTCCATCCTCAACATTCCTTTCCCAATGTACCCGTCATCTTTCCTCTGCATGTGTCCAAACCATCTCAATCTCGTCTCTCTCACTTGGTCACCAAATTGCCATATCTGTGTCCCTCTAATATAATCATTCCTAATCCTGTCTACCCTTGTTAATCTGAGCAAAAATCACAGCATCTTCAACTCTGCCACATCCAGCTCTTCCTCCTGTCCTCTTGTCAGTGCCACTGTCTCCAAACCATATAACATAGCTGGTCTCACTACTGTTTTATAGACTTTCCATTTCACTCTTCAACCATTGCATATCACATATTCAGATTCAGCGGGTTAGTCAATGGATGGATGGATGGATATTTTGCATAAAGTTTACGGTACAGTTCCTGTACACAAACATAGCCAGGGACCACAAGTGGCCCAGGGCCTACATCGTACAAGAATTTTCCTGAAAACAAACTTCATATGGTGTGAAAGCGATACTTGTCTGCTGTTTTTCTATTCTCCACGTGTTCCGATTTTCACCTACATCCATAACACAAGCTCATTAGGTTAGCCAGCAAAGCCAAATTGGCCTAAAACAAGTTTGGATGTGAATGTTTTTGTGGGCATCTGACCAGTACTGGACTGGTAGCCCTCCAAGGCTGGTTCCTACCTTGCCCTCTAAGATGCTGGATCACCTTCAAACCCTTATTTTTAGGCTAACACTTTACTGAAATAAGTGAGCTTGAGAATGGATGGAAACATAAATAGATTATTTTAGTTGGTATATAATAAAATATTACACTGACCTGTCATTTTTCAATACAGAGAAGATCTTGCCTGCCAGTAACATGTAAATCCAACCGAGCCAACAAACAGGGTCCACAATCTGTAAAAGAACAAAACAAGGCTGTGATCAAATGCAGCATACATTTCACATTCACCTCAACAAAGATCCAAGTTGACAGTCGTCAGGTCTGAGAGGTCTTGCACAGTCTTGCCTGCTGAGCACTCAGCTAGAAAGTGCCAGAAAAGGGCACCGCTCCAAGGTGGCTGAATTATTAATATCCGCGCCACATACGGTTCACATTTACATGTTCAATTCTAATTAAAATTAATTACAAAATGGTTATGAAGTGGGTATTTAACCAGGTAGCACTAAAGAATCTAAACTTTACTTTTCAATTTACATTTGGAGTCTTTTCATTGAACGCTGTAGATCTGCACATAGCGTCCAAAGACTTACTGCTAAGACCTTTCAAAGGAAGATTTCAAAGCTAATAAGAGTGACATTAGCAGATCTGGAGGAGCAGCTTGCCCCTCAGAGGGTATCCCCTTGGCAATTGTAGGGAGTTAACGTCATGAGCACAGCTGCTCACTGCTGTGGCTTGCTCGGGAGTCAATTTGCAACTTGTACTGTTTTACTAAGTGAGCTGCAAAACAAATGTTAATTCATTTAATTCAATTCAATAATAAAATGACAACAGTATAAAATGCAGGCCAATACCTCTGCCATTTTAAGACACCTCTAGTCAACGTAACAAAATTATGTTCTATTATATACAATTATTGGCAGATTCAAAAATTATGGAATGTTATTACATTATTGGTGTCAATGCAACAGAAAAACCAAACCAATGCAGGAATTACAGGTCACGCAAGGGTAGAAGTTGGGATACCAACAGGGCCACCCCGTTTAATTAACTGATCTGCCCAACAAAAAGAAAGCCCCTTGGCGCTATACTTCTTGTCCTTAGGCTCAATGCAAAACAAAACAGATTCCACTCTAGCCACAGATTTTACGGTCTATCACAGAAGCTCTATCTGGGGGTCGTTCTGGTTGCAAAAGACACCTCTTTCTGGGTAGCCAGGTTTCTTATAGCTGGTGAATAGAAAGGGGTGGGGCTTAGTGCCCTCATTGGGCAGTTTCTCGGCTCTGTGGTGAGAGAAGGAGAAGAGAAATGTTAGCAACAGCTCCCCCTCTCTTCTCAGCGGATTATTACTTATCTTGATCGAGGTGAGCAAAGTGGCTGAGAAAATGTAATGAGCAGAGTACAATCAGGCATGAGCCACTTAATAAGCACAATCCAATCACAGGACGATTAGAGGTGGTGTTTTAAAAACTTCATTTTCACCTATCCACACTGCAACGGTTTCAGAAATTCACAGTTCTGGAGAGCTTGTTCAAAAGTCTCCGTTTTCAGGGGTTGAAAATGCAGGGGTAGTGTGGATGAAAGGCAAAAACAGAACCAAATGTCTGCATTTTTAAATAAGCATTTTTTTTTTAATAAAAATGCAGCAGTGTGGACGTACAGACATGTGGAAAAGTTAGTACACCCAATGGAATTTGTTCATGCTTTCAATATATTTGAACAGGCAAACATAAGATCATCAAGCAAACAGTGGCAACAGATAAAGATGATATACTTGAACAAATGACACTAATAATAAAATCAAAATGATCTATTTATTCTCATAATCTAAATTAAAAAAAATATTGATTTGTCACCTGGAAGCAAGTCCACCCCTACGTTTATCACCACTTCAAATCCATCAAACTAGATTCAGGTGATCCAGATTATGTACCAATGATTAGAACCTCCTTATGGAGTATGCAGGTTGACATGACAGTCTTATTTACATCATAGATATCAATGCCTGGTGTTCTCTTTGCTATTGATGTGCATGGTGTCATCATGCTAAGATCAAAAGTGCTTTAAGTCTATGGGTCTGGCAAGGGATTCAAAAAGATCACCAAATTATTTAAAAGCAATCATTCCATTGTAAGGTAAATGAACTGCAAGTAGCGTAGCTTTTACACTGTCCAGTCCAGCAAATTCAGCCAGATAAAAGAAGTCTCCAAGAACTCCAAAATTTCATTGTGGGATCTACAGGTAACTCTTGCGACAGTTGGTGTCAAAGTTTATGCACCGACCATTAGAAACTAATTGCACAAGTTTGACCTGAATGTGAGGTGTGCCAGAAAAACTTCTTTACTGTCCAAAAAGAACATTCGTGGAAGACTACAGTTTACCATTGAACACCTACCCAAAGACCAGGCCTTCAAGAACAACATACTCGGGTGAGATTAATTAAAGGTACAATAACAGCAGACATGTTTGGGGCAAACCAAAGACAGCATGTCAGGAGAAGAATCTCACACCAACTGTAAAGCCTGATGGAGGAAATGTTCTGGTTTGGGGTTGCTTTGCTGCCTCAAGGCCTATGTAGATTGCAGTTATCAAGTCAACTATGACTTCTGCATCGTATCAAAGTGTTCTTGAGAAGAATGTGAGGTCTTTTGTCCAAAAGTAGAAGATGAACCAGACATGGACCTTACAACAGTATAATGATCTGAAGCAAACTAGCATATCCACTATGGAATGACTCAAATAGAAAATATAGAGGGTTATGGACCGGCTTACGCAAAGCTCTGATTTAAATCTAATGGAAATATTGTTGGGGATTTGAAATGAGTACAAGTACATGCCAGAAAACCTAGAAACATCCTGTGACCGAAGAAATAGTCAAAATTATCAGATAATGGTGGGTGGTTATGCAAAACTCCCATAAGAAGTCATTTTTTTTTTGCTAAAAGGGGCAATGGCAGCTTTTGAGGCCAAAGGTGGCCTTTTTTCGTAGTAGACCATGACATCTACACTGTGTGCACAATTATTAGGCAAGTGAGTATTTTGACCATATCATCATTTTTAATGCGTATATTCCAACTCCAAGCTGTATTAACTTGAATGCTTATTGGATTTAAGCTCGTCAGGTGATGTGTATTTGTCTAATGAGGGAGGGTGTGGCCTAAGGAGATCAACACCCTATATCAAGGTGTGCAGAATTATTAGGCAGCTAGTTTTCCTCAGGCAAAATGGGCCAAAATAGAGATTTAACTGACTCTGAAAAGTCAAAAATTGTAAAAAGTCTTTCAGAGGGATGCAGCACTTTTGGAATTGCTAAGATATTGGTGTGTGATCACAGAACCATCAAACATTTTGTTGCAAATAGTCAACAGGGTCGCAAGAAACGTGTTGAGAACAAAAGACGCAAATTAGCTGCCAAAGATTTGAGAAGAATCAAACGTGAAGCTACCAGGAACCCATTATCCTCCAGTACTTTCATATTCCAGAGCTGCAACCTACCTGGAGTGCCCAGAAGTACAAGGTGTTCAGTGCTCAAAGACATGGCCAAGGTAAGGAGGGCTGAAACCCAACCACCACTGAACAAGAAACATAAGTTGAAACGTCAAAACTGGGCCAAGAAATATCTGAAGACAGATTTTTTTCAAAGGTTTTATGGACCATGAGATGAGAGTGACTCTTGATGGACCAGATGGATGGACCTGTGGATCAGTAATGGCACAGAGCTCCACTCCAACGTGGAGGTGGGGTACTGGTATGAGCTGGTATTTTTAAAGATGAGCTAGTTGGACCTTTTGCATTGAAGATGAACTCAAAATCAACTCCCAAACCTACTGCCAGTTTTTCAAGACACTTTCTTCAAACAGTGATACAGGAAAAGACCATGATTTTTATGCAGGCCAATGCTCCATCACTTGCATCGAAGTTCTCCACTGCGTGGCCAGCCAGTAAAGGCCTTAAAGATGAAGGAATAATGACATGGCCCCCCTTCCTCATCTGACCTAAACCCTATCGAGAACTTGTGGGCACTTCTTAAACGCTAGATTTACGGGGGAGAAAAACAATACACCTCTCTGAAGAGTGTCTGGGAGGCTGTAGTCACTGCTCCACAAAAAGCTGATCGTCAACAGATCAAGAAACTGACAGACTCCATGAATGGAAAGGCTTATGACTGTTATTGGAAAGAAGGGTGGCTATATTGGTCATTGATTGATTGATTTATTTTTTTTGAAATGTCAGAGATGTTTATTTGTAAATTTTGAGGTGTTTGTTTATTATTCTCACTATAACAGATGAAAATAAACAAGTGAGATGGGAAAATTTTCATTTTTCCTTTAGTTGCATAATAAATCTGCACACTAATAGTTGCCTAATAATTGTGCGCACATATGTATTCCCCTGATGATGTTCACACTCACATTTCCATTGTGAAACATTCAGGTTTCAGGTTTATTAACATTTTGGATTGACTGATAGCACTGTGTTTGTTCCATATTAAAATTAATCCTCAAAAATACAACTTGCCTAATAATAATTCTGCACTCCCTTGTATTTATATATATAAATGATCGAAAATGCCAATATTCCTTGTGTTTTTATTCAAGGATATTCAATCCTGTTCAAATACGTTGAAAAGTCAACAACATCCATGGCGTGTACTCACTTTTTTACACGAATGTATATTCTTCTTGGTCCTCGTGCTTTTTAAGTGGCAGCCAGTGACAGGCATGATATATTGTATATCTGATCCATTCTTCCATCAAAGGCCTGCTCAGAGTGAACTCTAAATCATGTCTTTATGTCATTATTGGCTGCTCTGCTCTCTAAAAGGACATCTATTGATTTGAATGAAATAAAATACCAAGTAGTGTGGTGGAGAGCAGTGCTTTAGAGACCTTAAGATCTTGACTTGATGTTATTTTGGACATTCTAGGTGAATAGGATAGACAAGCTTGTGGGGCTGAATGGTCTGTTCTCATCAGAATTCTTCTAGTGCTCAGAAGTTCTAACTGTGCTGTTCAGAACATAAACCAAAATAATTGTTTATCACTACTGCTTCTTAGGAACTGGAAGATTAATTTTTTTAACACTCTCCAGGGTCAGTGCAGGGGTCTTTATATGAATATAAATAACAAGTCAGTTAAGTCTGCAGATGAGACCAAACTATCTGAAATGGAAGATAATCAAGAATCAATTCAATCATCACAGAGGGAATTAAGCAGAATACAAGCTTGGGCAGATTTGGGGAAGATGAAACTTAATGTAAAAAATGTAAAGTATTGCATGCAATAAATAAAAAATGTCTGGTATGAAACTTGAAAGTGGTCTTTATGAAAAGGATGTGGATGTCATGGTGGATTTGTCACTATCTACAGTTTAAGTCAGAAGTTTCCATACACTTACGGTGAATTCTTTAAAATTCACTTTATAACCCCACCACAGATTTTATGCTAACAAACTATAAATTTGGCATATTGTTTTAAGACATCTACTTTGTGCAGGGCAAAATTCATTTTTTTCCAACAATGTTCACAAAACAGAGTATTTCACTTTTCATTGACTTTATCACTATTCTAGTGGGTTACAAGTTTACATACACTTTGTTAATATTTGGTAGCATTGCCTTTAAATTGTTTAACTTGAGCCACATGTTTTGGGTCGCCATCCACCAACCTCTTATAATAAGTTGCTGGAATTGTGGCCCATTCCTCCAGACAGAACTGGTGTAACTGGGACAAGTCTGCAGGCCTCCTTACTCACACACGTTTTTTCAGTTCTGCCCACAAAGTCTCAATTGTATTGACGTCAGGGCTTTGTGATGACCACTCTGCTGCCTTGACCATCTGCCATAACTTTGGAAGTATGCTTGGGTCATTGTCCATTTGGAAGACACTTTTGCGACTGAGCTTCAACTTCCTTGCTGAGCTCTTCAGATGTTGGTACAGTATATCTTAATTGTCCTTCCTCCTGATGCCATCTATTTTGTGAAGTTCACCAGTCCCCCCTGCATCAAAACACCCCCACACCATGATGCTCCTACCCGCATGCTTGATGGTTGGGAGGGTGTTATTTGGCTTGAAAGCCTCACCCTTTTTCCTCCAAACGTGATGGTCATTATGGCCAAACAGTTTGATCTTGGATTCATCAGATCAGAGATCATTTCACCAGAAGGTAACATCTTTGTCCCCATGTGTCACTGCAAACTGCAGTCTGACTTTTTCATCACAGCTTTGGAGCAGTGGCTTCTTCCTCACTGAGCAACCTTTCAGGTTATGTCACTGTAGTACTCGTTTTACTGTAGATATTGATACTTGTCTGCCTGTTTCCTCCAGCATCTTCACAAGGTCTTTTGCTGTTGTTCTAGGATTCATTTGTACTTTTCATCCCAAAGTTCATTCATCTCTAGGAGAAAGAAAATGTCTCCTTCCGGAGCAGTCTGACGGCTGTCTCGTCCCATTGTATAAATACTTGCGTATTATTGTTTGTACAGATGAATGTGGAAGCTTCAGTAGTTTGGAAATTGTTCTCAAAGAAGAACCAGATTTGTGGAGGTCCACAATTTTTGTCTGAGGACTTGGCTGGATTCTTTTGATTTTCCCGTTGTGTCAAGCAAAGAGGCAGTGAGTTTGATGGTAGGCCTTAACATACATCCACATGCTGACTCCAGTTGGGCTAATTGGCTATCAGAAGATAACTGTCTAGTTTCCTAAAGGATTTACATCATTTTATGGAATTTTCAAACTGTTTAAAGGCACAGTTAAAGTGTATGTAAACCTCTGACACACTGGAATTATGATATAGTCAATAAAAACTAAAGATCTGCACTGGTATCTGGAAGGTTGTTGATTCGATTCCCCATTACTGCCAAAGGGGATCCTAATCTGCTGGGCCCTTGAGCAAGGACCTTAACCTGCAGCTGCTCCAGGGACACTGTACAATGGCTGACCCTGCTCTCTGACCCAAAGGGGTATGTGAAAACTAACAAACTCCTAATACAACAAATCGGACAAAGCAAAATAAAGAAAAAAAATTGAACTACTCTGTCAGTGAACATTGTTGAAAAAAAATATTTTTGTCCTGCACAAAGTAGATGTCTTAATTGATATGTCAAATTTATACTTTATTAGTATAAAATCTGTAGAGGGTTTATGAAGTGACTTTTAAAGAATTCAGACTAAGTGTATGCAAACTTCTAACTTCAACTGTAAACTGGATCCAGTGTACAGAAGTGATCAAGAGGTGAACAGAATGTTAGATTATATAGCGCCCTGATGTGTGGAGAACAAGTCTAAGGAGATTATGCACAAGCTTTATAACGCACTAGTGATTCCTAATCTGGAGTACTGTGTACGGTTTTAGTCTACAGGATTCAAAAATGACATAGCAGCACTAGAAAAGGTCCAGAGAAGAGCAACTAGGCTCATTTCAGCCCTGTGAGGTATGAATTATCAGGAAAGATTAAAGGAGTTGAACAGAGATTATGAGGTGACTTATTGAAGTTTTGAAAATGATTAAAGGAACTAGTGGGTCCAGGGCACTTCTTTAAAATAGTGTCAGCAAGAACACAGGTACACATTTTGCACAAACATAAAGCTTTTCTTCATGCAAAGAACCAAAGACAAGTCAAGTCAAGTCAAGTTGGGGAGCATGCACTGGTACAGTGAGTTGCCGCACTCACTGCACGACAAAACAACTCAGGATTCCGGTTGGCAACCCCCCAGACGGACAGGCGGTCCAGTCTCACCCTCCGGAAATGACCCTCTATCTGCCGCAGCCAGATGTTACGTGGATGACCCCTAGGCCTGATCTAGTCACTTGGGTCCCCAACAATGAGGATCTTATGAGCTGGATCACCGTCTGGGAATCGTGCCACATGGCTGTAGTGCCGTAACTGACGCTTCTTCACAATGCAGGTAATCTGCCTCATTCGGGACTCCTCATGACCCCCCCATGCTCTCCCAATCCATCTACTGACTTCATAGGAAGAGTCACCAGAGACAAGAATGTCACTGCAAAGGTAAGTAAACCTCTTGATGAGGTCGACGTTCTCTCCACAAACAGACACACTACTAATGGCTGTGCCCAAGAGGTCATTAAAGGCCTGGATCTTGGTTTTTATCAGGACACTTACAAGCCCTCAGACACTCAGACTCCTCGCTCAGTTTCTCAAGCGCCCCGATCAGAGCCTCCATTGACTCCGCAAAGATCACAGCATCGTCAGCAAAGTCAAGATCCGTGAATCTCTCTTCACCAACAGATGCCCCACAGCCCAGGACCCCACAACCTTACCTAAAAAATCAGTCCATACAAGCATTGAACAAATTAGGAGCAAAGATACATGGAATAAATTAGCAAGTACTGTGGAGGAGAGTAGGACTTTTAGGGACCTTCAAATCATGACTTTATGTTATTTGGGAGAATCTAGGTAAACAGGATGGGTGGGTTTGTTGGGCAGAATGACTAAAACTATTTATGATTAATGTTGCTCAGGAACTGGATGACTACATTTTCAACACCATCTTTAGAATATGTGTATAACAGTGTTGCTTTGGTTACCACTAACAGCTTAAAGAGGCAGATTTAAGCCCTGGCCTTGTCTCTGCCCATTAGGCGTTTGCATGTTTCCCTCAAGGTACTCCAGGGAGAGAGCGGAGACTGAAATCGAGTCAGTTTAGGATGAATTTATTTGGTCTAAGCCTGACGATTAATTTTTGTTAGAGATGTGTGTCTTAACATATGACTGTTTTAAAAAAGGAAATTAAAATTTTGTACATTCGAAAATTAGAGCATTAGAACAATCTGGACACGAACAGACCATTCAGTCCAAAGCTTGCCAGTCCAATCCACTTAATTCTTCGAAAAAACATCAGCCTGAGTTTTGAAGGCCGCTAAAGTCTTACTCTCTACCACTACTTGGTCTCTTATTCCATGTCTCAGTGGTTCTCTGTGTATTGTATTGTATTCTGCTATGCTAACAACAAGCCATGCGTTACAAATGACATCAAGGGCCTTTTGAACCAGAAGAAAAGGGCTTTTAAAGGTGGTGATAAGCATGAGCTCAAGTGCGTGCAGAAGGAACTCCGAGTCCAGCTCAGGGCGGTGAAAGAGCAGTACAGGAGAAAGCTGGAGCAGAAGTTGCAGAACAACAGCATGAAGGAAGTGTGGGATGGGATGAAGATTATCACTGGCTGCAGCTCGAAGCGGGTTGCCGCCATTGAGACAGACGTGGAGAGAGCAAACCAAATGAACAACTTCTTTAATAGGTTTGATCACAGTAACCCACTCTCACCTCGAGTACTGCATCCTCCAACCATCCTTCTGCTGATACCAGCATAGGTGAGACATCCCCACCCACAATTACAGCAGCCCAGGTGAGCAGAGAGCTGAAAAGACTTTGTGCCAGCAAAGCAGCAGGTCCAGATGGTGTATCGCCACGATTGCTGAAGGCCTGTGCGTTGGAACTGGGGAGTCCTCTACAGCGCATCTTCAACCTGAGCCTGGAACAGGGGAGAGTTCCAAGGCTTTGGAAAACATCTTGTATCACTCCTGTCCCAAAGGTATCACGTCCTAGTGAGCTGAATGACTTCCGGCCTGTTACTCTGACGTAACATCTGATGAAGACCATGGAGCGACTGCTGCTTCACCACCTGAGGCCACAGGTCCGCCACCCCCTCGACCCTCTGCAGTTCGCATACCAGGAGAAGGTGGGAGCGGAGGATGCCATCATCTATATGCTTCACCGATCCCTCTCCCACCTGGACAGAGGCAGTGGTGCTGTAAGAATTATGTTTTGGACTTCTCTAGCGCCTTCAACACCATCCAACCTCTGCTCCTTAGAGACAAGCTGACTGAGATGGGAGTAGACTCACACCTGGTGGCATGGATTGTGGACTATCTTACAGACAGACCTCAATATGTGCATCTTGGGAACTGCAGGTCTGACATTGTGTGCAGCAATACAGGGCGCCGAGGGGACTGTACTTTCGCCAGTCCTGTTCAATCTATATACATCAGACTTCCAATATGACTCGGAGTCCTGCCACGTGCAAAAGTTCGCTGATGACACTGCTATTGTGGGCTGCATCAGGTGTGGGCAGGAGGAGGAGTACAGAAAGTTAATCAAAGACTTTGTTAAATGGTGCCACTCAAACCACTTATACCTTAACACCAGCAAGACCAAGGAGCTGGTGGTGGATTTTAGGAGGCCCAGGCCCCTCATGGACCCTGTGATCATCAGAGGTGACTGTGTGCAGAGGGTGCAGACCTATAAATATCTGGGAGTGCAGCTGGATGACAAATTGGACTGGACTGCCAATACTGATGCTCTATGTAAGAAAGGTCAGAGCAGACTATACTTTCTGAGAAGGTTGGCATCCTTCAACATCTGCAGTAAGATGCTGCAGATGTTCTACCAGACGGTTGTGGCGAGTGCCCTCTTCTACGCGGTGGTGTGCTGGGGTGGCAGCATAAAGATGAAAGGCGCCTCACGCCTGGACAAACTTGTTAAGAAGGCAGGCTCTATTGTAGGATTAAAGTTGGACAGTTTAACATCTGTAGCAGAGCGACGGGCACTAAGCAAACTCCTGTCAATCATGGAGAATCCACTGCATCCACTTAACAGTGTCATCTCCAGACAGAGGAGTAGCTTCAGTGACAGACTTTTGTCACTGTCCTGCTCCACTGACAGACTGAGGAGATCGTTCCTCCCCCACACTATGCGACTCTTCAATTCCACCCGGGGGAGTAAATGCTAACATTAATTTTATTTTAATTTTTTCATTTTTATTACTATTTAATTAAATATTGTTTCTTTGTATCAGTATACTGATGCTGGATTATGTGAATTTCCCGTTGGGATTAATAATCTATCTATCTATCTATCTATCTATCTAAAGAAAAATCTCGTAAAATCTGTGTGAAATTTACCTTTAACAAGTTTCCAGGTTTGACCCCATGTTCTCCTTGAACTCTTTTTAAAGTAATAGTCTCGATCCACATTCCCAAAGGCATACTGTGACATCCTTCACATCTTCTACATCTCTGTGATGGCCAGTGTGATTTTCTATGCTGTGGTGTGCTGGGCTAGTAACATCATTTCAAAAGAAACCCACTAAATCAACAAGCTAATTAAAAAGGGCAGCCTCTTGGAGGTCACAGTGAAGAAGAAAATTAAAACAAAACTGAGTGTCATTATGAACAATGCTGCACATCCTCTCCATGACACACTAACACTGAGGACTTTCACACAATGAATCATTCAGATGTGTGTCAAGACCTGCTATGCCTTTATACCAACAGCAATATGTCTGCATAATGCCTTACTGGAACTGAGACTGCCAAGTCAGAACTTTTTTTCTTTTGAATTTTTCTTGCTTTATAGTTATTCGGTGTGTGTTCAGACCAAAGTGTATGTGTATATTTATTTAGTTACTTACTTATCATTCTTTTTATGCTGAAAAAATTAACAAAAAGGACAAAAAAAAAAAACATTAGTCATGAAAGCAACCTGCCCATAACACAATATAACCAAAGGGTGTTCAGGGATAATATGAGACCATCTCTCAGAAGATTACATCTCCAACTAAAAGTGGACCTTGCAGCATAACAAAGGCCTAAAGCATACCAGTAAATCCACCAAAGAATGGCTAAAAAGAAAAACATGGAGAGTCCTGGAATGCTTGGATTTGAATCCCATTGAAATGCTGTGGAGGGATTTCAAAAGGGCTGTGAATGCAAGACACCCTTCAAACATCACACAGCTGAAAGAATTCTGCATGGATGAGTGGGAAAAACCTTCTCTATATCAGTGTCAGAGACTGCTAGATAAGAAAAGGAAATGCTAATTTGAGGGGGCAACACCAGCTAATAGAACCAAGGGGCTACAAATTTTTTCCACAGATGAAATTAACATATCTTTATTTTGTTGTTGTTGAATAAGTTAATACAAAGTGAAATTTCCAATGATATCACCCTTAAATAAATATACTGTATGAATGAAGATCAAATCTTCATATGTCCATATACTGTATGTTAAAAAAGAAAATACATTTCATGGGGTGTATTTACTTTTCACATGACTGTACGTTTCCACACCCGTCAGTAATTGAACACCATTAAAAGGTTAAATTGTGTGAGGCGACCACTGACTGTCACGATTTCAAAGCTTATCAGCAATAATAACTCGGCTTGAGACCGGAAGAGTCCATTCGCTGTTCCCTGTACCGGAGATTACTGGATGAGACATGCTATTCTGCAGTCTGTTCATTATTTCCTTCAGTTATGTAAAAATGCATTTGGTATTATTTTAAGTGCATATGAATTAATTGTGAAGCCTGACTAAAGCATTATTGAATTATATTGTAATATCTCAAGTTGGTGCCACATTTATTTTCTTCCTAAACTAAAAGCCACTGGCCTTCTGAACTATGATCAGACCATCTGTTAATGAGCAGAAAAGCCAATAGGCTCTGAAGTGGAGTCAACGGAGGCCAAGAAGATAAATTATCACATTCACCCTTAGCGTAGTAGTTGATTCTTATTAGACATCTTTGTCGGAATATGTAAACGTGTGTATTAAAATAAAAGTTAAAAAAAAAGAAATTAAAACAAATAAAGGATTCAGAGCCAAACAGCAGTCAAAGGGAATAAAAATGGTATCACTGTCCAGCTAGACATGCTGCCTGTAATCTGATCAGGAAAAAGAAGCAGACTGTCAGCATCCCTGCAGGACAGGAGACTCTTAAATATTTCAGCACGAGGTCTGAGAGCTCCATTCTTTAATCGGTCACAAAGGGTGGGATTTATAATGCTTGAGCATGGGGTTTAAGTGAACTGTCAAAGAAAGCAAGAAAGAAAGAAAGATGTGTGTCATAATGTATAGTATGACCATGTTAAAAAACCAAATTAAAATATTGTATGTCTCTAAAAATATATGACAATTCCAAATTGTCCCTGTGTTTTACCATTCACTTTGTGCAAAATGAACAAATGATTGCACTGTTGCAGTTCACCATAGTGTCAAACAAAAGAAATCATAACTTAAATAAACGGATTGTTAAAATACAACATTATCTTTTACAGCAGGGGTGCCCAATGAATCAATCGCGATTGACTGGTAGATTGCAAAGGTAGTGCAGGTAGATCATGTTGCATTCAAAAAAATTTTTTTTTTAAATGTTAGTCTATCATATATCCTCCCTATGGCATTTGCCAAGTGGTTGACATACAGGGCGACCAGTCTGAGATCTCTTTTCTTCTAACACACTGTTTATCCCGCACACACGATCAAACACGTGACCTACTGCAAAACTCCGGCTGTGATCTAGTTAGCCTTCCAATTTATATCGACTAAAGAAGGGATTTTAAAAAAAATTGTTTGGGGAGGGCATGGGCTGGATGTGGAATTGGAAGAGGATTTTTTTCTCTCACAATGTCACAATCGAAGTGCATTGGTCTGATCTGTCAATCTATCATTGCTATTCCAAAGAAGGAAAATGTGGAAAGGCACTTTTGAACTGTTCATAAAAACTACAAAACTGACTTCCATCTGAAAAAGCGATCTGAGAAAGAGAAATGGGAGGGAACTAAAATCGCAGTTAATCAGACAGCCGTCATTTTTCACTCGGCTGAATTCAAAAGCAACAGCAGACACACCGAAGCATCGTTCCGGGTGAGTCACTCAATCATTAAGCATAAGAAGTCCTTCTAAGATGGAGAGATGATAAAAGATGCCTTCGTTGAGGCAGATGGTTAGGGAGAAATTCCTGCTGGGATTTCAAGACCCCTGGACTGAGAAAAAAGAGTTTCTCCTTGTCATTAAACATGCAGAATACAAGCAACTTAATAACAATCAATGGCCGCTAGACTTGGCATTTTTTTCCGATCTGACCAACATGTTGAATGAGCTTAATTTACAGCTGCAGGGAAAAGACAAAACCATGGTCAATATGATTAGCTCAGTTAATGTGTTCAAACGAAAAATACAACATCTGTCCTCAAAGCTGCAGCGTCTTGATTTGGGGGAACATCCAAAACCTCGCGTCAGAGATGGAGACGCGATGGAAGGCGTTTGCGCAACTTGACAGCATTCGCTACAGAGCAGATTGAAAATTGGCTGTCAGACTTTATCTAATGGAAAAAAAGTAACGATTTGAGTGTCGCCCAATGTAGCGGAGTAAGAGTAGCGTTTCTTCTTCACAAATGTACTCAAGTAAAAGTAAAAAGTATGGTGCAGTAAAACTACTTTTAGAAGTACAATTTTTTTTAAAAAAGTTACTCAAATAAATGTAACAGAGTAAATTTAACTCTTCACTACCCAGTATGTGTGTGTGTGTGTGTGTGTGTGTATATATTATATATATATATATATATATATACAGTATATATATAGCATTTCTAATGTAGGTAGATCATTTTGACCTGGTCATTTTAAAAGTAGCTCGCAAGCCGAAAAAGTGTGGGCATCCCTGTTTTACAGAAATACCTGGAATGGTGCTAAGAAAACAAAAAGATCCTCATTGTTCGTTCCTATTCAACCCATCATATTTGTACACCACTTCTAAGCACATAACAGCATAACATGTTTGATAAATTAAAAGAGACCATTCAATCTATCAAGCACTTTTGGTCCAAATGCTTACTTTTTAAAGTTGTCGAGGTTTCTGTTTCAACTACATAACTTGATGGTTTATTCCATATTTGTGCAATCCTTTGTGTAAAAATGTCTTCCTTAGATTATGTTACAAATGTACTTTCTTTTAATTTCTACTGGCAACCTTGAGTACGTGATTCGCCATTTAAGGAAAAGAATTTTGTTGGATCCACTTTATCGACTCTTCGGGAATTTTTAAGACCTCTATTAGGTCCAGACCCAGCCTTCCCTGCTCAAGACTAAAGAGATTTAATTCCTTAAGCCTGTCACAGTAAAGCAGGATTCTCTCCTCTGTGCAGGTTTAACGCAGGTGACCAGAACTGGACAGAGTAGTCCAAATGCGGTCCAATGAGCACCATACGCAGTCTGAGTAAGCTGTCTTTTGATTAACAAAGTGGATTCAGAAAGTATTTAGACTGATTCACTTTCTGCATGCATTATTACGTTGTACATTTTATTTTAAATGAAAAATTTGCCAGTTTTTCCCATCAGTCTATACTCAATAGATAGATAGATAGATAGATAGATAGATAGATAGATAGATAGATAGATAGATAGATAGATAGATAGATAGATACTTTATTAATCCCAAGGGGAAATTCACATAATCCAGCAGCAGTATACTGATACAAACAAACAATATTAAATTAAATAGTAATACAAATGAAAAAAATTAAAATAAAATTAATGTTAGCATTTACTCCCCCGGGTGGAATTGAAGAGTCGCATAGTGTGGGGGAGGAACGATCTCCTCAGTCTGTCAGTGGAGCAGGACAGTGACAAAAGTCTGTCACTGAAGCTACTCCTCTGCCTGGAGATGACGCTGTTAAGTGGATGCAGTGGATTATTCATGATTGACAGGAGTTTGCTTAGTGCCCGTCGCTCTGCCACAGATGTTAAACTGTCCAAACTGTCCTACAATGGAGCCTGCCTTCTTAACAAGTTTGTCCAGGCGTGAGGCGTCTTTCATCTTTATGCTGCCACCCCAGCACACCACCGCGTAGAAGAGGGCACTCGCCACAACCGTCTGGTAGAACATCTGCAGCATCTTACTGCAGATGTTGAAGGATGCCAACCTTCTCAGAAAGTATAGTCTGCTTTGACCTTTCTTACATAGAGCATCAGTATTGGCAGTCCAGTCCAATTTGTCATCCAGCTGCACTCCCAGATATTTAAAGGTCTGCACCCTCTGCACACAGTAAAACCATTCTGTAATAATAAAGTTAAAACACGTGTTCAGAAAACATTTTTTATTGAAAATAAAAACAGAACTCTCCCATTCATATAAGTTCTCAGACTCTGTTGGCACTCTAAATTGTGGTCAGGTGCACCCTGTTTGCTTTAACTCTCCTTGAGGTGTGTCTACAACTTGATTGGAGTCCACCCTGTGGCCAACTGAACTGACTGGACATCATTTAGAAAGGCACACACCTGTGTACAGAAGGACCCTCAATTCACACTGCATGTCGGCACAAATACTAACCCTCTGTAGACCTCTGTAATCAAATCGTGATGAGGCACAGATCAGGACATGGGGATCAAACCATTTCTAAATCGTGTTTCCAGAAGTATGTCGGCCTCAATAACTGTGAAATAGAAGAAGCTTAGAAGCACCAAGAATATTTCTAGAATTGGACACCCTGGCAAACTGAGTAACTGAGCAAGAACTAAGCAACTTCCAGACAGTGTTCAGAAGCCATTAAGAAGGCTAACACAATGTTAGGTTATATATCGCCCTGATGTGTACAGTACAAGTCCAAGGAGGTTCTGCTCAAGCTTTACAACACACTGGTGAGGCCTCATCTGGAATACAGTGTGCAGTTTTGGTCTCCAGGCTACAAAAAAGACTTAGCAGCACTAGAGAAAATCCAGAGAAGAGCAACTAGGCTGACTCCAGGAGGGGGGATGAATGATGAGGAAACATAAAAGCCTTTTCTATTTAAGCAAAAGGAGTTTAAGAGGAAACATTAGTGAAGTGGTTAAAATTATGAATTAGTACAGTGGATCAAGACTGTTACTTGAAAAAGAGTTTAAAAAGAACACGGGGACACAGCTGGAAATGTGTTAAGGGCAAATTTCACACTAACATTAGGAGGTTTTTCTTTACACAGAGAACCATAGACACTTGGCATAAGCTACCAAGTAGTGTATGCGGACAGGATGCCAGTAATTCACAGGGTGAGCAAACTCAAACACCACATCAGGGCCAGTTTAGCATCACCAATCCACCTAACCTACATTTCTTTGGCATGTGGAAGAAAACTGGAGCACCCGATGGAAATTCATGGGGAGAACATGCCAGGTGGATTTGGGACACAAACCATGGTCTCCTTATTGCAAGGCAGCAGCACTACCACTGCACCACTATGATGAAAAGAATACAAAATGAATAACATACATATTTTTTTGCTTTTCCTCATTTTCTGATGCAAATAAGTATTCTTTTGATGTCAATATTACAGTTTGCGGGTGGCGCCATGGACCGCAGGGATGTGAGCCTAGCACTAGAGGTCGGAGGCTTGGTGTGGTGCCCTGCTGGGACCCAGAGATGGCTACAGGAGCCCAAGGCTAGATGCAGCACAGAAGGTTGGCTGAACTGCTTGTTAGCTGCCTCCTTAGCTGCAAGGACCTGTTAGAGTTAAGCCAAGGAGATGTCATCTTTTAAAAAAAATTGCACCCGGGCTCTTGTTTTTAAGGACAGTTTCCTGCCATGCTTACATCTCATTTTAAAGGATTATTTATTTGGATTTTAACCTCCATCATCACTTCTGTTTTATTGGATTATTTATACATTACCGACTGATTGCATTGCACTCTTGAACACTGTTTTGTTTTGACTGGTTTTTGGAAGGTTTTAATAAAAGCACTTGGCACTCTTATGCACCTATACCTTGCTTCAAGTTCTGTTCTCATCTGCAAGGCTCATCCAGTTACATTACCGATGGTGTCAGGTTCAAGAGGCTCCCAAGACAGACGTGGGAGCGTGGAGCCGACCCGCACCGCCACACCTCTGTCCAAGTAGTTCACAGCTGGCTCTAGGCATAGGGGTGAGTCTGGTGTGCATGAGAGTGAGGGCTCATATAATGCAGCAACAAGAAATAAGGAATACAGGCGTTTTGGACTTCAAAAACAGAAGAGAAGCTCATCTGTCAAATGCGTCCTGTTTTATATACCATGACAGAATGGAAACAATACAAAAAGGGGAGAGACTGCAGCTGCACTCACCATACCTGTTAACCTTTCCTACAACAGCAACTCTGTCAGGCTGCATGCTATTGGCTGTCACAAAAGGGGGCTAGCACAATGCGGTTAGGTCATCACTCAGTGTCACTCGTGCTCAGTGACTTTCAGTCATGTAAATCGACACAGTCCTGCGATGAGATCAGCAACTGCAGTCGGCCAATGACTAGCACTCCAGTAATGTGACATTGGCATAACTTAACTTTGCAAGACTAGAAGCAAATCTGTTGAGTACAGTTCAGTATTACAATTACTATCTGTAATGACAATTTAAAAAGCATCAAGCAGAAATTCAGCAGAACAGAACAAGAGTTTATATGTGCTGTTTTATTATTTAAATTACTTCCTTTGCTTTTACTTTTATAAAACGTTTTGGCTTGTAAATGAAACTACACTCTTAAAAATGTTTGTTCTTGAATGGAATTTTGCAGGGTTGTGCTGTTCCTCATAGAGCCATTGCTTACAAAGAACCATTTAATTCCAGGATAGGTTCTTTGCATGTGAAGTTGCTTCTTCAGGATTTGGAAATGTTCCTAATATGAGAACAAAACAGAAATCTTTAATGTACACTCTTAAAAATTAAGGTACCAGAGTGGTTCTTCAGAGCAGTGCCAGAGGGGAAGCATTTTTGATTCTACATGAAGGTTCTAGAAACAACCATTATTTATTTAGATCCATAATAAGCTACATACAGTAAATAACCATGAACAGATGGTAACAGATTTGTGAAATACAAATGGTTCAGGAATTTAAAAGAACTCTGCCTGCACACCATAACACAGACTAGTTCCAGGTTTTATTGCTCTGTTAATGTCCTACTAGCTAGCCTACATTAAAGATTTTGGATTTTTTGACATATAAGGAAGTTTTGCAAAGCACAAAGAACCAACTTCATATGTCATATGCAAATAACTTGTCTCAGAATAAAATGGTGCTTGGTCAAGCAATGGCTCCACAAGGAACCACACAACCCAGTAAAGTGCCATTAAAGAAACAACATTTTTAAGAGTGTATATTAGGCTACCTAGCTGGACATAACAGACCTGAGCCTGTGTGACGCTATTCTGCAGTCCCTTGAAAATCAGGAACGCACTGGTAATGCACAAATTACCTATTCATGGTTATTTATGGATCCTGTTACAGATCTAAATAAATATGGATTCTTTCTGGAACCTTGATGTAGATGTGTCTTTTGGGAACCAAAAATGGTTGACCTATGGCATCGCTCTGAAGAACTACTCTGACACATTTATTAAGAGTATATGATGACATGTTATATTTTGCTCCATTTAGGAATTGTTTCTGCCTTAAACCCTATGCTTGCTGGATGAGCTTCAGCTTTCCTGCAACACTTCTCAGGATAAAGCAGATTTCGAAGATGGATGGATGGATTTTGAAATAAACACCATCTTTAGTTATCCCAATTTAAAATGAACCTGTTCAGGTCAAAGAACAGGACACTGCCTTTACATGTTTAGAGTGGTCTTTCCGAGACAAGACTGTGGAATACAAGGGGCACTCCTGCCACCCCAACCCTGATACAGTCAGGCAGAGACACAAGTCCAGCACTCAGTACACGTTTATTTCAGTGGGGAGACGCTTTTGACTCATTCCCCATAGCACTGCACAGTACAAGCACTAAACAGCACAATACACAGTCCTTATTTTGTCATCTCTCTCAGGTCACTTCCTCCTCCACTTCACCTTGCAAGCTTTGTCCACCTCCTACCGAATCTGGACAACTGAGTAATGGCAGCTGGCTCCTTTTATAGGACACCCAGAAGCTCTCCAGGTGTCCAACAACCTTCTTCCGGCAGCACTTCCGGGTGTGGTAGAAGTGTTGCCATACTGGGCTCAGCAAATGTCTAGGTGCCCCCTGGCGATGGCCAAGGGCCCCAGCAGGGTTGAGCTTTCATGCTCCGTGGCCCCGCTGCCCACTAGCATTCTAGGGGGCATAATGTCCTGAATAAGATCCCTTACCCAGAGCTTTCACTATCAAAGGCATCCCGGCTAGGTAAGGGCCCTGGCTGTCCGCCACAAAATGTATATGTGGTAAGTTTAATAAACTTTAATTAATTACTAAACAACACATGCACAGTGTTAGGATTATTGTTTATCAAGTCAATATTTTAACCTGATTTGGATAACAAAAGGTGCTCATCATTTGTGAATATGCAGTGCAAAAGCAGGCCATTGCTTTGTAGGTAGTGTACATCTATGCACACTGAAAATCCAAATGGATTTTTAATCACAATAATTAAAAATATTTAGTATAGCTACAGCGCCGGCAACATATTTTAATTGTACAATAGACAAGCCCTTTAACAATATAACAGTGTTCCTTTTTTGGTAACAGCATTTATTATGCACGTAAATTATGAAACAATATTTAAGAGATTTAGTTTTTCGGAATTTGTGGATTCAAAATGGGTGGAACTTGGCTTGCAGGTGGATGGGGGGAGTTTGACCGTAGTACCTGGCACCCCTGGTCTAGACGGCTTAAGAGGTGCGTGGTGCAGTTTTGTAGTTCTAAAGTTTCTCCAGCAGTTTTGTCAGGTCAGGGGGAATCCCCCTAATTAAGGAGGAAATCAGGGCCATGGGGGATAAAATGTCAGGAAGAGTTTAATGGGGGGAATAATGTAGAGACAATAATATAACAAATGGGGAGTTTATACAATTAAGGGGGGTATTTTTCATGTGAATTCCATTCCTGTGGAGATTTTATACCTTCTGTACTTTCCCCAGCCCCAATGATCAATGAAAGCAAAGTCAGCAAGAACCAACATTCTGTACCTGACA